>NC_081405.1:518558435-519158435 GCF_030272615.1 Cryptomeria japonica | reverse complement strand
GTTTCTCTCCAGTCGCAGTTTCAAGGTATTGATTTGATTGTTTATGTTATATGCTTCATTTGTATTTGGTTTGGCATGATTCCATTCAGTTTTGAGAGAGTTAGAAGCATTTTAGTGGTTTTTGGGATGGCTTGTTCTGTGTTTAATCGTATCTGATTTCAGAACAGCAAGTAGTGTTTATGGTGAGAATGTTTTATTGAATTCTTGAGATATGTACTTCATTCTATTTTCTTTCACATCTCTATCTTTGTAAGAATTGCTTCTGTAGTACTAACCAATTCATTCTATAATGCATTTCCCGCTGAACAAGTGGAAGAGGATGGCTTAGCCGCCTGTATGTTTTGTAATTCAGCTTTGTCCTCCCACTGAGCAAGTGGTTGAGTGATATTGTCCTCCCGCTGAAATATGTGGTTGAGTGATAGTTTTATGTAAAAGTCCTCCCACTGCATAAGCGGTGGAGTGATTTGGTTTTGTTATGCTCTTGTTACCTTGGTTGGTTTACCACCAAGTTCTTATTCTTCATCCTGCTAAAAAGTGAAAGGGGCTAGCTTGCCGCCTAGTATTGTATTTGCATTGTAATTTCCAGCGGATTAGTGAGCTAACGAACCCCTTATCACCACATGCTCTCACCTTCCTGTTAAGGCTCAAAAGTGCACTCGAAACTAAGTTCTTAAAACCCAACACTTTGGTATAACATGGGAACAATCATGAGTCTGTGGGTAAACTACTGGTATGATTGGACCTCCGGATAGGCCGGTTCCTGATACTGATGGATCACCTATTCTAACAAAAACCTTGGAAAAAGAGCTTTTTGGGAAAGGGAGAAGGAAAAAATAAAGATGGAAAGGAAAACTAACAACCTAAATAGAGTGATACACCATATTGATCTGAAAATATGACAGAGAACTCTCTAAAGCCACCTGTTTTACACAAAAAACACTTCTGATTTATATCACAAAAAATGTTTTATGCAAAGGATCTTAACTCAGAAAAATTGAAAGGAAAAAAGACCTTCTCAAACAATTAAACTGATAAATCACAATGCATAACCTCTGATTCATGCATGAGACAGAAATTTCAAAAGCTTATTTGATGAATAACACAATATGATAATTACTCTCAATCACACAAACAATAATAAACTCAGAAATGTGAAGGCATAAACTGATATTTTATTGAATTTCTTGTCAAAACTGCAAATGAGTTACAAGAAAGAAAACCCTGCAAAGCTTGAGAATAAAAATCCAGAACCCCCACCAAATGAAAAGTTTTTTTCCTTTATACAAAAGGCCCTTCCAAAAGAAAGGATGAGATGACTCCAAGTCAACTGAAAGCAAACTAGAGTGATCTCCAACTCAAAATATCTCCGAATCCGAGTAGAGAAAGAAATTCCCCCAAAAAGGCTTCAAATCTTGCATAAATGTGTGAAATCTAGTCCAAACTCTTGATCAACTGAAGGTTGATCCATGAAACACTCAAAATCAAGCTTCAACTGCTGGAGAACTAGCACAAACCCATGCATAACTGCACCTTTAAGCCCAAATCCGACCCCAAACTCATGAGATAACTTTACCTCTTTTGAGTTCAATATTTTTCCTCCATATGCATATTGGGGATAAATATTAAAGACACAACTATAATAAATACTAATTGGATTTATAATTTATCCAATTAGAATATTGATTTTACAATTTCAATGTGTCTATGGGTGAAAAGTATTGAGTTCAAAAGGCTAAAAAGATGCAAAAAATAATTTCCATATAATGGGTTATTTTCTGTATCTTGTTATCTCTGCAATTCGTACTGAATTTATGGATTTTACCTGCATTTTTTTTTAAAAGAGTTATTAACAGTCTTTTGAAATGCATATGCCCTCATCACGAATGACAATGTATTCCTTCTCTCTGTCTCTAATCATGCCAAACAAGAATGCGATGGCCCTCACCAAAGATGCCGGTCAATACATCAGTTTTATGTGTTTGAAAATCACTGATTGAAATTATTCTAAAACCCTTCTGATATGAGTTTTGAGTCTCCATCCTTCAGAACCTTGAGAGCTTTCTTAGACAAAAATTTCATTATTACAAACCTTTACTTACTGATAAAGGGTTTGATAATATTTACCACCTCTCTGAGGTCTCAGCACTTGTAGGGTATATGGTTCTGCCCTTATCTGCATTTCCAGATTTAGATTTTGTCAACTCCACTCTTGTTCATATCTACCAAATGGGAGTAATTTTTGGTTTCACTAATGCTTTGAGAAGCCCAACCTTCTAATATACTGAGTAGTTTGAAGAAGATTCTCAACTAACAGAACTGCAAATTTTGTGTGTCCTAACGCACATATTTCATAATAATATTCCTATTCACTTGCACCATAGGGTCTAGGATTATTATGGAATAAACTCTCATATATTTTCTGCTGGACAAACAATTTTAATTCGGGGTTACTGCACATAGTTTATGAATAAGCATCTAATCAATATTGTGATAAACTTTGCTTTTAAAAAGAAATTCCATATCTATTGTATGCATCTGAGAATTTGTTGTTTATAACCCTCACGCTCCTTTGCATCTCCTGCTTTGGCAATATGCCTAGCTTTTGTTCCCTTGTGATCACGAAGCAGTTTTGTAATGCTTTTAATCTCTTTAATCTCTGAGCTTCTTGTATAACTCCTTTGAATGGTCATACAGTTTCCATGAGCTAGGCTCAACCCTTGTGGGAGCCTCATTTAATCCCACTCATAAATGAAACCCCTGAAATCTGTAGTTTTAACTTAACCTGTTTCTGCACATTGAACAAACACAATCAGAAAAACACTGATTTTCTAATCCAAATGAGAATGACCTTTTCCTCTCCATTTTCTTGATGTTTATTTTTCTGTCAAAAAGGATCATGATTGAATAATACAAATACATAGGCATGATTAGTGGATAATTAGTCATTGCTTGGATCCCTTGGATCTAACACATGCCACTCTTTGACTTTTTTCAGGACCAGAAGAGAACTGGAGGCCAAAAGAAACCGGGGATGCAGACCTACAACATTAGAAACAGACTTATGCCAACCATATACCCCCAAGCAATGGTTGGTTCCCTTCTTATCTTTTCTATGCATTTGTTTTATTGAATTTTGCATTTCTCCTTTGCATAGGAAAGTTAAGATCACTCTCATGGTCTTGTGTGAGAGAAACATTTATTCAATAGATTACTTTCTCTTAATCTTTCCAACTGTATGAAATATAATAAATTGAAAACAATTGAAAGATTCTGAAATTTTCTTTATGTAACTATAATCTTTACCCGTTACTTGAATTTTCCATTAAATTGTAATTAGTATGAAAATTCAGTAACAATTTTAGCGACTTCTGCTTCATGTCTGCCTGCTAGTCATAGGGAAACCAGTAGCCTAAACAGTCCATTGGGCGAATAGAGTCATTCTTAGGCTTTCAGCAGCAATAAAACCTCTTAAAACTCAAAATTACAACTTGACAACAAAACGGAACAGCAAACTAGAAAACTAGGGTGGTTTAAGCAAAACCACAAATGTGCAAGAGCACTTTTCTGGAAAGAAAAACAAATCTGAAAAAGCAAGAAACCCAATTGCATTTTTTTCTCTCATGTATGACTATAAAGGTTTCATGAACAAATCATGTCCCTTTCAAGAGTCATTTTTAGAACCTTAAATGAATCTTTTAACTATCCCCTCTTTGTTGTTCATCAATGAAGCTCATTAGGTAATTATAAGGTTTCAGAATAACAACACTGTCCCTTAAATAATTCTTTGTTGATACTTCCTATCTCTGAATCTATTCAGATCCAGTGTTTCTACCGCATGATTATTCTGGTGACAAGGCTAAGCCTGACATCAATAATTCATCGGATTACTCATTTAGTAGAAATCTGAACCTGAATGGTTTTAGGGGTAAAAGTAGCAAACTTTCAAACACAATCAAAAGGGCCTTTTGCTGAAACAAAAACAACAAGTAAAAACTACAAAACAGAGGAAAGATATGCAAAGCACTTATTAGCAAAACATGGATCAAAAGCATGCTTTGAGATGAATCCCATTGACTGGGATTGGTAGGATTTCCCCATCCATCTTTGAGAGCTGGAACGCATTATGCTCTTTACATTCCACGATCATGAAAGGACCAGTCCAAATATTGTCAAATTTAGTATGGTGTCCTGGTCTGCTTTTAAAAGCATCCCACTTAAGAACCACATCTCCTTCCTTGAAGCTTCTGAAATTTGCTTTCTTGTCAAAGGCTTTTTTTGTCTGGAGTTGACGGTACTCCATTGTCCTATAGGACTCTTCTCTTTTTTCCTCAAGTTGAAGCAACTGTGTATATCTTTGCTGCAAAGGGTCTCCTTCAAACAAAATAAGTTGGTTAGCAAGGTCAAGTGCTGGAAACTCAGTTGAAATAGGCAGTCTTGCTTCTTTTCCATACACCAACATGTAAGGAGAATTTCCTATAATCTGCTTGGGAGTAATTTTATCAAGACATAGGGCAAATTTAAGCTTAGTATGCCAATCTCTTTGGTTCTCTTGTAATGTCCTTTTAATAATCCTGATCAGATTCTTATTGGTTGATTCAGCTAACCCATTACCTTGTGGGTAATAGTTTGAAGAAGTATTCAGAAAAATGTCATTTTTTAAAGCCCATTCAGTGACCTTTGAACCAACAAATACAAGAGAATTATCTGATATGATTGACTCAGGTACAGCAAATTTGGTTATGATATCTTCATAAAAGTTTAGGACAGCAAATTCATTAGCCTCCCTAAGTGCTATAGCTTCAGTACAACGGGTGAAATAATTTGTTGCTGTCAAAATCCATTTGTGACCAGCACTGGAACTTGGATTAATGGGGCCTATAAAATCAATACCCCATCTTGCAAATGGCTGTTCAACTAAAATAAGTTGCAAAGGAAATGCAGCCAGTTTTTCCTTTCCTGCAAACATGGCACATTTTCCGCATTTTCTTACCCAAGAGTGAGTGTCCTTGAATAAAGTTGTCCAATAAAAACCAGCCCTCCTAATTTTCCAAGCTGTAGTTCTTGGATTAAAATGACCTCTAGAAGATCCATCATGGAATTCAAATAGAATCTTATGAGTTTCAGCAGTATCAATACATTTAAGAAGCATTCTAGTATAATCTTTCCTGAATAAATTTCCATTGATTAAAACATAAGGAACAGATTGAAAACAGAAATACCTTATTTTTACTTTGTCAAGGACAGCTGGACATTCTCCAATTTGAAGGAAATTGGTCATATCAGTTACCCAACTGGTTGATTGATTTTGATCAATAGGATCATCTTGAACCAAGACAACCTCTTTATTAGACTCTATACTTGGAACTTCCCCATCAGTCAACTGCATACATAGACCTTTTCCTCTTACCAGCTTGGTAACATGAAAGCTCACATCATACTCCATAACTTTAGTAATCCAGCCTGCTCTCTTTTCATTCAAATCCCTACTTAGCAAGAAATCTTTGACACTTGGGTGAGCAACCATCAAATGAATTTTGTTATTAGAAACCAAGTGTCTGAATTTCTTGAGGCTTTTAACAACTGCTAGTACATGTTTTTCAACAAAACTGTACCTTTGTTCATACTCTTCTAATCCTTTGCTAAAAAAAGCAATGGGTTGTTCAAGTCCATCGTCATTTTTTTGAACCAACATAGCAAAAATAGTGTCAAATCCTCCGTATGCATACAAAATGAAATCTTTTAAAAATTAGGATTTACCAATGTAGGGGCAGCAGATAAGGCCTTCTTGATTTCTTCAAAAGTTCTCTTCCCCTCTTTAGACCACCTGAAAAGAGCATTTTTCTTTAACATTGTTGTCAAAGGTTTCAACAAGTCAGCAATATCTGGTATAAAGCGCCTTACAAAATTAATTCTGCCAATAAAACTTTGTAACCCTTTCTTATCACTTGGAAAAGGCAGATCCAAAATAGCTTGAATTCTCTAAGGGTCAACTGTAGTACCATATTTAGAGACCTAGTATCCCAAAAGTCTCCCCTCATGAACAGCAAATACAGACTTTTTAGGATTTAGAGAAATACCAAATTCTCTACATCTTTGAAGAACCTGTCTAAGATGATCAATGTGATCACCAGCCTGCTTGTTGTAAACAATAATGTCATCCAGATAAACCAGCACAAATTTATACATAAGATTATTAAAAGCCATATCCATAGCCTTTTGGAAGGTAGCACCAACATTTGACAGCCCAAAAGGCATCCTCCTATAAGCCATAGTGCCCCATTTCGTAGTGAAAGCAGTTTTGAATTGATCTTCATCCTTTACAAGGACTTGGTTATAGCCAGAATAACCATCTAACAAGGAGAACCTTTTTGATCCAAAAACAAACTGCAGGATTTGTTCCATAGAAGGTAATGGGTGTCTATCTTTCAGAGAAGCCCTATTCAATCCCTAAAATCCACACAAAGGCGGAGCTCTCCATTCTTTTTCCTGACTGGAACTAAAATAGAAACCCATGAAGTGTGTTTGATAGAAAAAATAATGCCACTATTTAAGAGTTTATTCAGTTCCTTAAGCATAAGGAGCTCTAATCTAGGATTGATGGGTCTCTGCTTTTGCCTAATTGGCTTGGCGTTAGGTTCTAACTCAATGGTATGCTGGGTAAGTTGAGGATCAAATCCTTTCAAGTCAGAATAATCCCAAGCAAAAACATCATTAAATTCTTGAAACAAAGCAATAAAAGCTTCTCTTTCTTTTTGAGAATTAATCTTACCAATTTTGAAGAGTTTGCTTTTGAATATTTCAACCTCTTCATAGTGCTCCTCCTTAATCAGTATGCTGGTTTTATTCCTTTTTGCTTGGTCATCAGGATTAAACATTGTCTCCAAAGTGACCAATTCTCTTGGCAACTTATTTGATTTTAGTTGAATAATTTGATCACTGAATTGTTGGTTCAACTTGTTCTGATCAGAGATTGAAAACACATCCTCTTCCATGAGGAAACTTAAAATCTGCTCATCACTGTCAAAAACTTGCCAATTAAACTTGTTATCAGGAATTGAAGGCCTAACAACAACTTTTACATGATGTTGCACATTCTCTTTATTAGCATTTTCAAGCATATTGAATTGTGCACCTACAACAGCAAGTCTATCAGCATGTTGATTCTTGCTTCTAAGAATGGATATAAGGTTAAATGCATCAAATTCTTCCATGATATCCCAGACCCTATTTTTGTATAACTTTAATGCATCATTTTTAACAGTATGCAAACCTCTAACTTGGTTGACAATCAATTCACTATCACCGAACACCTGCAAGTATCTGATTTGCCTTTTCCTAGTCCACTCCAATCCTTGAATCAAACCTTCATATTCAACATTGTTGTTCGAACAAGGAAATGCAAAATGAAAAGCTGAAAAATATCTCTCACCTTGTGGAGATACAAGCATTGCACCTCCACCTGCCCCATTTTTGCTTTTTGATCCATCAAAGAACAACTATCAAACTTGATTATGCAAATCTGATACTTTATTTGCATCCTTTACAAGATTTGGCATAATAGAATCTGGTTCACAAATCATGTAAGTCCCAAAACCAGCATCTTCCACTCTGTTGTTTTGTGCATTATGAGCATCTTCTATTACCCATTCATCCAACAGGATGTCTGGAATATTGAAAGATCCCTGATGGATCCCCTTGCTGATCTGCTGTAGTTTTAAAATTAATAAACTATATTTTCTTGTGTTTCCTTTAATGATTTTAGAGAATAGACAAAAGTTGCAGAAGGTTTGTTTATTTTTTGTGTTTTTGATAGTTTTTCAGCAAGTAATAATTGCAGAACAAGTACATGAAAAGAGTACTGGAAATAAATGTTCATACACAACCAAATTAGAATCGTACCAAGTAGATTTCTGATTATTTAAATCAAATAATTATCCAGATAGTGATTCCAAACAATCCACGAAGATTACAATACAAAGATTCCAACCTGGATAAAGAGTGAGTATTGCAATCAAGAATGAAGCTGCTGCAAATGTCCAACGCTCTTACATAGCTCCACGTGGCAAGAGAAATGGCTGCAAGGTACAGCCGTACGGCTGTTAGGTGATGCCAAGCTGGAAACCCCAACCTCCACGCTGAACCCTAACTTTGTCCACTGAATCCTCCAGAAAGATGTCGTACCAACTCAAAGGCAATGAATCTGAATGCTAGAACCAATAACCACTATGCTGGGGGCTACGTCCCAGGCAGGCAAGACCCTGGGGTTTTCGTCTCAAATGCTGAATCGCTCTCCAGAGCAAATTCTCCAAATCAAAGATGAAAATGTGTAAAAGATACCAAGAATTAGGTCTCAACTTCCTTATAACACCTTCCCACTTAGCTCGAACCCTAAAAATGACTCAATGTGGCGTTTAAGGTTAAAATGTTATATTTCTCATTTTAAGTTGCCAAGTGCATAAAAAACGACCCTTTTTAAATATAAAGAAATTTGTTCACCGAAAAGATCTGAGTCAAAAGAGAAATATTTAGAAAAGTCCAAGACCTTTCCAACGAGCTATTACACCAAGGGATACACATCCAGATGAGGCCAAAAACCCCTTATTATACCAAAATGGCTATAAACATAGCCTTATTTAAATAATAAACGCTAACTTAGGAAATATTAAAAATATAACCCAAATAGCTGCAAAATGCTCAAATGACACCACAAACCAGAAAGTCAACCTGCCACCTATCTGTGACTGAAGTCGGAAATCAAGGATCCACTGGCAATCTCATCCCTAAAATCTAGGGATGCTCTTAGAAACTAGGAAACAAACCCAAATCCTCTGAAACTGAACCCAAGGAATAATCTCAAGGAGACCCAACCCTGGGTATGATCATAACCTCCTAAATAGTAGGGATATCCTCCGTAAACGTAGGAACTGCCTCCTAAAAATAAAGAACTGCTCCAAACTGATCAACTACTACCAAAACACCAAGTCCCAAACACTGTATAACCAACTGAGTCTCTATCCATCACTGTCAGCTTACAAGACCCCATAATAAGCTGACTCACATGTCTCTGCTAGACAGAGCTAAAGAGGGGACATGACAGTCCTCCCCTCTCGGAGATGCTTGCCCACAAGCAACTGTAATGCAAGATGTTGTAAAATAGCCTCACCCTCCCAAGTGGCATCCTCTATGGGAAGACCTCTCCAACGTACCAAATACTCACGAATCACCCTGCTTCTCAACCGTCGTTCCCTCACCTCAAGAATCTCCTCAGGAACCAAAGTCAATTTACCTTCCTTATCCATGGGAGGCAAATCGGGTGAAATTGTAATATGCTGTCCAAGGGCCTTTTTCAGGCAAGATACATGAAACACGTTATGAATTGTACTGCCTGGTGGTAATTCAACCTCATAAGCAACCTCTCCAACTTGCTTGAGTACCCTGAATGGTCCATAAAAACGTGGTTTGAGCTTCTCAGCTCCCCCCCCTTTAAGGGTGCTTTGCCGGTATGGTTGTAAGCACAAGAAAACCATGTCATCCACCTCAAATGCTCTCTCAACCCTATGTCGATCAACATATATCTTTTGCTGATTCTGTGCATGCTGTAAATTCTCCCTGAGAGATCTCATGATATCCTGGTTCTCCTGTAACCAATCCTGAGCCAAAGGAACTCTACTGTCACTCAGAGCTAAATCAATGAAGGATAATGCCTCATAGCCGTAGAGAGCTCTGAAAGGCGTCATACCAATGGACATATGGTGCGTAGTATTATAACAATACTCGCCCAAATACAACCAACGTACCCATGCCTTCTGCTGCCCTGACACATAATTACGCAAATATCCCTCAACCCACTTATTGACTATTTCGGTATGTCCATCTGTTTGAGGGTGGTAACTAGTACTAGGTGTCAACTTAATGCCTGCTAGCCTGAAAAGTTCCTGCCAAAAGGAACTCATGAATCTGCTGTCCCTGTCACTCACTATGGTCTTGGGAAGACCATGGAGTCTAAACACCTCTCTAAAAAATAGCTCAGCCACCTGAGATGCTGTAAAATCAACTACAATGGGAAAGAAGTGGGCATATTTTGTTAGCCTATCCACGACCACATAGATACAATCCTTCCCTTGCACCCGAGGAAGACCTGTAATGAAATCCATAGAAATCCCAGTCCACTTCTGTTCCGGTATAGGCAAGGGCTATAACAACCCCGCAAGATAAGTATGCTTCGACTTGTTCTGCTGACAAGTCATACACTCACGGACATGCCGCACAACATCATCTTTGAGACCCTTCCAAGAGAATCTCTCTCGAACCGCTCCTGGATGTCCTGCAGTAGGAGTATCATGGAAAGTATGCAAAATTTGTTCCTTCAACTATGAACCCGGAACAAGATAAACCCTGCCCTTGTAATAGATAATATCATCTACCACACCGTATCTGTCATCCACTATCAAACCATCCATGACCTCACAAGCATGCTGATTATTGGAATACCCAACCAAAAGTTGAGCCTTCCAATCTGCTGAAATCTCGCTCAATGAACATAGGGCAGCAAGTGAGGGTTTCCTAGAGAGTGCATCAGCCACAGTATTATTCTTCCCCTTTATGAATTCGATATCGAAATCATAAGCCTGAATCTTGCTCACCCATTTTTGTTGTCGATCATTGAGTTTTGTCTGATCTAGGAAATATTTCAAACTGTTGTGGTCGGTTCTTACCACAAATTTGCTGCCAACAAGATATTGTCTGAATTTGGCTAAAGCATGCATAATAGCCAACATTTCCTTATCATAGGTAGAGTACAACCTCTCATTATGTCGCAGCTTCCGGCTCTCATAGGCAATGGGATGTCTGTTCTACATCAACACAGCTCCTATGCCCAGACCTGAAGCATCACACTCTAGGACAAATGGCTACGAGAAATCAGGTAATGCCAAAGCTGGACAAGTGCTCATAACCTCCTTGAGTCTATCAAAGACTCCCTGTGCCTGTTCTGTCCATCTAAACGCCCCTTTCTTTGTGAGGTCTGTCAAAGGTGCTGCCAATTGAGAGAAACCTCTCACAAATCTTCTGTAATAAGCACATAAACCAAGGAACCCACGTAACTCAGTAATGTTCTGAGGGCAGGGCCAATCCCGAATCGCCTGAATCTTCTCCTCATTGTAATGTCCCTGGAAGGAGTTGTCTATTTGAAGCTTAAGACCTGTAAGTCAACGTTAGTACTTCTTAAAAAAAATGCATGATAAGTAAACATGTGTGTTATTTATACAAGTAGTAAAGATATATATATATATATATATATATATACTATTTTACATATTCAACAATTAAATGCTCATCGATTGGTTGCTATACAAAATGGAAACATTCCTTAGGTTGATCTTACCTTGACTGACCCAACCCTCTATTGAGAATTCTTTCTTGGTTAGGACAACCCAGGTAATATCTGCCTAAGGTATCTATGGGATCCCTATTAATGAGTAATCTCATCAATGCTCTCATAACCTGGTAGAGATCCCACCTCTATCCAAGTTTCCCTATCTCTGACATATGCATATGGTTAACCTCTACAATATATATATTGCCTCTAAGGGTTTCGTTATGAATCCCCCTCTGGACCACGCTCGTTATATTTGTCGGGTATACTCAATACCAAACCCAATATAACACTAACTTTTGATCCCTCATATTGAATTTATCTTAAAATTAGGATTATAATCTCGCGCTAGCCATTATTATATTAGTACTAAGGGTTTTGGTAAAATTAATATTTAAAATGTAGTAATGGATGTATTCCATTCTTTAATTTGATTTAACTTATCTATATATATATATGTAAGACAATTGCATTAAAACTAAATACATCTCAATTTAACAAAACAATTTATTAATACTGCATTACCTGTGGATCCCGTAGACTGCGTATACCCTCTGCTCTGGGCATCCGCACTGGGGTCTCTTTCTCTGTCATTTATCGTGCAGGGGCAAGGCGTGGCGATGGCGACGCTCTTCCGATTTGCCTATGCGTGGGGGTTACACAGGCATACGAACCCGACGGTGACTGCTTGTTCGCAGCGTTGTTGATCTTCTGTGTTCGTGCTTCCCTACACTCCTCCGCCCTTTCCTTCTTCCTTCCTCCGTGTTTTCCAGACACACCATTTATATGCCTCGTGGGGTGCTTCCTCGGCGGCCATGACTCCTGGGCGTGTCTCTTGGTTTTACTTGCTATGTTTAAACCATTACACGCATATCCCTTCTATACGCCTTTCGATTTTTTTTAATGTTTTATTTACCATTCACTACTTTTATTATTATTATTATTTTTTTTATTTTTTTTTTCCTATTTAACTTAATTTACATTTTAGTATTTAATTTTCTCTATTTATTCATTAGTTACTCTTATTTTAAGAGAAACTTGATTAATCATTTATTTTTTTCTTGATTAAAAACAATAAGTATTATTTGGTCATTTTTTTTATATTTATTTATTTCTAAATAACAATTTATGATTAGTGATTTTATTGATTTATAATAATTATTATTTTATCATTTATTGGTACAAATAACAATTTATGATTAATGCTTTATTATTTATTTACTTGATAATAATTTATTATTTATCAATTATTATTATTTATAATTAATGATTTATTATTTTTAATTGGTCAATGATCCATGTGTTTTGACAATTTAAGTACCAGGGTCTATATATTCATTAATCGGGGGTTATTGCAATCCTTCCCTCCCAATTTTGCTTGTCCTCAAGCATTTTAAGAGCCTCTTCCTTCTCCCAAGTAGCATCTTCATTGGGTAGTCCCTTCCATTTGATTAGGACCTCTTTCACAGTTCGGTTCCTCAACTGCTTTTCTCTAGTATCCATGATGACTTTTGGCTCTAGAATAAGTTGTCCCTCATCATCAAGTGGGGGCAATATTTCACACAGTACCACTTGTTGTCCCAAAACTCTTTTTAACCTGGATACATGAAATACATTGTGAATTCGACTATCTTTGGGAAGCTCTAATTCATAGGCCACTTCTCCTACCTTCCGTGTTACACGGTAAGGTCCATAGAATCGAGGTTTGAGTTTCTCTGTCCCATTCTTTTTGATGGATGTCTGTTTATATGGCTGCAACCGTAAGAAGACTAGATCCCCTATTTCAAATGATCTCTCCACTCGTTTCTTGTCTGCATAGAATTATTGCTGATTTTGGGCATGATGTAAATTGTCTTTGAGTGCCTTCATGAGGTCAATATTCTTTTGGATAAACTCTTGAGAGCTAGGTACTTTGCTATCTTGGGTGTTCAATCCTCCAAGAAATGGGGCCTCATAACTGTATAGTGCTTTGAATGGACTCATCCCTATAGACAAATGGTGGGTGGTATTATAACAATATTCTCCCAAATGCAACCATTTAATCCAACTTGTTTGTTGGCCTGTGACATATTTCCTTAAGTACCCTTCTATCAATTTATTCACTATCTCTGTCTGCCCATCAGTCTGGGGGTGATAGCTGGTGCTTGGTGTTAATGTTGTTCCTGCTAACCTGAAAAGTTCTTGCCAGAATTTGCTAAGGAATTTACTATCTCTATCACTTACAATGTTCTGGGGAAGCCCGTGGAGGCGAAAGATTTCTCTAAAGATAGTTCTGCTATTTGCTGTGCCTTAAACTCTAAGGAGGTAGGGAAAAAATGAGCATATTTTGTGAGTTTGTCCACCACTACATAAATGTTGTCTTTCCCCTGAACTTTGGGTAATCCTGTTATAAAATCCATAGATATACTTTCTCATTTCTGACTTGGGATAGGGAGTGGTTGCAATAGTCCTGCCGGATGTGATAATTTTGTTTTATTCTGTTGACATGTCATGCATTCCTGTACATATTTGTAAACGTCCCTCTTTAGTCCCTTCCATGAGTATTTCTCCCTTATATGTTTGTATATTTTGTAGTACCCTTGGTGTCCAGCTAGAGGGCTATCATGATACTCCCTCAGGATGGTGTCTTTTATTTTAGATTGAGGAGTTAGATATACTCTACCTTTGTAGAGGATAATACCATCCCAAACTCTGAAATCTTCACTGGGCATCTTCCCTTCCATGATCTCGGCGGTCAGGGGGTCTTTGACGTATTCTGCTATTATATCTTTTTTCCAATCCTTTGTAATTTTAGTGATAGTGTTGATGTGAGCTCGTC
Source organism: Cryptomeria japonica (assembly GCF_030272615.1). Taxonomy (NCBI): domain Eukaryota; kingdom Viridiplantae; phylum Streptophyta; class Pinopsida; order Cupressales; family Cupressaceae; genus Cryptomeria; species Cryptomeria japonica. The sequence goes on along the minus strand of NC_081405.1, from coordinate 519,144,243 downwards.
GGGATAAACCGTCTGTGGCTCTGTTATTCACTCCTTTAACATACTCTATATCAAAATCATATGCTTGGACCCTACTCACCCATTTTTGTTGTCTATCATTTAAGTCCCTTTGGCTTAGGAAGAAGCGCAAGCTATTATGGTCTGTTTTCACCAGGAACTTTCCACATACCAGGTATTGCCGAAACTTTGCTAAGGCGTGCATTATGGCCAACATTTCTTTATCATAGATGGAATAGTGTTTCTCCATTTCTGTGAGCTTGCGGCTCTCGAAAGCTATCGGGTGTTTCTTTTGCATAAGGACAGCCCTGATACCTTCCCCTGATGCATCACACTGTAATTCAAATGGTATGGAGAAATCAGGAATGGCTAATACTGGGCACGAACTCATGGCTTCCTTGAGTTGTTCAAAGGCTTGTTGGGTTCTGTCGCTCCATGAAAATGCCCCCTTTTTGGTCAGGTCTGTGAGCGGGGCTGCTATCTTGGAGAATCCTTTTACGAATCGTCGGTAATAACTGCATAACCCCACAAAACCTCTAAGTTGTGTGAGTTTTGGGTCTGGGCCATTCCTTGATGGCTTTGATTTTTTCTTCATCCACACTTACTCCTTCCGCATTAATTTTATGCCCTAGGTAGAGTATTTCTTCAAGACCAAACTCACATTTCGAGATTTTGGCATATAGTGACTTTGTCTCCAGTATATTCAGCACTTCCTCAATATGTTTGAGACGTTCCTCCCATGTTTTTCTGTAAATGAGAATGTCGTCAAAAAATATGAGAAGGAACTTCCTTAATTGTTGTCTGAAGGTGTGATTCATACAAGATTGAAAGGTGGCTGGAGCATTCGTAAGTCCAAATGGAAGCACTAAAAATTCGAAATGCCCATAATGACATCTAAAGGCTGCTTTTTGTACATCTTCCTACCTCATTCTGATTTGATGGTATCCTGACCTTAGATCAATCTTGGAAAAATAACAAGCTCCATGTAGTTCATCCATCAGCTCGTCGATCCTGGGGATCGGGTATCTATTTTTTATGGTTTTCTTATTTAAAGCTCTATAATCAATACACATTCTCATGGTTCCATCTTTTTTCTTGACTAACACCACTGATGAGGCAAAAGGGCTGCTGCTGGGCTAAATGTGACCCATTTCCAATAGCTCCTTAATGGTCTTCTCAATTTCCTCTTTAAATTTGTGGGGGTGTCTATAAGGTGTGGTAATCACTGGTTTTGCTCCTTCTTCTAATTCAATAGAATGTTCAAAACCTCTTTTCGAGGGAAGACCAGGCGGAATGTCTCCAAAAACCTTTTTGTATCTTTCAAGGATGGGTTGGACATCTATATGGATCCCTTGTTCATCTAAAGGAGTTTTATCTAGTATCATGCATTGAGCTACCCATTCACTTTGATTGTGTCTAAGGATTTGTTCAATTTTATTGCAAGATACTAGCTTGGGACATCCATCTGGCATGCCTTTTAAGATTACTTCTTTTCCCTCATGCTCAAAGCATATTTCTAAATTAGGGCTATCCATAATGAAACGTCCCAAAGAATTTATCCATGGCATTCCAAGGATAACATCATTTTGTATGTTTGCTACATAAAAATCTCTTCTGATTGTATGTTTCCCAAAAGTGATTTCCACTTGAGGAATTATTTTTGTACATTGATTTATGGATCCATCTGCAAGGGTGACCTTAAATCCTGGGAAGTTTTGGGTTTTTAGTCTTCTTTTTGCCGCCAAATGTTGACTAATGAAGTCATGCGAAGCACCTGTGTCTACTAAGGCAACCACTTTCTGTCCTTTAAGAGTTCCCTTAATTCAAAAGGGTCTATTCATGTTCTGAGTTATGACTGCTAGTGATCCCTCTGTCTCGTTGGTCTTAGCCCTCTTGTTAAATTCTTCTATTTGGTTTACTCTGCCTCTCTTACATTGATGCCCTCTTTCCCAAGGCTCTCTACATTTGAAACATAAATTTTTCTTCATTAATTCATCCCTCTTTTGACACCTATGTCCTGCACTCAAGGGCTCCATACATAAATAACATGGTTTCTCTAAATTGTTTTTCCTTGAATCAGCTCTTCGGTAGGATGGTTTGGAGGGGTAGACCTTTGTCTTTTCTTTGGATTGGTTAGATTCAACCCTTCTTGCTTTCCTGATAGCCTCGGCTAAACTTTGGGGTTCGAATGGTTTCACTACATTTTTGGTGAGGTCTTTGAGCCCTTCTATAAACATATGAGTCAACCGCTTCTGAGATAGGTCAGGAATCATAACAGATAATTCTTGGAACCTGCTAATAAATTCATCTACTATGTCTGCTTGTTTGAGGAGCACTAATTCTTGAAAGTACCATTCGGAGTCCCTTTTGTCAAATCTGCTGGTAAGTTTTTGAGAGAATTCCCCGTAGGAGTTTATACTTTGATGACCTAGAGAAACAAGTCCATTATGCCACCATTCGTGAGCTGCTCCTTCTAGGTGGAGAATCGCAAATTGGAGAGCGTTCTCTTTTGTCATTGGGCTTAAAGTGAAGTAGGTATTTAGTTTTTGTAACCATGCATGGGCTGCAATTTTTCCTGATCCGTCAAAATTGGGAACGCTGTAGTGTCCCCATTTTAGCAGACATGGTTTTTTGGGTGATTAGCCTATCATTATGACCCTCGTAGGCTAATGAGTATGGATAGAGCGTCTTCCGAGGCTTGTATCATCTCTAGAGTTCAGTGTATTTCGATCTGGCTTTCATTTGGTATCATTTGGACTTCATTTGCTATACTTACTATTTATAGTAAGTTTGAGATGTTAGAGATGGCCCCTTCTATTTTTAGTAAAGGGGTATGATCATATGCAGCTTCATCATGTTAGCTCCCAGTTCAGACGACGTTCAAAAATGTTGAGTATTAATGGAGATATTAATGTTTATTTAGTTTAAATAAACATTAATGTTTTGAGCTTATATTATTAAGTTATAATATAATTTTATATTATTATATTATAACTTAAGTAAAGGTCCAAGTATCATTAAAGGGGACCATTTAATTAATTAATTGTGGCTCTTTTACGAAGGTGAAATATTAAATGACAAAGTGAAAATATAGTATCATTAAATGTCATTTAATATCATTAATTGATTTAATGCCTTATTGGAGAAAATCGAACCTTCATGGGAAATATATATAAGGCTTTTGAAAAGAGGAAAAAAAAAAGAAAAAGATATTTGATCATTGTGATTTTGAACTCTGAGAAGGGTTTACAGCTTTGCCGTTGGAGAACGTAGTTCTTCTATGTGATTATCATTTGAGCCAGTGAAATACCTGGTGAATTTGATAATTCTGAGAGAATCTCATACAGATTTTCTGATTGTGCTGCAACAGTATTTATTTCAGTATTCATCGAATTCACAAAATAAGGGAGAGATAAGGTGCAGCTGTGAATGGTTATTTGCTACAGTGCACGTGAACAGTGACGCGTGAACAGTACCCATGAATAGTACCCATGAACAGTGACGCGCTACAGTACCCCATGAATAGTGACGCGCTACAGTGCTGCAGTGAATAGTAAAATGCTTCAATTCCGGTTGAAGGCAAAGAAGAATCAAATAAAAATCAGGTTCCATGTTGTTGCTGCCATTATTTTTATTATTAAAAAAATAATGTATTTTCCCATCCTCTTGAGAAACAAAGATACATTACAGCAGTAGTTCAGTTGTTTCAAAATTTTCAAGATTATTGTAATTAGTTTCAGTTTTAGATTATTTGTTTTCAATAAACCCTCAAAATACAAAAAAACAATATATCTATTCAAAACACCCAAAACTAATTCAAACAGGGCATTCAGTAGTAGAGCAGTATAGAAGCAAAGAACCAGTAGGGTTCTTACATTGGTATCAGAGCGGTTTCTTGCCAACCTATTGGGTAAATTGATTCAGGTAGTTAATCATGGTTACTTCGGGTACCCAGAATCAGTGGGACCAGAATAGGAAGCAAGTGTATTCCTCATTGGAAAAGTTAAAACAAAACCAGAAGAAGCTGGATGAATTGATTTCACACCCTGCAAAACTTGATAGAATTGCTCGGTATATGATATCTATTTTTAAGGATAAAAAGGTGAAACTTGAAGAGAATGTGGTGATTATTGGCACTCAAGAAGTTGTTATCAGTCATGATAACAAGTCTCATTTTCATGACAGCAGCCTTGCCCTTGAGCGTAATGATGATTTGAAAGTCATGGAAAGTTCAGAAAGTGTTGTGGGAGTGACCTTGAGTATTGGCACTCGTGATACTAGTGTCAAGAATGAGGATTGCATGGGAATTTTGGCTCATAAGAGTTCTGATCTACATGACAGCAGTGATGAAATTTTGCATCAGCATGAGAGAGCAGTGACTACACATGTGCAAGATGCTTCTATTAAGTTGCCGCATGAAGGTACCCGAGATTTGGGTACTAATGGGGTAATGTGTGATGTGGATTCATGTCATTTAGAGTCTGATTTTTCAGATCAGACCTTAGAAAACAAGTTTGAAGATTCATGCTTTGGCATAGGATCCCAGAAGCATGAGTTGGATGGCCATGTAGTTGCATTGGAAGTGGAATTGTGTGAAGATATTGTCATAACAACAACTTCTACCTTGCCAGTTGAGCTATCCTACGAGGTACATAGCAGCAGTACCTTAGATATTGATGTGTGCACAATTGATTGCACACATGATGTTGTTGATCATGAGGTGAGTGATGTTGATTCGGTTTCATACCATAGTGCAGATTTGGGTGGAAAGAATGAGTCACGGGGGTATCATCATCTAGCTGGGCAGTTGAAGGTTAATGATGATATGATTGCTACAGCTTTGGAGCATTTTGATGTCGCTCGACAAATGTTGGCGACCTTTGGTTGGAGTACTCCTGAAACATATGAGCACGGTGATAGTAGCCTTTCCCTGGCAGAGTTCCATGCACTCCGAGTAGCTATTGGGATAATGAAACAGAATTACTTGCAGTTACTTGCTGATAGGGATTATCTTCTTGAGTGGGATTGCACTTGCTACGATGCACTGAAGGGAAAGGAGGAGGAGGTTGATGAGCTCACCCATGAGCTTGAGGTGACTATGGACTCGTTGGAGAGCGCTCAGTCAGCCCTTTGTGAGTCACAGTCACAAGTTGAGGAACTTACCGTGGCGTTGAGTTTAGCACAATCTTCACCATCTGTGGATACAGTTGAGTTTCCTATAGCATCACTTGGTGATGAGTTTACACCCACGGGTTGTAGTGATGGGTGTGTTGAGGATGTGGTTACATTCGTCACTGATGCAGGTACAGGTGACTTAGCTGGGATGAGTATTAGGGTTGAGAGCAGCAGAGAACCACTTGTTGCATCAGGTTCCCCTGAGGTTAGTGCTATGACGGATGATACAGGTCAGATTGTTGATAGCTCTTGTGTGGCAATGGTGGACTCTCCAGAGAGTTGTGTGTTAGTATGCGGTGTTACTCCATCCACTTCACATGGAACTCGCATAGTGTCATGTGGTTGGGAGTATGGCTCTCATGTAGATTTGTTTCCCTCTCCTGGAAGCAAATCTGTTACTTCATCCCATGCAACTGATTTTGGACGCCAGCTTGTTGTTTCTCAGAGTCAGAGTGATCAGCTGCAGGTCTTCAAGGATAAGGTTGACTCAGCCTTATATTGTTTTTACTGCATAGATTCATTTATTGAGTACCTTCTCGAGAGTCCTGAGTTTCGAGAGGGTCCGTTTGGAGCCACCAAGGATACTCTCATCCGAGGTTCTCTCGCCATCAGGCGTGGTGTGGGAGTAATTATTGATACTATGACTACAATACTTCCTAATAGAGATTTTGTGATTGGGTTTGCAGAGAGGGTTACCAGAGCCCCAACCCAATCAACAGTTCGGGGTCAAAGATTGGAGCCATCTCATGATTCCAGTATTGTTAGAGATGAGCCCTTGACCGAGGTTGGAGCGTTTTATCACAACTACACGGTGAGGAGTGCTCATCACTTTTCTTTTGATCCACACATGGAGGACTTGATGATGCATCGATGTGGATTGGCTTCAAGATTATACCATCCATTGTGGGATGGAGAGTTACCATCTTCAGTAAATGAAACTAGCAGTTGCAAGTACCCGACTCAGTTGATTGTTGGTGGCTACTTGCTCGAGCAATGTTCAGTTTCCCATCATGTTGATGTGTATCCAGTGGAGATTGTTACTCCTATGACACAAAGGCTACCTTTGGATACATGGCTTCAGAGAGACTATGGTGACAATGGGCATGATGGTTTAGTTGGATATCACATCCATGAGGGTTTAGCAAAGCTTGTGGAGAGATGTTGCGTAGCAGATGTTTCCAGCTACTCCTATCTTCACAGTACAGATGGATGTGTGTTTAGATTGCACTGGAATCCAGGTATACTATGTGGGACACTAGCGAGTATGTTGAGGGATCCTTTGTGTGCATCCGAGTTCTGGTTGGTGTTCCCTGGTAGGTTTCATTGCATGTACATGGTGTGCATCGTTGGTAGTCTCATTTCAGGTTCTCATGTACATGATTTGTCTCAGATGTATAGTTCAGTTGCGCATGTGTTAGATGATATGTTTGACAGCTTATCTTGCGCGTAGCAAACATTGTCAGTTTTTAGAGTTGCTTCCCCTTGATGTTCATGTTCTTGTGACACCTACTATTGAGGTTGATTTAGTTTGGCAGGTCTTGTTAGTTGTGCCCTTGGTGTGGGCATTACAGGACTTGGTTGGTATTACACAGGTCTTCATTTGGGATCCAGGTGGAGGAGTTTATTTGCAGTCGATATTGCTTGGGGACAAGCAATTTCAAGAGGGGCGGACTGTAATGTCCCCATTTTAGCAGACATGGTTTTTTGGGTGATTAGCCTATCATTATGACCCTCATAGGCTAATGAGTATGGATAGAGCGTCTTCCGAGGCTTGTATCATCTCTAGAGTTCAGTGTGTTTCGATCTGGCTTTCATTTGGTATCATTTGGACTTCATTTGCTATACTTACTATTTATAGTAAGTTTGAGATGTTAGAGATGGCCCCTTCTATTTTTAGTAAAGGGGTATGATCATATGCAGCTTCATCATGTTAGCTCCCAGTTCAGACGACGTTCAAAAATGTTGAGTATTAATGGAGATATTAATGTTTATTTAGTTTAAATAAACATTAATGTTTTGAGCTTATATTATTAAGTTATAATATAATTTTATATTATTATATTATAACTTAAGTAAAGGTCCAAGTATCATTAAAGGGGACCATTTAATTAATTAATTGTGGCTCTTTTACGAAGGTGAAATATTAAATGACAAAGTGAAAATATAGTATCATTAAATGTCATTTAATATCATTAATTGATTTAATGCCTTATTGGAGAAAATCGAACCTTCATGGGAAATATATATAAGGCTTTTGAAAAGAGGAAAAAAAAAAGAAAAAGATATTTGATCATTGTGATTTTGAACTCTGAGAAGGGTTTACAGCTTTGCCGTTGGAGAACGTAGTTCTTCTATGTGATTATCATTTGAGCCAGTGAAATACCTGGTGAATTTGATAGTTCTGAGAGAATCTCATATAGATTTTCTGATTGTGCTGCAACAGTATTTATTTCAGTATTCATCGAATTCACAAAATAAGGGAGAGATAAGGTGCAGCTGTGAATGGTTATTTGCTACTGTGCGTGTGAACAGTGACGCGTGAACAGTACCCGTGAATAGTACCCATGAACAGTGACATGCTATAGTACCCCGTGAATAGTGACGCGCTACAGTGCTGCAGTGAATAGTAAAATGCTTCAATTCTAGTTGAAGGCAAAGAAGAATCAAATAAAAATCAGGTTCCATGTTGTTGCTGCCATTATTTTTATTTAAAAAAAATAATGTATTTTCCCATCCTCTTGAGAAACAAAGATACATTACAGCAGTAGTTCAGTTGTTTCAAAATTTTCAAGATTATTGTAATTAGTTTCAGTTTTAGATTATTTGTTTTCAATAAACCCTCAAAATACAAAAAAACAATATATCTATTCAAAACACCCAAAACTAATTCAAACAGGGCATTCAGTAGTAGAGCAGTATAGAAGCAAAGAACCAGTAGGGTTCTTACAGATACTTTATTCACTTTGTGTTGGAGTTCTTTATTCTTATGTTTCCGAGGTGCTTCCCTACGCTTATCCTCACAGAAATCTCTAAAGGATACCACTTCCCTGATATGAGGATCTAGATCGGCATATGCTCTGGCGATGTCCTCAGTGCTAATTCTATGTGGTTCTATCCCCTCCTCTTCCTGAGATGGTTCACTGTGAGGTAAGAATTGGGGTTGAGGCACCCTGGATGTTGAGCATTCGTTATTATTCTCTGAATGATTAGAACTAGTATCTCTTTTATCGGTATTATGGCCTTTATTGGTTGAATTTCCCATGGATTTCAAAGCTTGGAGGATGGCCTGATTGGATTCTCTCATCTCCTTAATCAGGGTGTGATTTGTTTGTTCCAAATAAGATCTCATCTCATTGGCAAATTCATTCATGTTGGGCTTCTTTTTCCTCTGGTAGACTAACATAAACTCCACAGGATAGCAGGATTATGCTCTGATACATAGTTTTAAAACTCATGGACTCGCCACGGACTCGCGAGTCCATGGGAGCCACGAGTCGACTCGCCAAGGACTCGCGAGGCGAGTCCTGGCGAGTCCATCTGAAAGACTCGCGAGTCTTTTGCAAGGACTCGCGCGAGTCTTTTGCATGGACTAGCGAGTCTTTCAAATGGACTCATGCGACCCAGAGAAAATGTCATGCAAGCTTTAAAATTGAGTTTTAACATGTGAAAAAATTAGGTCTCTCCGTCAGGATTCATATATGGAATATAACATTTAAGTATAAGAAAGAAGAAAGATAAAAATACTTTAAGTTATATTCCATATATACTGTCAGGATGTTTGAGAGTGGTTTCGGACCTCCAGGAGTTATAATGCAAAATCTAGTTTTTGGAGGATTCTTCAATTTTCCAGACTTAGTCAGATTTCAGGATCAAGAAGACATTCCAGACTTAGCCAAATTTCAGGGCATTTGAAGATCAAGATGACATTCCAGACTTTAAGTTATATTCCATATATACTGTCAGAATGTTTGAGAGTGGTTTCGAACCTCCAGGAGTTATAATGCAAAATCTAGTTTTTGGAGGATTCTTCAATTTTCCAGACTTAGTCAAATTTTAGGATCTTTCGGCGATGCCCCTTGACCCCAACTTGGGGGCGTTGCCCCGAAACCCCCATCGAAAAATATGGGGGGAAATTGCGCCGATGGAAGTAGGGAAAATTTAACCTCCGAGTCTGATTAGGCTCCATATAAAAGCATAATTAGCATTGAAGAAATCTTGGTATTATACATTTTAGAGTTGAAAGTTTGAAACTATGAGTATGTGACATGTGTAATGTTTCAATTATGGCTCTTATGTTCTCTAAATGCATTAATTTCTTTATGTTTTTTTGTAAAACTACGGTTTTTTTTTTTGCCGAGTCCTTGCCGAGTCTTTCACGAGTCTTTCACGAGTCCGAGTCCGAGTCCAAATTTTTGGTTTGCCGAGTCCGTGGCGAGTCCGAGTTTTTCAACTATGCTATGATACCACTGCAATGTCCCTGGAGGGAGTTGTCTATTTGAAGCTTAAGACCTGTAAGTCAACGTTAGTACTTCTAAAAAAATATGCATGATAAGTAAACATGTGTATTATTTACACAAGTAGTAAAGATATATATATATATACTATTTTACATATTCAACAATTAAATGCTCATCGATTGGTTGCTATACAAAATGGAAACATTCCTTAGGTTGATCTTACCTTGACTGACCCAACCCTCTATTGAGAATTCTTTCTCGGTTAGGACAACCCAGGTAATATCTGCCTAAGGTCTCTATGGGATCCCTATTAATGAGTAATCTCATCAATGCTCTCATAACCTGGCAGAGATCCCGCCTCTATCCAAGTTTCCCTATCTCTGACATATGCATATGGTTAACCTCTACAATATATATATTGCCTCTAAGGGTTTCGTTATGAATCCCCCTCTGGACCACGCTCGTTATATTTGTCGGGTATACTCAATACCAAACCCAATATAACACTAACTTTTGATCCCTCATATTGAATTTATCTTAAAATTAGGACTATAATCTCGCGCTAGCCATTATTATATTAGTACTAAGGGTTTTGGTAAAATTAATATTTAAAATGTAGTAATGGATGTATTCCATTCTTTAATTTGATTTAACTTATCTATATATATATATATATATATATATATATATATATATATATGTAAGACAATTGCATTAAAATTAAAAACATCTCAATTTAACAAAACAATTTATTAATACTGCATTACCTGTGGATTTCATAGACTGCGTATACCCTCTGCTCTAGGCGTCCTTACTGGGGTCTCTTTCTCTGCCGTTTATCGTGCAGGGGCAAGGCGTGGCGATGGCGACGCTCTTCCTATTTGCCTGTGCGTGGGGGTTACACAGGCATACGAACCCGACGGTGACTGCTTGTTCGCAGCGTTGTCGATCTTCTGTGTTCGCGCTTCCCTACACTCCTCCGCCCTTTCCTTCTTCCTTCCTCCGTGTTTTCCAGACGCACCATTTATATGCCTTGTGGGGTGCTTCCTCGGCGGCCATGACTCCTGGGCGTGTCTCTTGGTTTTACTTGCTATGTTTAAACCATTACATGCATATCCCTTCTATACGCCTTTCGATTTTTATTAATGTTTTATTTACCATTCACTACTTTTATTATTATTATTATTATTATTATTATATTTTTTTCCTATTTAACTTAATTTACATTTTAGTATTTAATTTTCTCTATTTATTCATTAGTTACTCTTATTTTAAGAGAAACTTGATTAATCATTTATTTTTTTCTTGATTAAAAACAATAAGTATTATTTGGTCATTTTTTTTATATTTATTTATTTCTAAATAACAATTTATGATTAGTGATTTTATTGATTTATAATAATTATTATTTTATCATTTATTGGTACAAATAACGATTTATGATTAATGCTTTATTATTTATTTACTTGATAATAATTTATTATTAATCAATTATTATTATTTATAATTAATGATTTATTATTTTTAATTGGTCAATGATCCATGTGTTTTGACAATTTAAGTACGAGGGTCTATATATTCATTAATCGGGGGTTATTGCACTCATGCACCTTCACCCCATCAGCACTGATCACATGGCCCAAATATAAAACCTCCCTAAGTCCAAACTCACATTTGGATAACTTAGCAAATAGAGACTGGCTCTCCATAATGCTAAGCACCTCCTCAACATGTCTGAGATGGTCCTCCCAAGTACGACTGTAAATCAATATGTCATCAAAGAACACTAGAACCGACTTCCTAAACTGCTTGTTGAAGATATGGTTCATACAAGACTGGAAAGTGGTCGATGCATTGGTAAGGCCAAAAGGCATTACCAGAAACTCATAGTGCCCATAGTGACAACGAAAGGCAGTCTTGTGTACATCCTTTGCTCGTACACGTATCTGATGGTAACCTGAACGAAGATCAATCTTAGAGAAGTAGATAGCTCCATGAAGCTCATCCAGCAACTCATCAATGCGTGGAATAGGGTATCTGTTCTTGATTGTCTTCTTGTTCAAGGCTCTGTAATCTATACACATCTATAGAGTCCCATCCTTCTTCTTAACAAGCACTACAAAAATGAAACCCATATCCAACAACTCATGAATAGTCTTCTCAATTTCATCCTTATAGGCTCTAGAATGATGATATGGGGTAGTAATCACTGGCTTCGCTCCAACCTCCATCTCTATACCATGCTCAAAACCTCTATCTGGAGGCACTCCAGAAGGTATGTCACCAAGTACTCTCCCATGACGGTCCATCACTGACTGAATATCAACATGAAATACCCTGCCATCCTAAGGTGTAGGTGTTTTGGACTTCACCAAACAGTGTGTAGCCCAAATCACATCATTATGTCTAATAATAGTCTCCATCCTGTGAGAAGACATCTCCTTAGGTCCACCATCTGAAGCTGCCCTCAAGATAGTCTTCTTCCCCCCAAAAAGGAACTCTAACTGCATACGGTGGTGATCAATAATGTAACACCCAATACCCTGTAACCACTGCATGCCCAAGACCACATCATAATCCTCTAATGGAAGCACATAAAAATCATCGGTCAGAGTATAATCCCCCATCTAAATACTAAGCTGTGGAATCCGTTTAGTACAGCCCAAAACTGCACCATCTGCCACCTTCACTCCAAAACCACCAAACTCCTCATATTGTAATCCACGCCTCTCCACTAACTTCTGATCAATAAAGTTATGTGTGGCACTTGTGTCTACCAAGCTCATGACCCCCTTGCCCTTCAGTGTACCTTTCAACCGAAAGGCATGAAATTTAGGATAACTGGAGAGGGTAGCCATAGTTACTTTGGCTGTCGCCAAAGGCTCAAGGGTATCTAACTCCAACTGTGTCTGCACCTGCTCAACATCCTCCATGCTATCCTCAGTGTCAGTTTCGGGTACCTCCTCATCCCCTAACTCGGATGTCACCTCAATCAAATGAACCTTTCCTTTACCCATAAAACGGTGTCCTGGTTCCCAAGGTTCCTTGCAAGAAAAGCATAATTTTTTCCTTCTCAATTCGTTCCTCGTCTCTTGATTCATCCAAGGGGGTCTAGATGATGACCCTCCTCTATTCTGTGAAGTATTGGCCTTCTGTGCAGGCCGAGAGTCCCTGAATGGCTTCTTATTTGCCTGATAAGAAGTGGGAACAGTATCCAGTCTCAATGTCACATCAATGGCCTCCTTAAGAGTGGTCCATTGGAAAGCACGTACCAATCCCTTAAGTTTATCTTGCAATCCCTCAATAACTAACATCACACTCTGCCTCTGGGGCATATCAGGTACCATAACCGCAATACGCTAGAACTCATTAATATAAGCTTCTGCATGCCCAGTCTGTCTAAGATATGCCAATTCTCTATAGTAGAGCTTTGTATCCTTACGGTCAAACAGTGTAATGAGTCGTTCAGTGAACTCGGCATAAGAACGTACCAAGGCGTGATCCTGGGTGACCAATCCATGGTGCCACCAATCATAGGCAATCCCGTCTAAATGCAACACAACAAACTGAATAGCCTCACGCTCAGGCATGGGCCTCAAGGATAGATATATGTCCAGCTTGTGCACCCAAGCTCGTGCACTCGTATCACCAGAGCCATCATATGTAGCTAATGTGATCTTCCCAGTAGCTCTATTGAGGTCATAGTTTTGTTGCTGTGGTGGTCTATAACCACGATCTCCTCTGAACCTAGCTGTATCTCTACGCTGTGCACAATACTGGGGAAGAGGGAAAACATCCCTAACCTCTGGGGGTAGGGCTCTCCACTCAGCTGTGGCTGCCAAAACTGACTCCTGGAACCCAACCTCTGGTGGATCTACCTGTGTTGGCTGTTCACCTAGTACAAACTGAGGAAGCAAAGTTCTATCCGTAGCAAGTGTACGACAGCGTTCCCACCTAGAGGAATGAAGGGAGCTCCCAACTGATGAATGGAACTGATGGCTATGCTGACTGCCTGCCACTGAAACTGATCTGCTCCGCCCATGTCTGCCCCTACTCCATTCCTGCCAAGGTTTCCTGCAATCTGTCAAGTGTCTGGACTATCCTGGGCTGTGAAGTGATGAGAGTTCTCATCATCTCCTGTTCTTCATCCTCAATCCAGTTCTGTCTAGCACCCCCTTGTTCATCCGCCATACTGGGTACCTGTTCAATTCCACTCTCACGCTCCTATTGAGCTGCCCTGCGTGTTTAATACCTGTGTATCTCCTCTCTACCCGGATGCATAGAATAAAATGTAACCCTAGTGTAAAAATTCCACACAAACCCTACAGGCTGGCAGGATGATAGCTTTGATACCACTGAAACATCCTTGATGGATCCCCTTGCTGATCTGCTGTAGTTTTTAAATTAATAAACTATATTTTCCTGTGTTTCCTTTAATGGTTTTACAGAATAGACAGAAGTTGCAGAAGGTTTGTTTATTTTTTGTGTTTTTGATAGTTTTTCAGCAAGTAATAATTGAAGAACAAGTACATGAAAAGAGTACTGGAAATAAATGTTCATACACAGCCAAATCAGAATCGTACCAAGCAGATTTCTGATTATTTAAGTCATAATTATCCAAATAGTGATTCCAAACAATTCCAGGAAGATTACAATACAAAGATTCCAACCTGGATAAAGAGTGAATACTGCAATCAAGAATGAAGCTGTTGCAAATGTCCAACGCTCTTACATAGCTCCACGTGGGAAGAGAAATGGCTGCAAGGTACAGCCGTACGGCTGTTAGGTGATGCCAAGCTGGAAACCCCAACCTCCACGCTGAACCCTAACTCTATCCACTGAATCCTCCAGAAAGATGTTGTACCAACTCCAAGGCACTGAATCTGAATGCTAGAACCAATAACCACTATGCTGGGGGCTACGTCCTAGACAGGCAAGACCCTAGGGTTTTCGTCCCAGATGCTGAATCGCTCTCCAGAGCAAATTCTCCAAATCAAAGATGAAAATATGTAAAAGATACCAAGAATTAGATCTCAACTTCCTTATAACACCTTCCCACTTAGCTCGAACCCTAAAAGTGACTCAATGTGGCGTTTAGGGTTAAAATGTTATATTTCTCATTTTAAGTTGCCAAGTGCATAGAAAAACGACCCTTTTTCAAATATAAAGAAATTTGTTCACCGAAAGGATCTGAGTCAAAAGAGAAATATTTAGAAAAGTCCAAGACCTTTCCAACGAGCTATTACACCAAGGGATACACATCCAGATGAGGCCAAAAACCCCTTATTATACCAAAATCGCTATAAACATAGCCTTATTTAAATAATAAACGCTAACTTAGGAAATATTAAAAATATAACCCAAATAGTTGCAAAATGCTCAAATGACACCACAAACCAGAAAGTCAACCTGCCACCTGTCTGTGACTGAAGTCGGAAATCAAGGATCCACTGGCAATCTCATCCCTAAAATCTAGGGATGCTCCTAGAAACTAGGAAACAAACCCAAATCCTCTGAAACTAAACCCAAGGAATAATCTCAAGGAGACCCAACCTTGGGTATGATCATAACCTCCTAAATAGTAGGGATATCCTCCATAAACGTAGGAACTGCCTCCTAAAAATAAGGAACTGCTCCAAACTAATCAACTACTGCCAGAACACCAAGTCCCAAACACTGTATAACCACACTGAGTCTCTATCCATCACTGTCAGCCTACAAGACCCCATAATAAGCTGACTCACATGTCTCTGCTAGACAGAGCTAAAGAGGGGACATGACAAATATCTTCGATCTGAGTACTAGGAGTTGAAATAGAATGATCATCATGTTCAAAAGCTAAACAGTTTGCATTTATTGGGCTGGGCACATAAGGTTCAATGTGATCCTTAGCAAGAACCTCGGACTTTATGGTGACCTTTGTACCATACCTGGTTCGGAAAAGCATATGAGACCAGTTTGAGGAAAGGTACCCCCCTATTTTAGCTGTGAATTCCCTTGATAAACAAAGAGCAAAGTATGGGGGTAAATCGATCACATAAATATCTTGAGATATGAAGAATTTGGGGCAAGCATGAAGGGTTAGACTTGCTCCTTTTATGAGACCCACTGTGTTAACAGATGAGCCATCTAATTGCACTACTCCTTTCTCAAGAGGTTCATATTCCAATCCTAACTGGTCTGCTACCTTTTTCAGCATGACTGAGCTCGTAGCTCCACTATCAACCATACAATTATGAACCATCTTATCCCCAATGATTAATGGGACATAGAATGGAGGGGGTTTTCACATCTTTACCTTGCATCTTACTCCCTTTGTTGTCAATGTTGAGAGGTACAGCTTCTTGATTGGTCAACACAACTTTGCGGGGTTCATTAGCAACTTGTTTGGAAGCTACCTCATTAGATAAGGCCTACTTCAACAGGTCAGTTTGCCATGGAATGGCTAAAGAGTCCCACATAGACATAGTCACATTCATTTTTTTCATATTTTCAACTATATTGAACGGAACAGTAGCATGTACCTTTGGCTGGACCTTAGTAGCAGTAGGGTATACTTGTTGTTGTTGCTGCTCATGAGCTGCCACAGGATGAGCTCTTTGTAGAATATGTTGTACTCTAGGCATAGATGAGTCTGCTGCTGTTGTATCTTTATTTTTTGGTGCAGAATCATTATCCAAGGCTCTTTTCTTAGCTCTGTTGTATACAGCAACAGGAGGATCATCTTTGCCTATAGCACAGAACTCATCTCCTTGCCAATTTATGTAAGTAGCATCTGCTGGAATTATATCTTGTTGTTGCTCAGGTTCAGGCTCAGGTACATATTGTGAAGTTGAAGTACCTTGAACCATTCAAGCCTGATTAATGACTCCATTTGAACACGTAGCTTGATTGTGAGGCTGGTTGCAAGGATAGCACCAATCATATTCTGTGGCTAGATTGTTTTGCGTAGGAACAATATCTCTTACTACATTCAGAGGTGCAGGTGCATAAGGCCTATAAGGTCTTTGATTGACATTCTGCCTATTTCCAACATTATTATTCTGATATGGTTGTCTATTACCTTGATATTGGCCTCGATTCGGTTGCTGGAAAGGCTGACTTACAACTTGGTTCTGAGTCTAATAAGGTTGCCTAGTTTGGGACTGCTGCTTTTTGAGGTTTACAAGCTCATTGCTGAAAGTTTGTAGCAAACCTTCAATCTTTTGTTGGTTGTTCTTAATATCTTGCAACTCAGGAGAAGGACCCGCAACCACTATTTCTTGGCTAGGAACAGTTGGCAAAGGATTGAAGGGTGGTATACTTAGTGGCATGTTAGACTCGATATTTGGAAAGATGGGCATTGGAGGCCTGGGTGCTATTTTACCCGCTTGGATAAGACTATTCTCAACTCTCACAGAAATACCAAAAGCTTGGGGCAAAGGCACACCCCCCATAGACTATATCATTACTCATATATCACTATTCAAACTTTTCAAATAATATAAAAAAGCATGATCAGCTGAAGGTCTTACCAAAACAGGAATCCTATTCCACCTTCTTTGAAAATGGCTGTTGAAATCCATCATCTACTTTTGAGGAGCACGTTTGATGATGGTCAGCTGCTCTACCAAAGACAAGTGATCAAATTTGTCTTCAAAATGTTTGGTAAATAATTCACCAAGCCTATCCCATGAATTAATTGAAGCTACAGCCAACATTTTGTACCACTCTAATGATTTACCCTTGAAGTATGCTGCCAATAACTTAATAGCCACGTCTTCTTCGGTAACATGATGTACACTACATAGGGAAGCAACATCCCTTATATGATCAATTGCTGTAGTTTGACTTTCACTAGTAAAGTCAGGCAAACTTTTTTGTGCTGCCAATGGCACATCATGATGCTGAACAAAATTCAAGGGGCTGCCTTGATCAAAAGGCACAAATGCATCCACCCTTGGAAGAGCCATTATAGGAAAAACAGGAGGAACAACAGCTGTAAATGATGGAACAGCAAGTAAAACAGGTGTTGTAACAGATGTTGTACTTACAATGGTTGTTGTCAATACTAGAAATTTTGAAATTTGAGGATCAAATGTCTCCAATCTGCAAGTTGGACTTGCTGAATGCCTGATTTCCTTTTCCTTAGATGATCTTCTTCTCCTTCTATATACCTGAAAATCAGGTGTTGATGACTGAAAACGATTCAAAGGCTGAGCCCTTGCAAGTGTTCTTCCTCTTCTCTTGGGAGGCTCTAGCTGTAAATACTCAAAAGAACATGAGCTCCTAGTCTGGATCTGTCTCATAAAATATGAAAAACACTGATCTTTTCCGCTCCTTTCACAAACAGAGTCGCCAGATATACAAATATATCTTTACTACAGGCAAACAATTTGTTGATGCATATCAATAAGAACAATAAAACCTCTGACCTTAGTAGGAAAAGGTCCCACCGGGCGTGCCAAACTGTTAAGACCCAAAAGTGCACCCGAAACTAAGTTCTTACAACCCAGCACTTTGGTATAACATGGGAACAATCATGAGTTTGTGGGTAAACTACTGGTATGATTGGACCTTCAGATAGGTCGGTTCCTAATACTGATGGATCACCTATTCTAACAAAAACCTTGGAATTAGAATAGGTGATCCATCAGTATCAGGAACCGGCCTATTTGGAGGTCCAATCATACCAATAGTTTACCCACAGACTCATGATTGTTCCCATGTTATACCAAAGTGCTAGGTTTTAAGAACTTAGTTTCGGGTGCACTTTTGGGCCTTAACACTTCCCACATTGGGCTCTTGGTGATCAGAAAGTGGAAGGGTTACTTTTCATTAGCATTAGGATTATATTTCCTAACTTTAACAAGTGCATTGTAATATTTGTTGTGCTCGAAAACTGATAAAATAAGAGGGAATATTACATTTTTTTAGAGGGTGCACGAAACAAGTTTTAAATCTTTAAAAATCTCTAAATTTCTTGGGTTTTTCACTTGCTGAGTCATTGCCTAGTCTGTGTCGAGTTTTTTTGCCATGTCCTGAGTCAAGTCACCCTCATTGAGTCTGCTTTGAGTCCGAGTCTCATTTCTATGGTTACAAATAGCACAAAGTATCCACTAAAATAAGAAAATCCCACAATATGCTTTTCTCTAAAAAATGGTAGCAACTGAAAATAGACTTATGGATAGGCAATTCCAAATGACTTTAATGATTCTGCAACGTTTCCTCCAATTGTACCTAACCCTCTAAAAAATCTTGAAAAATTTGATATAACATTTTGAATTCCCTTTATAGGAGTGCACTTCTACTTTACACATCAATACACTATAAAACAAACTTTGAACTTGCACTTTAATTTCCTTTGTATAGGTGTGCACTTCATTGCTAAGTGTTCACTTGATAACATGATTTTTGAAATTTGAAAAATCCCTTTGAAGAACTGCACACCTACACCCTAGACATGGACCTAATAAAGGTTTTTATTAAAAGTGTGTTATTGAGGTGCATCCTTGACCCCAAAAGCAAGCCTGAAAAATGGGGTTTCCAAAATTTGATGTATACTGAAAAATTTCTTAGTTGAATTGCACACTTGGACCTAATAAATAGGTTTGAAAGTTGTCTTGGTAAGGTACACAACAAGACTGCTCACAAACACCTATACATTGGTTTCAAACTTTGCATTTAAAATTTGAGTTGTCCTTTATGAGGTGTTCCCTTTCTCCCAAGCACACACTTTTTAACTTTCATTTGGAACATTGAATTGTTTCCTTTAATGAGGTGTGCCTTAGTCCTATTGACGTGTCTAAAATCGCATTGCTACGACTCTATCCGACCAACGCAGAATAGAATGTTCTCGCTGAGCATCATATCCTCTCTTGTATAAGGAAGCCCTGATGCTCTTTTTTATTGATCAAAGGGGACAACCTCAAGGTTCCAAATGTCAAGTCATGACTGCAGGATAACTCAACGGTCGATGTGTTTTGTTGGGAGCACAAGGGGCCTTACGTTTTGCAACAGGCTGGTCAGAATTTGATTCTCGAATTGGGAAATAAAAGCAAAAGAGAAGGGTTTAGAAATCCTAAGGACATCGATAAGAATGACTAGTGTAGCAGGTAGACATATTTCCATTAATAGATTCTTGTTTCGCCAGAGGCATCCTCACAACTAGACAAGAACAATGCAATCTCCAAGGGATGAAAGATTTTCAAACCGGAGACACTCATTTAGGAACCCAATTTTGGCTCAGCCTAAGACGAACACCTGCAGTTGAACTATGCACAGTTTGGGTTCAGACTAACCATGCACGGTGACCTACAATCAGCAGGCCCCCAATGGGATGAACCTGAAATGCATCAAATACCCCTCCACATTTTGCCATTAAAACCACGGAACTCTAATTCTAACTAGCTGAAAGAAACCATGCAAACAGAAGAAACAAAGATAACAAACACCATATTTCAATGTTAATATATTTGCTTCAGCTACCATTACAACAATTTCAGCAGCATTTCTATGCTACTTCTAACTACTAAATTCTAACCAGAATCTGACTATCTAAACCTAAAAATCTAACCCCTTACAAAAGAAAGGCCTTTGCCTTTTATAGATTTTACAATTCTGAATCAATGGCTAAGATCGACTGCATCCAAGGGCTGCAATCTACCTTCCAGAAGCATGGTAGCTTTAACTCATGCCTACTCAATTCTCAGCTATCCACCCAACCACTATCTCAACTGCCTACCACTATTTGGCTTTAATCTGGTCTAACAGGTAGATAGACATAACTGCCCACAACTGACTTGTGTTCCACTTTGTTTCAAAATATCTTGAGTGGGACCCATAGGTAGCTTTACATTAAACAATTTCAGTTTTTAGAAACTGAACTTCTGGAATTAAATCCAGCGGCGTATCCTTCTGATAATGCATATTTTGAAAATTTTGTGTGTTCTTTGTCTTCAATCTCGTTGATGGACTTCAACTTTGTGGTTCAGGTGGTGGCGTGCTTCTCTGTGCTTCGTCTTTATCCTTCTAAGATGTTTTCTTCATTGGTAGCGCTTAGGGCTGTCGCTTTGATCCTGCACTCCTCCATTTTCGCTTCAAGACGTTGGTCACGA
Organism: Cryptomeria japonica; assembly: GCF_030272615.1. Taxonomy (NCBI): domain Eukaryota; kingdom Viridiplantae; phylum Streptophyta; class Pinopsida; order Cupressales; family Cupressaceae; genus Cryptomeria; species Cryptomeria japonica. The sequence goes on along the minus strand of NC_081405.1, from coordinate 519,123,518 downwards.
TCAAGGCTCCTTAACGTTTCAGGCTTTTTCTGGTTCTTCCCGACAACGCCTTTGACCTGCAAATAATCAATTTCCACTCCAGATTAATCATTTTGAAAAATTAAATAAATTAATTTAACAAACACCAAATTATAAAGGGACGTTGGGCTCTGTTTTGATGCAGATGAAAGACGTTCACTCTAAAACAACCCGATCCTTTGAATTGAAATGCAAACTCGATCCCCAGGAACATTTTGCGAATTCGGCCATATTCAATGGAAGATGCGACTCAAGATATGCCGCTTAGACGTCCCCTCTCTAATACTAAAGTTTGGTTGCCATCAACTTCGGGTATTTTGTTTGAGATGCGCGATTTTAACTTGAAACATTTTCGGCTCAGGAAGCAATTTTGCGAACTTGGTCCCATTTTCTTTTCGGCGAAATGATCCCCTTCGCGCGATTTTAGACTCTTAAGTCATTTCGTCCTTTTTGATGGTTTCACGAACTTGGAGATTTTCACATTTTCTATCATTTCCTCACCTTTTTCCGCCTTAGAGGAAGACGCGCGATCTTTATCTGACTTAAGTTCTTTTCGGCCATTTTCGGCTCATAAAGACGAATTGCGTCACTTGCTTCTTTTAGGTGTTTTTGGCTTTAAGGAATGATTTGGCGAATTTCGGCCCTTTGAAGCCTTTTGTGAGTTTTAGTTGTTTGCCAATTTCGGCCCAAAAGCCCGAAATGTGCAACTTAGAGGTTTACGGTTGAATGGGGCTATTTGAAATCTTTCCTTTTAAGTTTGTTCATTTTGGTGTTTTAAGCCAATTTCACCCCTCTTCGGCCTAATAATCCGTTTTAAGCGATGTAAAAGCTCGAAGCCATTTTGGCCTGAAAGACCCTTTGGCAAACTTGGACCCCGACATTTCACTTTACATTTTCTGGCATATGGGTTGAATTTGTGAGCTTGATGTCCTTTCGGCCATTCATAGGAAAATGCACGACTTGGAGATTCGGCTTGCACAGCAAACTTGGGGTTTGGAGAAATTCGCGAACTTGGGCTCTAATTCTGTGAAATCCACATTTCATCCTTGCATTGAATGATTTTCAGGTTGTATGTGCATTTCGCGCAACTTCACATCTAGAGTCGTATTCGGCCTAAAAGACAATTTTGTGAGATTTTAAATCTCACTGTATTTTCGGCATAATAGCCAATATGGCGAACCTGAAGCCTTTGTTCATTATCGGGCTTATAGGAGATTTTGCACGAAGTGGGGACAAACTCGGTGATTCGAGGGCATCCGAAAACACTGGAAGGCTTCATCATGCTACCTTCAACGTTGGGAGGCGTTTTGCCCAACACTTTAGTGATTTTCGCGCTTTGAGGATTCACACATAGTTCAGGATTTGGTTCGAATGTCCAACCTTGAGAAGGAATTTCGGGCAAATCAGTTGCCCTACACGACTTGAAGATTCGCGATTTTTGGTCTTAGAAGGATATCTCGGGCCGAAATGTGTGATTTCATCTATCTTGCCATGAGACAAGAGATGCCGAGTATCCATTTTACAACTCCTTTCTCAGGCGAGTTTGGGTTTGAAGACACTGTCCTGGCTCCACCTTTCATGAGCAAACAAAGGGTGAAAACAAAGCGGGTCTCCATCAAGGACGGGGTGTGCAGTGCAAAGCACAACAAGTCCCATGTGTGCACCTATAAATTGAGCATTAAATTTTCAAAATGTACATGCATCCTTTATGAGGTCTATTCCCCAAGTCAAATGCACACATGACAATAGATGACAAGTTTTGACAAAAAATGCTCTTTACCGAACTGCACACTTCCCTCTAAGTGCATGCCTGACAATGGATTTTTGCAAACCAGTTATTTTTCCCTCATGATTGCACCCTTAATCTTAGATGCACACCTATTTATTGGTTGAATTTCATTCATTCTTTGTATAGATGTGCCCTTGTCCTAAGGTACACACCTAAATATTGGAATGTAATAAACCTTGCACCAAATTCCTTAAGATAAACAAATACATATTCTTTTAAGCATCTATACACTATTAGCAAAAAAATTAGTTTTGTAGCTTAATTACAAGATCCGTCCTCAAACCTTGACATGTTCCCTTGTATTTGTTAATTCTTGTAGCGTCGGTCGTACAATTCCATAACTCCGATGCATGATAATTGATTACTTGAAATCTGAATGTTAACATATATAATAATAGATAAACTATTATTATATACGTTAACATTAAATGATAGATAAATCAAATATGAGTTATGGTATTTGCCACAGATCGCACCATTTCATGTTAACGAGTTAAAAAAGGCTGTGATTAGCAATTCATGGTAAATCGTATTCCTTGCGATCAGTCAAGCAAGCGATCTGATCTTAGTGTTTGTTAAGTATTGTGTTATCATGAGTGGTACGTAGGAAAGAGATGTGTCTTCCCACATCGGAAGACATATCTCTTCAATACGTACCCTCTTATTCACATATATAACATTCATACGGTGAGGAGGAAAAACAATACAGCAATCGATAAGTGTTGTGCATCTTTCCCTTCACACTGCAGCAGTTTGGATTTGATTTCAGATTATATCTTCATCTCTTCTATCCTCTTGATCAGCATAAGGAATACCTGAAACAATAATCATTAGAATTAGATTGTTGGAGTTAGAACTCTGAATTTTGATTGAAACTATATTGATCACAGAATTTGACTAAATTTAACATGGTATCAGAGCCAGGTTAAGGAAGATCAAATTAAATTCTGTAACAATCATATAGACTTTCACTCGACTCTTAGTAGATCACATTTCTATAATCCTAATGGAAACCGGAGTTAGGGTTGAAGATCGACTAGATGGAGCATCCAATTTTGTATCTTGGAAATTCAGGATCATGCTAGTTTTGAAAGAAAATAAAATTGACTCCTATGTCAAAAGGGAAATTCCTCAACCCTCTGATGATACGGAGAAAATTCAATGGAGCAAGGACAGTGAGAAGGCTCTTAAGATAATTGTGGATTCAGTGAGAAATCACATTGTGCCAGTTATTTCTAAATATGAGATAGCTTTTCAGATGTCCAAAGCCTTGGCTGACATTTATGAAATCAACAACACTAGCAAGGCTCTCACCTTGAAGAATCAACTACACCATATAAAGATGAATAAAGGAGAGACAGTTACATCCTATTTCTTGAGGATCACTGAGCTTAGGGATCAACTATCCACTATTGGACATCTAGTAGACAACAGAGAACTTGCTATGATGGCCCTAAATGGACTTCCTACCTCATGGGAATCGTTCATTCAAGGAATCAGTGCTCGTTCTAAATTTCCAAAGTTTGATACATTGAAAACCGATTGCATTCAAGAGGAATCAAGGCTTGTCACAACAGGAGTAAAACAAAACAATGGTAATGAGGACATTCAAGTTCTAAATTCTAATTCCCACAAGAAAGGAAAGAAGAAGAACTTTAAGAGAAAGAGAGACAAAGGCTCAAATGGAAAGGGGTCTTCAAAGAAGAAGAGAGACATTTCTAAAGTACATTGTTTCAGATGTGACCAATATGGGCACTATGCAATGAACTGTCCAGACAAGATCAAGCAGCAGGCTTCAATGGTAGAAGTTAAGAAAGGGAGTGATTCCGAGAAACTAGTCTTCTACTCAGCCCTCTCTAGTCAACTCACCTCCAGTTCCAACACATGGGTGATAGACAAAGAAGTATCTCGACACATCACTGGATTTAGTGAGCACCCAGATACACTTGTGGAAAATTCAAATGAAGAGGTGACAATTGGTGATGACTCAAATTATCCAGTTATGGGAATAGGAACCTGCAATATCAACCTAAAGTCAGGCATATCCCTACAGCTGACGGGAGTTCTATTTGTACCTGATATAAAGAGAAACCTTGTCTCAGTTTCTGCACTTGAAGATAAGGGTTTTAGATTAATCTTTATGGAAGGAAAGGTACTTGCTTGGCCAAAGAACTCCACCATCAAGAAAGCCCACACCATTGGAGTAAGACAAGGGAGCCTCTACAGACTTTGCACCACTCCACCTCTAGCCTTGATTCATTAGACTCGAGATTCGAATGAACTTTGGCACAGAAGATTAGGGCACCTTCATTTCAAGGCCCTACCTAAGATAGAGAAGATGGTGATTGGCTTACCCAAGCTAAGTCAAAATACTAAAGGAGCATGCAAGGGGTGTGCCATGGGAAAAAAAACTAAAGGGTCCTTTCAATTCTAGCAACAGTAAATACAAAAATGTATTAGAATTAGTTCATTCTGATTTATGTGGACCCATGTCTGTACCCTCCTTAGGGGGAATTTTATATTATGTAATATTTGTATATGATTATTCTACGAAGCCCTGGACATACTTTCTGATGTACAAAGAGTCTGAAGAAATCCTTTCTAAATTTAAGGAATTCAAAGCTCTTGCAGAAAACATGATAGCTAAGAAAATCATAACCTTAAGAACAGACAATGGGGGTGAAAACACTTCTGATATTTTTAAAGATTATTGTATAAATGCTAGGATTAAGAGGGAGTTAACTATACCTTACAACCCACAACAAAATGGGGCAGCTGAAAGAAAGAATAGGACTATAGTAGAATCTACTAGGGCTATGTTGTTTGACCAAAATATAGAAACCTCATTTTGGGTTGAAGCATATAGGGAAGCTGTGTACATTCAAAATAGATGCCCTCGTTCTCTTCTTGATAATAAAACCCCTAAAGAAGCCTTTACTCGTAACAAACCTGACATGCATAAGTCATCTCCGGATCTTTGGGTGTCCAGTCTATATTCATGTCCCCAAAGAAAAGAGATCAAAGTTAGAACCTTTTGGAAAGAAAGGAGTATTTGTTGGGTATAGTGAAACCTCTAAGGCTTACAGAGTATACATACTTGGTCAAAGGAAAATTGAACTAAGCAGAGATGTCATCTTCGAAGAAGACATAGCATTCAGGAGGTCCAAAAACTCTAATGAATTAGAACACCAAGATCCTCCTACAAGCATGGATGTGGATTCCACCCCTGAGATTTAGAGGGAGACCCCTGAAAACGCTAAGCATGAAGTTCAAGACTTACCTTTAGAAGAACATTATCCCGAAACTAGGAAGAGACCACTTTGGGCTAAAAAGATGCTTCAAGAAGCTAAAAATTATGCTGCTCCAAAGGGGACCTTCAAAGAAAGTAAGAGACCTAAGACATTTTCCAATTATGTTGCCTTGATGAGTGAGATCATTGATGCAGAACCTTCATGTGTTGGAGATGCTCTCAAGCATCAAGTTTGGAAAGAGGCTATGTCAAAAGAGTATCAGTCAATTCTGAAAAATGATGTCTTGGATATTGTGCCTAGGCCTAAAGGCAAATCTATGGTATCTTCTAAATGGCTCTTCAAAATCAAACATGCAATAGATGGCAGCATTGAGAAGCACAAAGCAAGGTTTGTTGCCAGAGGTTTCTCACAGAAAGAAGGTATTGACTATGAAGAGACATTTGCTCCTGTTGCCAGATACACTTCTGTCCGAGCAGTTTTGGCTATTGCAACATCTAAAGGATGGAAAGTCCATCAAATGGATGTTAAGACTGCTTTTATGAATGGCAAGATTGAAGAAGAAGTTTATTTGGAGCAACTTCAAGGTTTTGTGATTCATAAGGCTCAATCACATGTCTGCAGATTAAAGAAAGCCCTATATGGACTGAAACAGGCCCCCAAAGCATGGTATGAAAGAATTGATCACTATCTCTTGGGATTAGGGTTTTCCAAGAATGAAGCAGATCCAAATCTTTACTACAAGGTAATCAATGGTGAATTATTAACTCTTATTCTTTATGTTGATGATCTACTAATCTTAGGAGAGGATCATCGTATTTTTCGATGCAAGAAAGAATTAGCCTCTGAGTTTGATATGAAGGATTTAGGAATTCTTCAATACTTCCTTGGATTGGAAGTTTGTCAGCAAGCTGAATCAAGAAAAATACACCAATGATAGACTCAAGAGATTTGGAATGATGGATTGTAGATCCATGACCACACCTATGGAGACAAATCTGCACAAGCTAAAGAAAGCAGCTGCAGAATCAGAGTTTGCAGATCCTACCCTCTGCAGAGAGATTATTGGATCTCTGATGTATTTGGTAAACACAAGACCTGATATATGTTATGTTGTTAATACACTAAGTCAGTTCATGTGTGAACCTAGGGAAATACATCTTGTTGCTGCAAAGCATATTCTAAGATATCTCCGAGGAACTATTGGTTTTGGTCTGAAATATAAACATGTAGACCTTGACCTACATGGATTCACTGATTCTGATTGGGCTAGAAGCATAGTTGACAGGAAAAGCACATCACGATGTTGCTTCAGTTTAGGATCAGCAATGATCTCATGGATATGTAGAAAACAGTCTTCAATTGCTCAAAGTTCTACAGAAGCTGAATACATTGCAGCCTCCATGGGTGCAAGAGAAGCAGTGTGGCTCCGGAAATTGCTTGTAGGACTGTTTGGTCAGCCCTTAAATCCTACTATCATCTATTGCGACAATCAGAGTTGCATCAAGCTTTCAACGAATCCGGTATTTCATGACAGGTCTAAGCACATTGAGATTCCTTATCACTATGTTCGAGATATGGTGGAAAGGAATGTGATCCGACTGGATTATATTAGTACAAGTGATCAGATTGGAGACATTCTTACCAAGCCTCTCTCCAAGATCAAGATTGAACACTTTAGAGATAAACTTGGTATGGTTGAAAATGTACTTTAATTTTGAGATAGAGTCTCATTTATTCTAATATAGTAATATATTTAAGATGTTTAATGTGTAAACTCTTTTATTTGTCATGTGTGTGACTCCATGACTTCATGGGCCCCTTGTGAACATTATTGAAGGGTGACAACTTTTCAATACTGAACACTTCTATCAAATTGATATTGTAAGGTGACGACTTTACAATTATCAATTTATCTATCTTGATGGATATCATGTGACTTGATATCTATGGACATGTCATGATAGTATATATCTTTGAGACATTATGGTAGATATCAGTTAGTTGATATCATTAAATAAACCATAATTATGATAGAGATATTCATGGTGAATATTATGGACATAATATTCGTGGACATGCCATGAATCGTTATCAGTATGGTAGGCATCATGTGACTTGATGCCAGTGCACATACCTTATTTGATAACTATGAGTTATGGTGAGTATCATGAGACTTGATATTCATTGTTGAACCATATCCTTGAATATCACTATGGTGTGATATCTCTTCCCTTCACAATCAATGGATGAATTGTGATGTTTTCTCTAACATGAAATTTGTCCTCCCTAGCTAAGAGGGAGTGTTAATTCTTGTAGCGTCGGTCATACAATTCCATAATTCCGATGCATGATAATTGATTACTTGAAATCTGAATGTTAACATATATAATAATAGATAAACTATTATTATATACGTTAACATTAAATGATAGATAAATCAAATATGAGTTATGGTATTTGCCACCAATCGCACCATTTCATGTTAATGAGTTAACAAAGGCTGTGATTAGCGATTCACGGTAAATCGCATTCCTTGCGATCAATCAAGCAAGCGATCTGATCTTAGTGTTTGTTAAGTGTTGTGTTATCATGAGTGGTACATAGGAAAGAGATGTGTTTTCCCACGTGGGAAGACATATCTCTTCACTACATACCCTCTTTATTCACATATATAACATTCAAACGGTGAGGAGGAAAAACAATACAGCAATCGATAAGTGTTGTGCATCCTTCCCTTCACACTGCAGCAGTTTGGATTTGATTTCAGATTATATCTTCATCTCTTCTATCCTCTTGATCAGCATAAGCAATACCTGAAACAATAATCATTAGAATTAAATTGTTGGAGTTAGAACTTTGAATTTTGATTGAAACTATATTGATCACAGAATTTGACTAAATTTAACAGTATTGGACCACATTTTTTTAATTTTACAACCTATATTGTAGTGTGTCCTTGTCATGAGGTTTGCACCTACATATTGGAATTTTTTTTTTTTTCTTAACATCATTAGCAAGTGCACCTTAGCCTCCACACACATAACTCTAAAATATAACTTTGAAATTCAAAATCTTCAACCATATGATCCCTTATCTTTCAAGTGTGTGTCTCTCTATTGCAATTCTATTATTGTCATTGGGAAATGAATTGGTTTTATTGGCATTGGCAGTACAACATGAGCTTCCTCATGGATCAAGGAAGAATTTTCAAGAGTCTATGGTGATGGCAAACAACATCTCGATAACATATTTCATGCCTCATTAAAACATGTGGAATTTAGATTGTCAACAACCATCCAAATATCCTATATACAACCACCCAACACAATCAGCAACCAAAAGTAATTGTGTTTACATTACATAATAATGTGTGTCCCAAGGAGATCAACCCACGGGGAGATAGAATTTAGGCATTTAACTAAAAGGAACTGACAAATAAAGCACCAAATGAAAGGAAATTAATTGAAGAAAAACTTCCTACACTAACTAGATACAAGAGACTCTCATGCAAGATCAAACATTTTTGAAAATAAAAAACAAATGCAAAAGCATTCATCAAAACGGCATAGTGTCTACCTTGGGAAAACCCTTTCATGAAAAAACTCAGCCTCCAAATCTCGAAATTCACACAACCAAATCCAGTTACAAATTACAATAGATCAAGCTTTCACAAGAGAAAAACAATACAAATATAGAGAAATTTCAGCAATATAACTTTTTGTTATAGCAAACTAATCACATAAACATTCACCTAAGTATAGGCAAGACCGAAAACTACTTCCAAATCTTTTGTTACAGCAAACTAATCACATACTTCTCCAAACTAATAAGCAATATATATAGGCAAGACTGAAAACAAGAAACCACCAATGGTTTCTAAAAACATGACAGAAAATCATGGTCTAAAAGTGGCACCACTATCTCCATGCAAATCCCAATTGGTTAAATTAAGAAGAAAAAAGTTTGAAACTTTCTCTTTCAATTAAAGCACTCTACTTTTGATTTTATCTACCTTTATGGTAACATGCACATGTGAATTGAAGATATTGCTCACCTTATCCAAGTCCACATTCAAATTCCCCCCTTGTCACACTCTTTCTAATCCAACAACTTGTCTACCTTACAAGCTGTCATCGTTGCACTTAGCAACTTTCATTACAACTAAGTGATAATTACAAATTGCCAAATTAAAACTACATATGACAATGAAATACAAGTAAATAATTAAATACAAAAAATGGAAAAAGCAAGATTGAGACAGTTTCTCCCAACAATAAGCAACAATGAACAAAGAAAAATTAATAGGGAGTAGTTGACTATAAGTGCTTGACCACCTTTAGTGAGAGCGTCTAGCCAAAAGGGCTCAATGAACTGTCTAAACAGTTATAAATATTATTCAAAATCGTTTATAAACCAATGGCATACTAACTAAGTCGCTGAATCGTGGGATCTTTCAGGCAATTCCAGGTACAAAACGTACCAGAATCGGATTTTGAAATGAATCTCCAGTAGGTTCATCCGGAGTTCGTGGTTTTAGATGCCGAAATGTTTCCGAAATGTTTAGTGATTCTAGTTTGATGTTTTTGATATTCTTAAGACCTACAGTGCTGATAAGTGAGCTCAGAACTTATCTCTCATGAAATTCTAGTTTGATCTTTTTGATATTGAAAACTGAATTTAAATTAGTATGTTATGTTGCAAAATTGGAAATTTGTAATGGTCTTGTTTAGCATATGTTTTGGTGTATGACATTCTAAACTTAATTCTATTTTTTGGCTACATATACATATATATACATGTATGTATTTATGTACATGCATAGATGTATATATACATACAATACATGTATGTATGTATAATGTATATATATAGTATAATGTATAGATGTATGTATCTGGGTATATATGTATACTACCAAAAACATACCCAAACCCCCAAAAAATTTCTATCGTGCCAGCGTTTCGCACCCACGTACCCGTTTTCGTTCCTGTACCCGATTCGGCAACTTAGCATAATAACAAAATATATCTGTCATATTCCTCTGCCTACAAGGAATGAAGAGATGTCATAGAAAAATGTAAGAAAAACTTTTAAACAGGTTGTAAATTGAGGTACAGTTATTCTGAATTTCTGATAACTAGAGGATTGCATTTTTATTGGATATCAAGAATTTACAAGCAAAATACAAATTTCTAATTTTTCTACAAACTATAGGTTAATGATTTGGAAATAACAAGTATGAGCTTGAAACTCTACTTGCAAATAATGCTAAGGTGAAGTCCTCTTGCTAGTTAATAAGAAATTATTTAGTTTGCTTAGTGACATGACAATTGTGGTTTGCAAGGCTGTTATGCATAAGTCTCAAAGAGAACAATATATGCCAAAAAAAAGCAAAAATCCAAATTTGGACTGTAAAAAGCCTTGATGAATGCATAGAAACATAAATGTAGAAGTTTTGGATAACCCTTACTCCTTTGAAAATTTTCTTGATTATGAATTAAGTTTAAAGTATACATAAAATATCAATCTTGCTAAATTCCATTTCTCTTCGGCAATGGAAGTCATAGCAAAATGTTCTGGAAAAAAAATTACTAAATTTTAAAAATAGTTGTTCAGATGACTAGAGAATTACATGTACACAATATGTTAGACTGTAAACAGAAAAAAACAATAATAAATCCAACCCTTCTACATATTTCAAATCGATAATTTATATAAAGAGAGCATACATTAGAAAATCCCCCAGAAAACAATGCGAAAGCAAAGTCGGCTCGCTGATTGATCAACTGAATATTTAAAGATCCATTTCCTGTGCGAACATAGTCATGCGTTGAAAAATTTGCATATTGGAACTGCAAAAAGCACATGATATACAAATTTTATGAGATGCACCTTATGAGTACTTTCTTTTGATTTAGCTGTCTACCCTCTAATATTCACACTTTCCTTCATATTCCATATAAAATATTAATGTCCCACGAAAATACTTATTACCTTTATAGGTGCAGTACATAGAAATGGGATTCCATCTAACTCTGGAGCATTATCTAAGCAGACAGACCCACTGAAATATTTAACCAGATATGCTTGTTAGTTGGTAAGATTTAAGGTGCATGATCTTAAACAACTTCTTTAATAGCACACACCACTCATTATTTCATTTACCAATTACTATATAATCAGATATTCCAGGACTAACAGAATATAAAAAAATGTATTTAAAAAAATAAGCAAAGAAGAGGATATGTGCTAATGGAAAGAAATAAATTGATAGTCAGATAATAACTAAAAATATCATAGTTATGCTTTGCATCTTTTCTATCTAGAAACTGCAAAAAAAGATCAGTACTTGAATTTTGCTGGAGAGAAAACTCCAACCCAATCATATTCTGATGGAGAAGTGTGGTGGAATTTTACTGTCACCCATTCAACTGTTTCACCCTGCAGATTTACAATGAAATTGGAAAGAAAAGAACATTAAAGTTTGAAAGGTATATATTTCAGAACCTGCAAAAAATCTAGATATCATCCTCAGAAAATATATCTTCCACAATAATCATCTATAAGGTAGAACTTTAAATTTAAAATCACAAGCATGCGAAGTATATCCGAATATGAAACATATAGAGGTGCCTACAAGGAAAACAAATCAAACTTCTGATCTTATTTATCATAATATTATGCCCCACACAAATAGTTGAAAGAACCCACTAAGACCCAAACAACTGTGCAATATTCAAAGTTCTGCAAGAGAAAGTTTACTAAACATGTTACTAAAAAATGACTATAAAATTTGAAAGATTATCAAAATAAACAAGCAGATTTCAATTTTTTTCAAGATATAACACACAATGAGTGCTCAATTGTGGTTGGCTCCAACAAATCTTGTAGGATAATAACACTCTAGGTCCAAAAAAATTGAATCAGCACATTAAACTTGGACACATTTCTCACAATGTTTATTGAGGTGAAGGCACCAATAAAAGTGTTAGTACCCTTGCAAAACTTTGCCCTCAATCAAGTTAGTGTAAGCATTGTTCCAGGGGACCATTATCACCCCCCTCCCCCCCAAAAAAATCCCCATGTTTCAAAGATGGGGACATCCCCCCGCTGTCCCATCACTGCCACTCAAGACCCAAGGATGTTTCAAGGTCGTCCCCCTCAAGGAGAGGATATGTTTTTAGGATGCCTCCTAGTTTGGGGACTTCAGGAGATCCTTGAGATGTGTAGGTGACTTCAAGGAGTCTCCCATCCATCCTAGGGACTTCCAAGCATCCCCCATGGCAGTAAAATTAAAAATTCAATATTTTCTACAAATAAAATAGTTTTTTTTTTACTTTCATACCACAAACCCTAACTCCAGTGGTCTATGGGATTCACCCAAACCCTAAGCACTCACAAAAAACTTATAAATAGGCATCTAACTTCTAAGCCTCGTTCAAATTTTCAAATGACTCCTAAGTTTCAGAATAGTAAGAAACTTGGTGTTGTAAAAAATAAGTGGACTTGTGAAAATGACATTCAATGTGAAGGTTTGGGTGGTTTTGAAGCCCTTAATTTGTGCTTGGTGGCAAGGGCTCTATCCCTCAACCCCCGCCATATATCACGACAAGGAACACGCCAAAAGCATTGCCCCAAACCTCATGAGGGGTTCTCTCCCTCAATCCCATTGGGGACTCTACCTCCGAACTCCTTGAAGGGGCACCAACCCTTGACCTCATTGGGTGCACTACCCTTTGACCCTACTAGGGGAGTTGCTCCCAAACTTCCACCCATCACTGTTAAATGTGATCATTGTCACGTCTTTAATATTTAGTAGTTTAAATTTTACTTACTATGCCAAAATTTAATTTGCAATTGTTATACTTATTCCTCACCCATCTTTGTATAACTAATTTTTCAAGTACTATATGCATTTGCACCATCAACCCATTGCCCTACCACCCTTGTGTTGTCATCCCCTCGTCGTCCCCAAACTTAGGCCCTTTATCCCCATGCCCCCAAAATGCGCCCCCTATTACCCAATTAGGAAACTCCGTAGAACTACGATAGTAAGTAACCATGTCATTCTTGCCATGCTCTCAATGTCAACCAATTTCCCTTCTTATTGAAATTCCAAGGTTATCAATTCTTGGTATATTTTGTCAATCAACAATGGTTCAAGGTCTCTCGAGGATGAAATGTGCCAAATGCAAATGTCAAAGATCTTGACAGTTTGATAGCTCCAACAGAGAAAGGATGAATGTCAAAAATGTTGATTCTAATTGCAAGATTGGCGATTATCAAGGAGGCCTCCTCTAACACAAGGAAAAGCAAGAAAGAGGAAGAAATCAGTTGATGTGGCACCATTTTATGGTGGCAAAGCCAATACAAATTTTTTTACAAGCATGCAAATTTGTTCAACTACATGTATAAATAGTAGGACAAAATATTCTTGTGCCTAATTATTTGGTTTCAAAATATAGTTGTGGGATTACAAAGTACCATTTAACACCTAAAAATAGACATATTAGGGCACTAAATCCACCTTAGACCATATAGCACACTTAATCAAGCATCACATGAGAACTTTAATACCTAAAGTGTAATGTCCCCTTCCTAAGCCAATTCAGCATGGTGGTGACATTATCACATTCAGTCAATCCCCATGGGCTGAGGATTAGGGTTAGCGAATCTTGGAGGCAGTATCAGGTGTGATTTCATATTCTGGTAGTAGGATGAGCGTAACGCTCTTTTTAGAGCCTTTTCGACTTAATTCTCCCACACACTATTTTTAGTAAGTTAGTTATGGGCACCAACAGGGTCAGTTGGCATGCTTGCTATTTTTAGTATTGTTGGTGGGTTTTGTTATGTTGCAAACATACACACCCCATTGCAAATGGGGACCCCCATTTCTTTTTCTTTTAGTTTTGGTGTTTTAGTTGTCCTAGCTTGGCAACATTTCTTGGTATTTAGCCTTTGCTTTTGAGAAGAGGTATGTTTGTGAATGTTAAGGGGGATATGAAATATGCAAATGTTGTCAATGTTGCTAAAGTTGCTACACCGTCAATATTGTCAATGTTGAAAAGTTGTCAAGTTGGTAAAATGTTGTCAGGATTTTGTTAGGAGTAGATTGGAGAGTAAGGAGTCATAAGTTTGCTTGTAATTCCATCAAGAATTGCAAGAAAAATACTTTAAGGGTCATGAATTGCAAACTTACATTAAGCAAGACCTAGGTGGGGGAAAATATGAAAATTTGTCTAAGTCTGGAGTCAACCCCCTCATTTCATGTATAAATTTGTGCAAGGGCAAGGGGGGTAAGTTATGCACTAATGTCAAACCCTACATCAGGTTGATTGTTTGAAATCGCCTAGGTGTGGATTCAAGGGCCCTTACACTTGAATTATTTTGTGCAAGTAACCTAGCTAATTGTGCTCTCCTCAAAGTGTTGTCCAGGCACACCCATCATATGCGCTCCACCTTCAAACATGTGTGATTTTGTGTAGGGTAACTGTTCTACTGCGCCTAGGTGATTGAAGAGAGGTAAGGAGGACATGTTTGTGCATGCTTAGTCTTTAAACCTACTCCACTTGCACTACATTGTGCAAGGCGATATCCAAGGTCCGCTCAAGACATTCTTTGTGCATTCAACCATTGCATGTAAGCTCAAGTTATTTAGTGCAAGCCACCATTCGAATTCCGCCCAAGGAAAGATTTGTGTAAACACAACCCCTAGGTGTGCTTCACCTTTATTTTATGCATTGAAATAACATCTTTTAAGGGCACTCCAACTTACATTTATGCAAGCACTAAAATGCGCTGAAGCATCAGCTTTGTGCACAGCAACAAGAAAATCCCACCCTACATTGTGAATGGGAATGCTTCAAATCCACTCCATGTTTTGTGCATAGGGGCCTTCAAAATGTGCCCTACATCTGGTTTGTGCAAACAAGGCTTCAAAATGCACTTAGTTGTGCAAATATACATGCTATATGCGCTCTAGTTGTTATACATTCACAAACTTTGATTACACCCATCAATCCCCTAAATACCGCCCTTCATGTGTGTGTTGTGTAGCCTTAGACCTTAGATCCACTGTGCAACCATATACTTGAAATCTGCTCCAACTCTAACTCGTGCATGCTTACCCTTAAAACCCACTCATCCTTCTCTTTGGTGCAAGGTTGCCTCTCAAACCCGCTGTGCAAGCCTAGCCTTCATATGCGCCCAAAGGAAAGAGATAAAGGGGTTGATCAAAGTGTGGAGATCAGACCTAAAGGCACATCAAACATTAAAAACTCAGACATGAAACAATAAAAAAATCAGAACTAACATGTTCAATCAGACCTGAATTTCTCGGCAAAGCACAATATGTTATTGAACCTGAATTGTGTGGTGGAGTGCAATGCTGAACCCTCCTTTATACTCCCCTTTCATTGGTGTAATCAAGCAAAACCGACTTCAAGACCAAGGATAAGTCAAATGATACTCAGGGCCAGCCTCAATTTGTCCAAGCCTCCCAATCAATTGTGCCTAAGTTTGCGCCTGTGAGCTGTCAAAACCCGCTCATAATAGAAACAAGACCCTAAGTCCACTTATAAGAGGAGGGAAAATTCAAAAGCCAGCTGACCTAATTGATGATTAGCTGAGGTCAAGGGTTGTTGGCATTGTGTTGTCATTGATGTCAACCGGTATAGGATGGCAACCGGTATGGGAGATGTCTGTGCAGTGTCGCTTCTTTGAGTCTTGTCTGGTCTAGGGGTCTTGTATATATAGTCTTAGGGTAGCTTTTTTTGTAAGTGTTTTAGTTTAGTTGTTTTGTCGATCCAGGTTGGTAATTTGCCTTGAAATTGTTAGGTGGCTCAGGACACAAGTGGCGAAATTTTCAAAATGAATAAGCTTTTGAACCAAATGAGTTGACTATAGAGGCAACCATTAATTAAGTGCTCTACCAAAATTGGCATCAAAGGAATAGACTAAAATATATCCTTGACCTCATACACCAAAGTTGGACAAAACACAAACTCTTGCAAAATAACAGAGGACCAACCCCTCTGAAAGCAAACCTAAACTAAAGCAGAATACTCTAGAGACTAAAAGAACACCTAATCTAAAGCAGAAAACAAGAAATCCGAGCTAAGAACAAAAAACCAAAACTAAACTAAATATGTACAAAGAAAGGTTTGTTGGTTGAAAATTTTGTACACTTGGGGAAATATACAAAATTGTGATTTCAACCACAGCGTGTGAGTAAAACTCTCCTAATTAAGGGAAGGCTCCCCTTATCTAACTACAACTTTAAAAATAAAATAGGATGGGACAGCAATCTTTCTTCTTCTTTCAAGAAAGACAATATCATTTTCTCTTCACAGAAAAGTGATAGCGATTTGATATAAAACAGCAATAATAACTCTCGAAATGAAATGAGAGAAAGGAAATGAAGTTTCCTGAAAGCTCAAAGACTTCAGTCACTTCCTTCGGGACGGGACAACAATATCAAGCTCAAAGACTTGATTATGTGAAGTCCTATCTACCCTTTTCTATACTAATGCTATCAAGAACAAATTATAACAGCTCAAAGACTGGAATATCTTATTCTTTCCTATACAAAATAGTGGAAAGTAGTACAAGCTCAAAGACTCACAGCTATTTCTCACAAAATCTGCTCCTAAATTCTCTTAAGAATAAGTCCAAGCACAAAGACTTACAGCTTTTCTCAAAAGAATATTTATTCTAATCTATATTAACCTCAAATACTTGCAGCAGAAAGACTGCAAATCAAATTCAATTAAGTTTTTTGAAGAAACACTTGCAAGAAAGATAATATAGAACACAAACTCAAGAATGTAGTAAAAAGACTCAAAGCTTGAGCAATTTCCTTATATTTCTTTCAATTCTTGAATTCACACATGAAAGCTCAAAGACTTCTTTGCTGTAAATTTGGCAGAGTTTTTGCTTGCTTTCCCAAAAGATAAAAATTATAATAGACTCCTCAAGTATTTATAGAAGAGGAGCCTTGAGAAAAAGATGGGAGGATCCTAACTAACTTGAGAAATTCTCTCAACCACCAAGACTTATTCAATAACTAACTATGACTTATTCCAACTACAGTCCTAACTGAACACAACTTGTAGTTGCCTTACATGTAGTTACAAAAGTGCAAGACTTAACTTGCAATTTACAAAAGGTTTTTACATGTAACTTGTCAAAAGAAAAACTACAACTAAAAGATTACAGATCTGGAAAAATACAACTAAGTGTTGAAAAACACTTAAGCTACATCACGTGAAGACATGAATCCTTCAAACTTCTGGATGATCATTCGTAGTTCATCAGGATCCGGTTCATGGGTGTTCTTGGCAACAACCATGGTCTTCACAATGGTATCATGGCATCGGAGGAGCATAGAGTTGTTCTTCTCCAAGATGGACTGAATTTCATGCAAAAAGATTTGGTGTTTCATCAAAATTTGAATTGAAGTAGCTGAGAATTGTTCGCTCCTCCATTCATTATGAATCCTCATTTGTAAATCTGCAAGAACTTCTTCTTCTGGTATCAGCTCTCCATCCTGACTTATTATGTTGCAAGAGGCCTTTTCACAATGAGAAACAATATCTTGGAAAACTTCACCTCGTAATCTCATTGCATCACCAATCTCCTCAATGAGGGATTTAAGAACAAGGGCCTTATTTTCCAGAAGCTCTTCAAATTCCAAGTACATGACCCTAGAAGGGATAATGGCATGCTCCTATATAACACTCAACTATTGTTGGGGCATTGTGCATCAGATTGTCAAACTACCTTCAACACTTTCCAGATTCTTTTAGAAGCGTCGGAGGTATGACTCAATTTCTCTTCAATAGTCTCCATCATAGACATCATCTGAAAAATGTCTTTCAGCACTTGTGCACATAGGTCATGAAGCTGATCAACCTAGGAATATAATGCTTGTACTATCTGAGCAGCCCTTTCAACATTACGAATTGATTCTCGTGCCTTGGTAGTCGGTAAAACTTGAAGGATTACTCATTTCACCAGTATGTTTTGTAATTTTACGAACAGCTGCAACAAGTTGTCGGTTGTCCTCTTCTAGCTTGTCTTTCTTAGCTAAAAGTTCATCGCACCGCTGTACTAGTGAAGCTATAGAAAACTGAGCATCATGTTTAATCACCTCATGTGTTTGTTTGCCCAATTCTATCCTTGTAACTTTGTAATCAGCAGCTGACATCTCTTCAAGTGGCTTATCTGCAAGCAGTTCAACAATTTCAGCTACCTTCATCTTGTTGTTGTCAACAGTTACTCTGGAGATAGTCTAGGCCTTTTTAGCAACCTTGGGTCTAGACTGTTTAAGATGGTGATAATCAAAGGCATCAGGTGAGATTTCTTGCTTCTTCCTTTTTGGGGTAAAAGAACTAAGCCATGGAGGTAAAGCCGTCAACTCTCCTTTAGTAGTAGCTGTAAGCAAAGGAGAAGCAGTTTCTGTTTGAACAACCATGGTCATCCTGGGAGGAGTATCTGTTTGGATGGCGACCACGGTTTGCTCAATAACCAATGGGCATGAAGACTGCCTCATAAATTCTTCAAAGCCAGAAGTGGAGGTATCAATCTCTGACAACTAGATACATGCAGAAGTATCTACAAGAACTTTCAGCACACTTTCTTGTTGATGATCAGGGAGCGGCTCGTATGCTGAAATAGGAACGACATTCTGAGGAGATCCTTCCACCATTGTGTCAAGAGGAGAAAGGGGCGTCTCAATGGAAAGTGAGGAAGGGATCTCAAGAGGTGAGTCAGAAGCTGGAGATTTAGGAGCATCATCAGATTGTTGCCCTTCTTCTAGATTATCGAGATCGATCACCTGAACATGAAACCGTGACTTGTCCTTCCCACAAACTGTAGCCTCCTCAGGAGGAAGCACTACAGCCCAACTAACTCGCAATTTGATCCTGGTGCCAGAAGATGATGCGCCTTCCTTGTTGTCCACTTGAATCTCAGACTTACGTCCAAGAGGCCCCATAGAATCATCTTCTTTTCCAACCTTGATTTTGACAAGTCTAACACTATTACTTTTCAGCCAAGCGTTGGTGTTAGCCAAGATAGGCTGAAATCTCTCAAGAATGGTTATGCACTCCTTGTGTGACCATTGGATTAAAGGAAGTGGAGCTTCCTTAACCCTTCATGAAATATATTCAGGATCAAGTACATGCCCATCGTCAATCATCCCTTGTGGAATATCCACCAAGTTCAAATCAACAACTTGCTCAACAGTAAGCTTGCAGTAATCCATCTTCAGAATTTCCACTTCTATACGGAGATCTACCCAGATATCCTCAATACAATGCACGTGAACGAAGGATTTTTATATCTTTTCCTTGATACCCCAGTAATCAAAATCAGCTCTGGACTTAAACCTTTTGAGCTTAATTTCCTGCGTCTCAGTCTCCATAGCCTTGGCTTTGATGGATGTGACAAGAGAATACCGGCCCATTTTTAATGGGTTTGTTGTAGAAATCCCTATTCCAACCTTATGTCTGACCGATTGATGAGCGTGGACAGCCATGATCTGCCTTCCCAACTCCATAAGAATGATCTTATCACTTGGGTATCTAGGGAGCATGTATGGCTGCCCACTATAGCATCCGACTCTCATATAGGTAAAGGTCGGGAATTGAAGAAACAAGCATCCATACTCATTCACTCTTTCCCATGCCTCATCTGATACCCTTTTGTTCTTCAGAGTTTTGTCAAACTGACACATGAAGTAACCGAAGAATGCATCTTGAACTCTTCTGAAATGCAATCTACTGGGTCTCAAAGGAAGTTGATCATAGTATTCCCATACCGGTATAAGCGAGCGATCACCCTTGGTAGAAAGACCAGGGAAATGTCTGAGTGACGCTGCCAAATACACTAAGTATGAATTCATATAGAAAGTCATGGTGGAAGGGACTGCTGCAAGTTGTTCGCACAAGGCATCGTTGATGACTTCTCCCCATGGTATATGATGGGATTGCCTTATGAACATGACTAACTGGTACATCCAAGGCTCAAAAACATTAGAATGTTCAAGACCAACTATCCTGCTGAGGAGAGTAATGATGTCCCCAATCTCCCATTTGAAGTCATAGCGGTACAACTTAGCCCACCTTGAGAAGGCGGTTCGTGGCTCATGAATCCACCTGTTAATATGACGTTTGTAGTCCTTCTCCCTTTTCACATAGTACTCAGCTGCACTATCTTTGGAGATTTCCATATAAACAGGTGCCGGTGGTATTTTGAAGACTTTCTCAATTGTGTCTGCGTCAAGGCGGATTATTGCTTCGCCATCATCATTTTTTATGGTTCTTGTCTCCTTGTCAAAGTGATGGGTGCAAGCGAGAATAAATTCAAGTTCTAGGGCAGCCACTGGAAAAGAAGATGCACAATGGATATGGTTGTCCAACAGTCGCTGCATTTTGCTATCCTGCGGATCCTCCACCCTCTTGACAAATGCTGACATGTCCACATGCCTTATTTTTGTATCTTTTATGCGATCCAAAGGAGAAGAGACTTGAGAAGGTGAAACCTCATTTTGGTACTTATCATATTTCTACTTCATCTTCTTCGGAATTGTAGATGATGGCAAATCTGACATTGAAGGACAACCTGGTATACAACGATGAAGACTTAAAAGTGTTAAGGCAACATCATAATCAACTACAACTAACATTTTTCCTTCTTCAAATGGGAAGAATTCGAACTCTTGCACTTCATGATTTTGTGAGAGAAAAAGGGGAAATAAATGGGAAATGCCGGGAATATTGACTTTGACCAATTTCGGATCTTGGGGAAAATTTTACAAGTATGGAAGTTTGGGAAGAATGCACATGCAATCGGATTTTTAAAACCCGAATGCAAGTATACTTGTAAAATGGTAAATGGAGAAATGGGTAAAAAATGGGAATTAGACTTGCGGGAAATGACGTGAACAGAAAGTATGGATATAGGCGTTATGGGTGGATAAAAATGGAAAGATTTTGGGAATGACATTTTCATGAAAATGGGAAGAAATTTGAACATGCAATCCAGTTCTAAAAACCCGATTTTGGAAGGATGGACATTTTTCATCTTTTCAACTTGGAATTTCAACAAAAGATGGTTAAAAAAATTATACCATAAGGGAAGAACAATGATTTTCATCCAACTTGTAATCGGGATTTAAAATCCCGAATACAAGTAAAGAGGGAAAATGGGGAAGATCAATGCAATTCAAAAAAATGCTTATCAAGGGGGAAAATCTCTCTCACAAAATCGACTTTTGGGGCAAGAACAACATATTTACAAATTTACAACTAGAAAGGAAAATAAGAAAACAAGAAAATGAAACATGAAAAGGAAAGAAATCATACCTTGCTCCAATCTGAAAATGCTTCTTCAACAAGATCATTAATCTTTGAATGAAGAAAACAATCCCTTAAATAAGCAATGAATGAACTCCCAAAACCCTTGGCACGTTTTTACCAAAATGCCTAGGGTAGAAAAACGTGGTATCAAATACAAGCAAAATGGCACAAATGGCCAAATCTCCCTCTAACTTCAACACCTAGGCAAGAGAGGCAAAAACGATTTAGGAGAATGCAGATTTGTGGAGTAAAAATCCGCCAAAATGTGGATTCAAGGAACCACATGGAAGGCGATTTTAGCAGAAAATCAGCAAACAAGAACCCCAAATGGCATGAAAGATGTTTGCAATTGCATGAGAATAGGAAGGAATCCTAAACGTCTTGCATCTCCAACAAATCTCCACAAAAATTGCTTTGAAATCTTCAACAAATCCGTTTTTCTTGGCTGGTTGGGTTCTTTTAGAAAGATGAACAAGTTCGATTTTGCATGTATGGGTGAAAATCGGGTTTTTAGATAAAATACCAAGTTTAAAATTGCACTTTTTCATCAACAAGGCAAAATCGGGTTTTAAAAATGCAATTACAAGTTTAAAATCTTCCAAATTGCACTTTATAGAGAAAATCGGGTTTTTGGGGCAATATAACAAGTTTTAAATGTCACTTTATTTCATTTCTAGGCAAAATCGGGTTTTGGAGAGAGATGTGCAAGTTACAAATTACTTGTAAAGGGAAAATAAAATCCCTACAACAAGTTTTAATAACTTGCACATATGTAATAGGGGTTAAAAATCCCTATTACAAGCAAAAGACATTAAAATAGGGGTTTTTCAAAAGAATTACAAGTTAACTTGTAACTTATCCAAAAAATCCCTATTATAACTTAAATAACCAAAAAGCAACAAGGGGGAAATAAAAAAGCAAATTACAAGTTCTTATTTTTCAATAAAGTGCACTTGTAATTAGCCTAAAATTTCCCTACAAAGACCAAAACAAAGGAAATCGTTAAAACTTGCAATTCAAGGAAAATTTCCCACCTGCAATCAGGGAGAAAAAACCCAAAATTGAAGGAAAGACATAGCAAACGAACCCAGAATGCGACGAAATTCGAAATGCAGTTCGAGGATGGACTGCGGATTAAGCCAGTCCAAGGATTAGGCAAAATTATGCCTTGGGAAGTGTTCCATAGAGTAAAATTTTCATTTTTTGACAAAAATTTCATGTAATGGTCCTTCATTTTTTAAAACAAAAATGAGGACAACAAGGTTTACTAAACAAACTATGGGCTATCCGTGTAAACCCTGACCCAAGATGATTTCTCAGAATATGCAAAAGTAACAAGGTAAAGGGCATAGTCTTAAGTCTAGCACATTCATCTTTGTATTTTGAGAGAAAAATTATCAGTGGGCCACTCTCATGCTCAACCAAAACATCAGTCAATATCAGCAATTGGGGTAATTCATTGGGTCCATGATTGATCCATATGCAAGTTATTTTCCCTAAACCATTATCAAATTGATAACATTCAGAATTAAGAGTAGCAGGGAAAGAGACAACCTGGTGCGTTTCTAAATTGTGCAACAAATATTGTTTACCGTCCAACGTTGTGCCATGAGATAAAAGATTTTCAGGAGGTCGCAACTGGTGGTGCAGCATCTCGCTTACATTCGGCATGTGTAAATCAATATCGTATTCATCAATGATTTGTGCAGACTGAAAATCAAACTTGAACTTGAACTCAGGAATATGGAACATCTCGCCTGTTTGTGTGTCTTCGTGTTGCATAAACCATGCAACCTTGTGCATTTTTGCAAGCATATCTTCAAACACTAAGGTCTCTCTAATAGAATGATCTTCAAATATCCTCCCAGGATGCTCCTCATTTCACTCCTCTAGTTTACTTGAATCCTCATCAAGGGTTGCTTCCTCTTTGATTGTATTGGAGTCACTTCCTTGTTCTTGAAATGGTGAGGCATCAAGTGATAACGGATCATAATGACCCTCCAAATCACTTATGCTTCTTGCTACGTTCTCCTTCTCAATTCCTTGATGGTCTTCACAAGTATCCATGATTTGTAGAACTTCATGCTCCGATGTTTCCATACATTGATCATTACTTCCCACTAGTTTATTTACATGAATATTTTCCAATGTTTCCTCAACTTTCTTATGTGCAAGGTATGTGTAATATCCCAAATATTTTTTTTGTTTTTTAGACCAATAATAATCATCCACAAACAAATAACCCGTTAAGGTTAGAAAGCATAAACTCAAAGCTTGCTGGAAAATGCAACCCTTCCACTTTTTGATCACCAAGTGCCCAATATGGGAAGGTGAGAGCATACGATGAATAGGTGATCGTTAGATCTCAAATCTGCTGAAAGATGAAGTGAAATACAATACTGGGCGACAAGCCAACCCCTTCCGCTTATCCAGCGGGAAAGCAAGAAACTTGGCGGTGAACCAGCCAAGAGAAACACACAAAGACACAAATCACTCGACCTCGATATTTCAGCGGGAGGAATGAAAATACAAACAAACTCAACTCAACCGCTTATGCAGCGAGAGGACAATTACAATCAATCATCACTCGACCGCTTATGCAACGAGAGGACTAAATTACAATTTAATTGAAATAGGCGGCAAGCTAGCCTCTTCCACTTTTCAGCAGGATGAGAGTTTACAAGCCACAATTGGTTCGTAGTACTACTACTTAACCTTACAATAATCAAGATAGTGACAGAAGAAGAGTAATGCTGAACATCCGAATAATAGGCATGAAATTCTGCTAACATCAAAATCTGCAATCTGCAAATTGTAATATCCCAGTAATGTTTTTCTTGTTTTTTAACAATAAGAGTTACAAGTAAACACCACAACCCGTTAAGGTTAGAGAAATAATCCAAACTGCTGAAAGGGAACCCTTCCACCTTTTGTTCACCGAGAGCCCAATCTGGGAGGGTGAGACCATACGGTGTTCCGGGGATCGTTAGCACCAAAAATCAAACTGAAATTACAATGCCTAGGCGGCAAGCCAACCCCTTCTGCTTATCCAACAGGATAGAAACCAAACTCTTGGCGGTAAACCAGCCAAGGGAAAATGACAAGAAATTGAAATTCAATCACTCTACCGCATATTTCAGCGGAAGGACATTACATTAAGCTATCACTCTACCGCATATTTCAGTGGGAGGACAATTGCATTAAACTTATCACTCGACCATTTATTCAGTGGGAGGGCTGAGTACATAAACTGAATTCAAAGCAAGAAGGCGGCTAAGCCAGCCTCTTCCACTTATGCAGTGGGAATTACAAATAAGGGCAGCAAGAATGATTGATCAGTACTACTGAAACAAACTTACAAAATAGAGATAAGATGAGAAGAGTGATGCAGATTATAATATTACGAACAATTAATTTCTGCTACATCCAAACTGCAAGTTGGAATTACAAATCAACCACCTATGGAAATACTAGATTGCTCATAACTCCCTCATTTTACATTCGAATCAACTCAAACCAGTCCCAAACCCACCATATAAAATGTGCAATGACAACCAATTAAAGCCACAACCCAAACAACCCCTTATTTAATTTGCACGCATCCCAATGCAATATCAGAAACCCACACCATACCTAGGAATTTCGATTTGGCACAATAAATTCAAAAATAATCAAACAACCTATAAACTTACAAAGTTGATCGCCAATGCTGGGAAGAAAGAAGGAGATGATACCCATAATCGTCAGTCGCTCCAGCAGAGAGGTATGAGCGAAAAGATACTTCAGCCACAAGCAAACTAGCAAGTCTCTAGCATCATTTCAACACCAAAAATGTCTAAGCAAACTCTGAAAATGTAGAAGGAATACAACGCACAGCTAGGTACTGTATTTCAAGTACGAAACCGGGAAGCACTAGGGAGATGCACTCCGAAGTCTTAGTTCTGTCGCCAAACCGGCAGCATAACATTACAATTTTTCAAGATGATGCAAATGGGAGCCCAAGTCTCATATTTATAACTTCACACACCTCAAACCCAAATGCAAATTCCTTCAAATTCAACGCCTTTCATTTGCATTTCATTCCACTACATGTGGACCCCAAGTGTGGCGCCATTTCCCACAAGTAAAACTTCATGCCCAAGGCATGGACCCACGTTACACTTTGGCAAATATTAGAGATAAGTCATAAAAATAATATCTCTCTCAAATATTTCGACATCTCTTTAATAAACATGAAATTCGCCAAAAACTTAGGAAAAATATAGACATTAATCCCAAATTCGATAATCAGTAGCAATTAAATAGATTAATTAAATATTAAACCTTAGGATAAGGAAATAATATTTAATTATGTCACATATGACTCCCGTATTGATTATTATCAAAACTAGGATGAAACTGAGCCAGGACGACCACTGAACTGCTGCAGAATCAGAAACCTGTCCACTGCCAAAAATAGAATTATGCCACACTGCCACTTACTAAAAATAGTAAGTCAAGAACTAATGCTCTGAAAAGCATGATCTTCGCATCCAGAGGCAAAGCATGGAGAGCTCAGTAGGACAGTATCACTAGAATGGCCATTCCCTGACTTACTAAAAATAGTAAGTCCTCGTTTCATCAATGTTGGACCCTCATTCTTCATTCCACCTAGCCTACGGGTCTCAGGAATAGGCTAATGGACCACTGGAAGGTCGTCAATGAGAAGGGGACATTACAGTCTGCCGTCCCCAAAATTGCTTATCCTCAAGCAACTGTAAGGCTAGATGCAGTAAGATTTCCTCATTTTCCCACGCAGCATCCTCTACTGGTAGATTCCTCCATTTGATCAAGTATTCCCTGATCACTCTTCTCCTCAAAGATCGTTCCCTGAATTCAAGGATAGCTTCAGGAACCAAAACCAACTCTCCCTCCTCATCAAGCGGAGGTAACTCAGCTAAAGCAACAACATTATGCCCCAGAGCCTTTTTAAGGCGAGACACATGAAATACATTATGGATCCTACTGCTTGCTGGTAATTCCAACTCATAAGTGTTGTGCATTGCACACACTCCCTATCGCCAACAGGGTCCCCTTTCCTGTTTTGAGCTTTCGATCGTTGTCCCGAGGTTTCGAGCAGAGTTTCTCGTGTCTCTTCGAGCGAGTTCGTGACCGATCCATAAACTGATTAATGTTGAAGTAATGAACCGATGAGTCCTCCTGACTAGTCTAGCTCTCGGGCATGAACACCAAGAGCTTTGTCCGAAATTTTGAGAATCGCCTTAGATAGGCGTAAGGTGGTAGGAATTGGCGGATCCCGCCAAGCCAGAGCTGTGAGGCCGATTGCATAAGGTTTGTCGCCCGACCTTTGTAAGGTTTGGGCGAGAGATGATTTTCGCCTACTGATGAAAGATTGAATTGCCCGGCCAAGTGCCTTAGTATTCTGATGCCTCCTAAATCCAAATTTGTGGAACCTGGCAAAAGGCTAGTAGGAGGTTCGACGTTCCGTGCAAATTTTCAAAATTGTCTAAGGGGCGAAAATTTCAAAAATGGATGCTCCCTACTTAGTCCGATCCAATGCAAAAGTTCTTTTAAAATGTTGCAAAGATAGCTCTAGCCCCCGAGAATCGCTTTAAATTCCAAATTTGGACCCTGGGGCGAAACTGGAGCCTGTAAGAGGCACGTTTTGATCCGAAAGTCACTTCAAACGTCTATTTTCAAACCCCGGGGCGATATGTTTAAAACACGATTTTGCAAAATGTTTGAAAGCTCGGAAATCGCGAAAGTCCCAAATTCGGACCTTGGAGCAAATTGCTTTTTTTTTTTTAAAAGATGGAAAGAGTGCAAAATATCCCAAGGACTCTCCTAGCCCCGAAAACCTTTAAGTTCGTCTTTTTTCGGACCCTAGGATAAAACGGCGAAAATCGTAAAACATGGCCAAAGTGCTTTAGCCTCCGAAATCGCTTAAGTATTCCCAAATTCGGACCTTGGGATAAAAAAGAGTTAAAACGCGAAATTCTAAGATCGCCTTAAGTGGTCCGAAGTCTTTTAAAAGGTTGCAAAACATGTCCAAAGGTCCGAAGATTTTTTTGAGTTCGCAAAATGTGTTAAGTGGTCTGAAAACGCCTTGGTAAAACAAATAAGTTTAAAGCTCCGAAAATCGCCGAAGACGCAAAAATCGCGAGGGAGGCAACAACTCCGAAGTTTGTTACAAATTTGCCAAAACGCCTCCAGCTCCGAAAACGCGAAACACTTAAAGAGACGCACTTAGTTCAAGAGACGCAAGAACGCCCCCATCCTTCGAAGTTTTTATTTGTGAATAAGGGCGCCGTGACTCCAGGGTTTTGCAAAGCTTGCAAATAGCGTTCGGGCTCCGAAGTTTGTTTTAAATTCACAAAATACACTTCACAACCCCCATAGCCTCAGCAGATTGAAAAATCGCAAACCCTCCAGCTCGCAAGAGACGTTCAAGCTCCGAAGTTTGAAGGGGCGAGAGCATGCGAATAAGGGCGCTCAGGTTCGAAGTTTTGAAAAGTTGCGAAACGTGCTAAGTGCTCCGAAAATCTCCAGCTCGCCTAAAACCCCAAAGACCTCCGAAATTCACCAACGGGTTGAAAATCTCCAAGTTTGCAAGAGATGTTCAAGCTCCAAAGTTCATGCAGGCTGGGTAAAACCAAGTTTAAATTTCGAAACCTCCAAATTCGTCAAAGAATCCAAAGTTGGAGAGAAAATGCAGTTCAAAATTTGAAAAAACTCTCCAACATCCGAAAACAAGAAGGTAAAACGCTACATCAACCCCTCCCGATCATTTAAATTCAGATTGCCAATCACCCAGGGTAAAACCATTTAAAAATGATAAATTCTCTTTCGTCCAACAAACCGCGAAAATTTAAATCAAAGGGATAACCGTTGGGATTCAAACTTTGCAGGATCATCCGTTCATTTCACACGACGAGGTCGGGTAATCTCTCGCCATCCGCTCCCATCAGGTAAGTACGCTTTATCACGTATGATCATTTGAAAAATGCTTAAATCGAATAGACAAATGCGTGAAATTTGATCACAATGCTTGAATTCTTGAAATCTGCATCTCTTTTTCATAAAACGTTGTTCAAAGCACTCGAAATTTAGAATTCACTCCCAAGGTTTAGCCAAAAATTGCATCTCTTTTCAAACTCAAGAAAATTTCCATGCTTTGCCTCTGTTGAAAGTTAATCCAAAATCCAAAAGTGATAAGTATAAATGCGTAGTCACAAGTCTTCAAGAATACGCTGCGGTTAAAGTTAATCAAGTTGTTAGCTAAAATAATATTGCTCCATGTCCAGACTAAACTTTAAATTAATCCCGGCCTACTGGAGCACTTCTTTTGTTATCTAACCCGCATCACCTTCCTCGTATCACCTCGTAATCCGCATCCGGCTGTGCAGGATAGATACCTAAATCAGCGGTGGAATCATCAAAAACGCCCGCTGCAGCCGAAACCTCATGAGCATCCAAATCAGACATCCCGCGTAAGGTTGAAAAGATGAAGTACCAGTATCAAAGGGGAGGATTGAGGGAGTCGAAGATTCAGAGCGTCTGGGACAACATTGGTGACACCGACCTTGGCCATATTGATATTCAGGACTTCAGGAATTGGGTCTTCTCACCCAACGCATATGGCAGGCCTAGGCAGATGGTGGAAAGTGGCATCTCTCAAGCGGCAGGTTTTCCTCCAGCAATCCAGAACTATGAATTAGTAGTAGAGGCTGCTTGGCATTACGAACCAAAGTCCAGATTAGTGCTTCTAGAGAATATGACTATCGCCGACTTCTCCCCTGAGGCTGTTGGTGATGCATTTGATATCCCCTTTCCAAATAATCCCACAGCTACAACCATAGACAAAGCACAAGGGGCATATGATATGAATCCGGCCTGATGCAAGGCACTGATTAACGAAGAATGGTTCAAGGAGAAAAGGCCTTCGAGCACCAGGATTGTGAAAAAGACCCCCAGAAGTGATTTTCATAATGAACATGGGGATATGGTCACCTTACTCAGCCGAGTCATGGGACTTCCTAAGTCCAGCTACTTTGAAGAGTGGATGTTCTATTTTACAGAGCAGGTCTTCGCCGGAAAGTCTAAGTTTGATTGAGCCCAGATCATAAGCGACAACATCCACACTCAGCTTATTGAGCTCGAAACAAAGAAGTACTTCACCATGACCTCCTATTTGGTCTATATGTTCGCAAAGAACCAGCCACTGCCAGGATTGATAATGAAAGGTGAGATCGGGAATGGGCCCGGTCAGGTGAAAGTCTATGATTGCTACCCACAGCTGCACTACCAGGATATAGCTCAAAGGGAAAAGAACAGCCTAGCTTACGCGGTTGGTCAGTATGAACGCGTCAATGACGCCTTCACAATGCGCCTGGTCAGGCTAACGTAGGGAGGGTTACACATAGGGCTCTCGGAGCAAGCTACCACTTTAGTGCAGAGGTATGGAGCCTGGTTCATTCAGTTCCCAAGATTTTCCTACATCCGAATAGCTGGCTTCGATGGTGCCCCCCTTCGACTTCCACGGTATCCAACCGACAAAGTAATCCTTATGGAGGTGGCAAGGCAATCACGCCCCGCCGGCATCTTACTTCGAGAAAGAAAGCAGGCTGGATTCACATTTCCTATGATCATAGGCAGCCATGATGTCCAATTGAGGACCCCTACCCTAGCAGAGGAGTCCCTTGTGGAATTGGCCTCTTATGGCCTCCAAGACCATTTCCCAAGAAAATACTTCGATCATGATAATCTGGCAAAAAGGGCCTATGGTCGAAGATACAGAGCAAAGGAGTCAGTTGAAGACTATTGGAAAAATTGCTCTGATGACTACGAAGTCAGGCGACGGGAATATTCTAGGTTGAGTGTGCAGCAGATGCGACTCTTTGAATACCGTCGGGTCCCAAATCAGCTCACGGACTCAGGAAATTGCCTCCAGGTCCGAGAATTCGAAGCAGTAAGACACCTCTTGCCAGGCGTTGATTGGTGTCAGGACCCAATCACAGATTTCGAAGCAATTATGGTAGCCCCAGCAAGATACATAGATCAGTGGTTACATCATCAGATCGAGAGGCTAGTCCATGAGGGGGTCCAGTTCACTTACCATTTGATGGGCAATCTTGACTCTCAGTCTTCCGAAGACGAAGGGACATCAACTGAGAAACCAAAGAAAAGAAAGAAAGCTAAGGCTTGCAAAGGAACTCGGACGTCAAAAAGAACAAGAAGGGAGAAGATTCCCATAAAGAGGCCAGAGGTCACTTCATCTTCAAAAGATCCTAGTTCGTCCGACGATGCCATAGAATTGGATTGCGTACCTGCTCCGCCTTCCCAGAGCGACATCGATGCATTCGAGGCCAATGATCCTCCTGCACCTAATGTACTGGACACCGAGCCAAAAGGCCTCGAGTTGACCAAACTGGGTAACCAGATAGAAGAAGGAGAAATCCCATCCACCTAGGGGGTCGAAGTGCATGAACCTACCCAGCAGAGCCGTCACGAGTTGCTACTCCTTAATACAGCCAAGGACGACTCCACCGTCGAGGGAGAACAAAGGATAGACGAAACTCATGAGCCCGAGAGGACTGAAGAGCAACCTTCACAAGAGGATGTCAGACAGTTGTTCAGCGAAATAGAGGAGAACTCAGCTGCAAGCAAAGAGCTTCCTCCCTCTTTCACTCCTCCGATGGCGGGGCAGCTACGAATTTGTGGCCAGCCAGTTGAGAACGTAGGAGAACAGAATGCTAATTTGACCCTATCATCGACCCAGGCAATGCCTCAAGAGTGGCTGATCGCCAGAGCTCAGCATAGGGCCGCCACCAAAGCACCCATCGATCTAGAGGATATCTTCTCGCGAATGGATCAAGCAAAAGCTAAAGGGAAGAAGAAACCAAGGGCATATTCTAGAGTAACCAGTGATGAGCAAAGGAACCGCACTCTTCATATTGCCACCTCGCCCGTAGACAAGCCAGCAAATCAAATAACACTGGCAGATTATAGCATCACGACTGTCCCCATCGGACGAGCTACAAAAGAGTAGGAAAAGGAAGAATTTAAGGATTCAGTGCAGAACATACTCAGACAGCTCGACGAGATCACAGCGGAAAAGGATATGTATCGGGCCCGTGCTGACCAAGCCGAGGGATACATCGATCAACTCCTACGGCCATTGCACAATCCCTCTGAATCCCATATTCCCCCAATGGCATTGGCACAAAGGACCACGACTGAATTTGAAGGAATTCAAGATACCGCAAAGGCCGTCAGGGAGTGGATGCAGGACATCAAGAAAAAGGGAGAACAGATCCTTAAGGAGGTGAAAGAAATGGCCCTCCATCGAGAGCTCACTCTAGTCAGGCTGTTGGAGGTAAAGAGGGAATCCCTTCACATGCACGAGGTGGCAGCCTCTACCCTTCCCCTCATGAGAGCTCTTTTCTGGACACATGCACAAATTCCCACGTTGTCTGACATCCTAGATCCCCATGGCATCAGTGTTCTCAAAGAATGGTACTGGACCATCACCATGAAGAACGACGCACGGGAAATTATTGACAAAGAAAGTGACGCATGTGAGGTAATTTTGGGGAACATGCAAGAACTAGGTAAGACCATCCTCCGATCAATGGTTTCAGGATGGATAAATGACCTATCCGACAGTGTAATCCGGCCAGACTGGGAAGAAAGGTTGGGAGCAGATAAGGTTTCTTATTCCATTGGAGACTTGAGTTTTGCTAGTCAGTTCCATTCAGACATATTATGCTTCGAGCGTAATTGCTCCAGCTGGAAGGACGGTTTAAAGTACGTGGACCAATATCTCGAGGGCATGCAGTACAAAATTCGCCACCCTCCCATGCCTCCTTTGAGTCTACACTTCCAGTTATGTATCAAATTCCAGGAATACATTCGCAAGGAACGGGCAACAGGACGTGATTTATGACGAGAATACCTGCATGGCGAGGACCAGTTTCTAAAGAAAGAGTGTGAAACCGAAATAGAGAAAGTAGTTTCTCAAAAGTGTTTTTTCCCTTCCAAATCTTAAAATGCACTTTTTGTCCCAAAAAGGTGACAGTTGACTTTTGGTCAACAAATTGTAAAACTTTTGTGCCCCCTTTTTGATTTATTCCAAATTGTTGTAATTATCCCTTTTTGGGTAGTTATTGCCCATTTTCGGGTAGTTGTTGATATTTGCCTCCCATTTATGGGTATGGGCAACACTGCTTTATGGATGAATATGGGCCACTTATTTAGATTTAATCTAGGCCATTCATCCTTTTTGAAGCCTATTTAAGGGACTGGTTTTCCCTCATTTTGTAAGAAGTTCTTGGATTGTTGCGAAAGCTCTGAAGGAATTTGCGGGAATTAATACAATGAATTAAGACTATTTTCAAGTTTCCTTGTGAGTGCATGGTCTCCTTCTTCACTTAATTTTGAAAGCTTTTAGTTATGTCTATTTATTTTGCACAGCAGTTTTTCAATCAAGCATCTGATAGAATCTTCACAGTCCATACCATTAGAGAATAGCTGATTGCTTTTCTTTCCGCATGGTTAATCTGGACCATTTCATGCTCAGTTCGATTATCAAATATATACTATGAATGTAGAAATTCTAATATCGTACTTGGTAATATGAAAATCTGGTTTCTCCTTTGAAGATTGCACTAAGTTTATGCAAGCATTGTGTCTGAATGGCTGATGATGTCTAATCTAGTTTCTTGGAGGTGTCTGTCTGCTTCACTGAATTTGTTGTCTTAGTTAGAATTTACAGTTCATGTCTCTCTCTCTCTCTCCCTATCCTTCCTTTCTTTTCTCCCCCTTTTTTTATTTATTCGAAAAAAATCTGCAACCCTACTAAAGCAGCATCAAATTAACCAATATCATCTGATGGAAAGATCGTAAAAGGTTCCGGGGAATTTATCCATAGAATTGCTAGTCAAGCGTAAGTCCCCTTGTGTTTCCAGCATAAACTAATCAAGCCACTGAGAGATCCCGCAGTCAAGACTTGACAAAAGAAACCTTGAGGCTATCCCCTTTGATCAAAACGTAGAAAACAGCATTAGGGATTCCCTTATTTCAAGAGAGGGTAGGATACTCAGTGAGTTTATTCTATTCTGCGTTGGCCGTATGGAGTTTGCAGCGATGCGATTTCAGACACGTCAACAATAAGCCACTTCTCCAACCCTTCTGCTGACTCTAAAAGGCCCATAGAATCGGGGCTTCAATTTCTCAACCCCACTCTTCTTGGGAGTAGACTGTCTGTAGGGCTGGAGCAACTTCTGCTGACTTTGTGCATGCTGGAGATTGTCCCTCAGAATCCTAATAATATCTTGACTTTGTTGCATCATATCCTTTGCCTTAAGGGTTTTGCTATCACCAAATACCAAGTCCGCGAAGCTAGGAGCTTCATAACCATATAGTGCCATGAATGGTGACATCCGGATGGACATGTGATAGGAGGAATTGTAACAATATTCCCCTAGGTGAAGCCATCTCACCCATGTATTCTGCTACTTCGAGACATAGTTTCTAAGATAACCTTCCAACTACTTATTCACTATCTCAGTCTACCCATCAGTTTGAGGGTGATAACTAGTGCTTGGAGTGAGCACAGTACCACACAATTTGAAAATCTCCTGCCAAAAAGCACTTAGGAACTTGTTGTCCCTATCCCTCACAATGTTCTTCAGTAACCCATGTAATCTGAACACCTCCCGGAAGAACACTTCTGCAACTTGTGCTGCTGTAAAAGACTTAGTGATGGCGAAGAAATGAGCAAACTTTGTAAGTCTGTCCACCACCACATAGATACTATCCTTCCCTTGAGCCCGAGGCAACCTCGTGATGAAATCCATGGAGATACTCTCCCATTTTTGACCGGGAATAAGCAAGGGTTGTAACAAACCAGCTGGTAGAGTGGTCTCATCTTTGTTCCTCTGACATGTATGACACTCCTTAATGTACTTCAAAACATCACTTTTAAGTCCCTTCCAAGAGAATCTCTCCCGGATCTGCCTGTATGTTTTGAAATAACCTTGGTGACCAGCAAGGGGGATGTCATGGAAAGTCTTCAAAATCTTCTCTTTTAACTTAGATTCAGCTACTATGAAGATTCTCCCTTTGTACAGGATCAGTCCCTCAGCCAATTTGTACCTTTCATCATAAAAAGTACCTTCTATAAGGCTGGTTGCAAACTGATTTTTTGCATAACCAGCAAGCAACAACTGTCTTCAATCAGCAGTAAGCTCGCAAAGTGAGCTTAAATGGGGTCTTCTAGATAAGGCATCTGCCACAACATTGTTTTTACCCTTAACATACTCAATATCGAAATCGTAAGCCTGTAGCTTACTCACCCATTTCTGTTGTCTCTCATTCAGATCCTTCTGATGCATGAAGTGTTTAAGACTATTGTGATCAATCTTAACAATGAATTTACTCCCCACCAGATACTACCTGAACTTTGCAAGGGCATGCATTTTGGCAAACATTTCCTTGTCATAAATGGAATACAGTCTCTCAGGAACTCTCAACTTTCTACTCTCAAAGACTATAGGATGCTTATCATGCATGAGGACCGCACCAACACCTTCTCCAGATGCATCACACTGTAGCTCAAATGGCTTGGTGAAATCAGGCAATGCTAAAACAGGGCAGGAACTCATGATCCCTTTAAACTGCTCAACTATTGTCTGTGCCTTTTTGGACCATTCAAAAGCTCCTTTCTTAGTAAAATCTGTAAGGGGGCCAGCCAACTGAGAATATCCCTTCACAAACCTCTGATAGAATCCACACAACCCCAAAAATCCCATCAAATGTGTTATGTATTCAGGAGTAGGCCAATCAATGATGGCTCTAATCTTTTCAGGATTCACCTTCACACCACCCACACTGATAATGTGACCAAGGTAGAGCAACTCTTTCATTCCAAACTCACATTTGGACTCCTTGGCAAACAGGGATTCGGATTCCAATATGCTCAACACTTCTTCCAACTGCTGTAAATGTTCTTTCCAAGAATTGTTGAATATAAGTATGTCATCAAAGAATATCAAAACAAACTTCCTTAGTTGTTCTTGGAAGATTTTGTTCATGCATGACTGAAATGTAGCGGGTGCATTAGTCAAGCCAAAGGGCATGACTAGGAACTCAAAATGCCCCAAGTGGCATCTGAAAGCAGTCTTCTCCACATCTGATGCTCTCATTCTAATCTAATGGTACCCTGATCTGAGGTCAATCTTGGAAAAAAACACTGCCCCATGTAGCTCGTCAATGAGCTCATCAATCCTCGGAATAGGATACCGATTCTTGATGGTTTTCTGATTTAGGGCCCTGTAATCCACACACATGCGCATGGTTCCATCCTTCTTTCTCACCAAAACAATAGTCGAAGCAAAGGGGCTTTTGCTAGGCCGTATGTAACCCATATCAAGCAATTCCTGAATTGCTTTCTCAATCTCATCCTTCTGCTTCTTAGGATATCGGTAAGGAGTAGTCATGACCGGTTTAGCTCCTTCTTCAAGCTCAATAATGTGTTCGGATCCTCTTTCAGGAGGTCTGCCAGGAGGTGGCTTTTCGAACACCTTGCTTCTCTTGGTTATCAAAGCTTGGATGTATTCAGGATAGTTCCTATGCTCTTTTTGTGGCTCTGAGGGCATAACCATGATCTTGCTTCTATCCTTGATCATTGCTGAAATATCTGAGGAATAGTTGCCCTTGTCTACCAATGGATTGGAAGGCATTATCAAACACTCTGCTGCCCACTCCACCTGATTATGGCAGATCAGCCTTTCCATTCTTTTCAACGATACCACTTTAAGCCCCCATGCGACATTCCTCTCAACACTACCTTCTTCCCTTCAGACATGAATTTCAGCTCCATGGTTTGTAGGTTTAGTGTGATCTCACCAAGAGATCTCAACGATTGTATCCCGAGGACTGCATCATCAGTCCCTCCAATGCTCACCACAAAGAAATCATCTCTGATTTCATGATTCCCCAACTTCAGAGATATGTTGGAAATCATTCGGTTACAGGATATAGTGGAGCCATCTGCTACCATGACTTTGAAGCCCTCAACTTCCTCTGCCACTAGTCCCTTTTTTGCAACAATCCTCTCATCAATGAAGATGTGTGTTGCACCTGTGTCAATGAGAGCAATGACACGATGCTCTCCAATCTCACCCCGAACTCTGAAGGATTCATTTTTGTGAATGCTCGAGAGTTGAGCAACCACTCCTCTATCTTCTGACCCAAATTCAGGCCCTTCAAGAGCCTCTTCATACTCGCTATCCTCAACTTCAGTTTGTTGTTCTGAAATTTCAGAATCTGATCCATCTTCTGAATAGCACTCCATCTGATGCAAATTCCCTTTTCCATGGCACTTATGTCCGGGAACCCAAGGTTCTCTGCAAGAATGACAAAGATTCTTTCTCCAGAGCTCTTGACGGAGCCTGTAATGTCCCAATTTCGCAAATCTAAGAAAACACGTAAACAATGGATTTTAATGATTGATTAATTCATCTAGGGTGTAATTAGTCAAAATTCATTTGAGTTCATTTGTTATCAATAAGTCAATTCCATATTTAATTCCTAGCGGGATCAAGAGGATAAGCTACCTTAGGATGCCCGTAGCGCTTATCAGGCCCAAGGGCGGTACACTCCCCCTTGGCCCTACTGCCAGAAGCCCTTTGTCAACTGCAATGGGTGGCCTACCTGACAGAGGCCTAGTTCCTGCTATCCCTGTTGCCTAATTCCTCATTTATCTCACTGGGTTTGGATATGCAATTGCTTTATTTATTATCTTAGTAGAGATCATTCCTCAGGTCCTTAATTGCATAATGTGGTTCATCCTTAATTAGTAATTGTATATTATTTATTAATTTATTTAATATGTGTAGATGTATTCATATTATATATATATATATATATATACCCATATATATATATATATATATATATATTGGATTTCATTATCTAATTTCTATATATAAAAAATGTATTTTAACCATCCTTAAATATAATTATATTGAATTTAATAGCTACAAAAATTTATGCTTTTATTAAATAAATACTTATCTATTTACCAGAATGTAACTCCATTAATGTATGATAATATTATTGCAAACCTAAATTGATGCGGTAAGAATCTTACCTGCGTCTCCTGCCTTGACTTTATCGCCCTTCGTTTCCTTCGTATTCTTTTCTTCCTGTTTCCCGTGCGTCTCCTCCCTCCCCACCCTTCCTCTCGGCTTGCACTTGAAATACCCGTGGGAGGGGTATGTGAGCGGGTGCCATCGGGGATCGTGGCTGCTGCGGTGAGTGGTGGTGACTGTTGGAGTCACCGCTCCTGCTCCAGCCGCAACCTTTGGCGTTTTCATTAACAGTTACCAGCGTTTAAAACATTGCATCTTTATTACGGTAATGTGTTTTAATATGGTTTGTTTAGTAAATACTTTATATTGCATGTATTAACGTTTCAATATTATCGTATGGTGTTTTGGGTTTACTTCATAATAATTATAGAGTATTTCTTGGGTGGTCTATATTATCTATTCATATATATCTTTATGTTTATTTTATAATATATATTATATGATCAATATAACGTTTTATATTATGTATTAATATAATAATTTATATTGTATATTAATATTGCATTTGTACGAAAGATATAATATTATATTATATTATGTATCTAAAGTTCAATTAATAGTTAACATTAATAATTAAAAATATGATCAATACATATTTTATTAAATAATAACGGAAAATATAAATGTTATCTTTTATTAAATAATTACAAAAATGTGGGGTTATGACAGCCCTCCCCACTCAAAATTGCTTGTCCTCAAGCAATCTGGGATTAAGATGATTAATGGTGTCATCTCCCTCCCATGTGGCATCTTCCCTAGGAAGGTTCTTCCATTTGACTAAGTACTCCGTTATGGTCCTCCTTCTTAATTCTCTTTCTCGCTTGTCAAGGATAAGCTCAGGCTCCAAAATCAACTTCCCTTCATTATCAATTGGGGGTAGCTCGGTACAAGGGGAAATGTGTTGACCCAAAACCCTTTTTAGTCGGGATACATGAAATACATTGTGTATTTTACTGTGTTCTGGTAGCTCTAATTCATAGGCCACTTCTCCTATCTTTCTCAAAATTTTATAAGGGCCATAAAATCGTGGTTTCAATTTCTCAGCTCCACTGATTTTAATGGATGTCTGCTTATAAGGCTGGAGTCTTAAGAATACCAAGTCTCCTACTTCAAGAGATCTTTCAATTCTTTTTTTGTCTGCATACATTTTCTGTTGATTTTGTGCTTGGTGAAGGTTATCTTTAAGGGCATTCATGATATCCGTGTTTTGCTGGAGGAAATCTTTTGCACCTGGTACATGACTTTCGGAGCGGATGAGATCCCCAAAGGATGTTGCTTCATACCCGTAGAGGGCTTTAAAGGGACTCATTCGAATTGACATATGATGGGTTGTGTTGTAACAATACTCTCCAAGATGCAGCCATTTGACCCAAGCATTCTGCTGACCTGAAACATAATTCCTTAGATAACCTTCTATCCATTTGTTTACTATTTCTGTTTGCCCATCGGTCTGTGGATGATAACTGGTACTTGGTGTTAACTCTGTCCCTGCTAGTTTGAATAGTTCTTGCCAAAATATGTTAAGAAATCGTCTATCTCTGTCACTCACAATATTCTTGGGTAAACCGTGTAACTTGAAGATTTCTTTAAAGAAGATGTCGGCTACGTGAGATGCTCCAAAACTTGAAGGAATGGCCATAAAATGTGCATATTTTGTTAATCTGTCTACTACTACAAAAATACAATCTTTATTCTGTACCTTTGGGAGTCCTGTTATGAAGTCCATGGATATACTCTCCCATTTTTGATTTGGGATGGGTAGTGGTTGGAGTAACCCTGAAGGGAAAGTGTGTTCTTCTTTATTTCTTTGACACACCATGCACTCTTGGGTATGCCTCAATACATCTTCCTTCAACCCTTTCCATGAAAATCTTTCTCTGATCTGCTTGTAGGTCTTATAATACCCTTGATGACCTGCTAAAGGAAGGTCATGGTAAGTCTTTATAATGTCTACTTTCATATTGGATCCGGATGGAATATAGATTCTGTTTTTGTAGAGGATGAGGTCATCAATTACCCGATAATTTTCATCTGTTTCTTTCCCATCTAGAATGTTGCTAGAGAATTTGTCTTTAGCATATTCGGTACTTAGAGCTGCTTTCCAATCTATAGATAGGATTGATAAAGACCCCAAGTAAGGTTTCCTTGAGAGAGCATCTGCCACAACATTATATTTCCCTTTCATATATTCTATGTCGAAATTATATGCCTGAAGTTTACTCACCCATTTCTGTTGTCTATCATTCAAATCTTTTTGATTGAGAAAGAACTTCAAGCTGTTATGATCAGTTTTAACTATAAACTTCCCACAGATCAGGTATTGTCTGAACTTCTCTAGTGCATGCATAATAGCCAGCATTTCTTTATCATAAACTGAATAGGTCCTTTCTGTGTCTCTAAGTTTCCTGCTTTCGAAAGCTATGGGATGCTTCTTTTGCATTAAGACAGCTCCAATGCCTTCTCCTGAGGCATCACAATAAAGCTCAAAGGGTGTTGAAAAGTCCGGAATTGCTAAGACTGGGCAAGAGCTCATTACCTCTTTAAGTTTTTCAAATGCGGATTGGGCTTCATCTGACCA
This sequence comes from Cryptomeria japonica, assembly GCF_030272615.1. Lineage (NCBI taxonomy): Eukaryota > Viridiplantae > Streptophyta > Pinopsida > Cupressales > Cupressaceae > Cryptomeria > Cryptomeria japonica. The sequence continues at coordinate 519,083,367 of NC_081405.1, read as the reverse complement.
TAAGAATGCTCCCTTCTTAGTTAAATTGGTTAAGGGAGAAGTTAGCTTTGAAAATCCTTTAACAAATCTTCTATAGTAATTGCATAAACCTAGGAAACCTCTGAGATGAGTGAGGGTTTTGGGCTTTGGCCAATTTTTGATGGCTTCAATTTTTTCTTCATCCACCTTAACTCCATGGGTGCTGATCTTATGACCAAGATACAAAATTTCTTCCATCCCAAACTCACATTTTGACATTTTGGCAAAAAGAGAATGTTGTTCAAGTAGGCCCAAAATTTCATCTATATGTCTCAAGTGTGCTTCCCAAGTTTTGTTGTAAATCAATATATCATCAAAGAATACTAACAGGAACTTTCTTAATTGTCCCCTGAAGATGTGGTTCATGCATGACTGGAAAGTGGCAGGGGCATTTGTAAGGCCGAATGGAAGGACCAAAAACTCAAAGTGGCCATAGTGGCATCGGAAAGCTGTTTTGGGAACATCTTCCTTCCTCAATCTTATTTGGTGGTATCCTGATCTCAAATCTATTTTTGAAAAGTATACTGCTCCATGTAATTCATCTATAAGTTCGTCCACCCTAGGGATAGGGTATCGGTTCTTTATAGTCTTCTTGTTGAGTGCTCTATAATCAATGCACATCCGCATGGTCCCATCCTTCTTTTTTACCAGTACAACAGAGGAGGCGAAAGGACTGGAGCTAGGTTGAATGTGCCCCATTTCTAGAAGCTCTTTGATAGCTTTCTCAATTTCTTCCTTATAGCCCCTTGGATGGCGATAAGGGGTGGTGATTACTGGTTTTGCACCTTCTTCAAGTTCAATAGTGTGTTCAAACCCTCTCTTGGGTGGCAGTCCTTTTGGGATGTCTTCAAACACTCTTTTATGTTTTCTAATAATGGGTTTAATATCAACATGAATGGCTTCCCCTTGGTTTGAATTTTGGTCTAGTATCATGCATTGGGCAGCCCACTCTCCTTGACTACGTCTAAAAATCCTTTCCATTCTTTTGGAGGTTACCATTCTGGTTGTGCCATCATGCAACCCTTTGATTAACACTTCCTGTCCATTTTGAGTGAAACATAGTTCCAATTTGGGGTGATCGAGATAGAATCTTCCCAAGGAATTCCTAGGATTACATCTGAATCCCCTAACTCGACCACATAGAAATCTTCTTTGGTAGGGTATTTCCCTAATGTTATGCTTAATTGAAGGATTTTTTGGTTACATGAGGAAGTGGATCCATCGGCAAGGGCTACTTGGAAACCCTTAAACTCTTGTGTTGTCATCTTCAATCTCTTAACTAAGCTTTTATCAATAAAGTTGTGGGTAGCCCCGCTATCCAGTAGTGCAATTACTCTCTGCCCTTTGATCGCACTTTTGATTCTAAAGGGATGGTGTTTTGAGGCTACGGAAATTGCTGCTAATGATACTTACACCTCTTCGATAATTTTTCCTCTTTTGCTTGGGGGTTCATTGAATTCTTCTTCATCATCACTAGATAAGGCTTCCAAGTTATGGGCTTGGCTCTTCCTCCCACATATGTGACCCGATTGCCACTTTTCTTTGCACTTAAAACAGAGATTTTTTTTCTTAAGCATATCTCTTTCATTTCCCTCTTTGCAACTGTGACCATGTTCCCATTTCTCATGACAATGGTAACATACGTTCTTTCTCTTAAGCTCTTCCCTTTCTTTAAAGGTGTTTCCCTTCCTAGGCCATTCTTTAGTATGTGTCTTTTTAGTGAATGTTTTGGAGGGTTTCTCCCCAGTTGAAGTGTCTTCTAGGCCCAAAGCTTTAACTATGGCATCGTCTAGGGTAGGGGGTTTTAATGCTCTCATCAATCCTTTAATGGAGTCTTTGAGTCCCTCCACAAAAGATAGGTGAGCCTGTCCTCATCCACTCCTGAGACCCTTACAGAAATTATTTGAAATTCAGTGATGTATTCTTCCACTGTTCCCCTTTGTCTTAAGAGGGTTAATTCTTTGAAATCTTTTTGTGGGTGTTTCCTCTCAAATCTCTTAATGAGTTTCTGAGTGAACTCATCATATGTTGTTATACCATCATGACCTTGTGTGAGGGTGCCATGATACCACCACTCATGGGCTAAACCTTCTAGGTGTAAAATGGCAAATTGGACTGCATCATCTTCTGTCATGGGGCTGAGATTTAAATATGTATTTAGTTTTTGTATCCATGCTTGAGCTGATATTTTTCCGGAGCCATCAAAGTTAGGTATTGATAGTTTATTTACTTTGTGTTTTAGATCCCTGCTGAATGGTTTTCTCCTAGGGGTCTCATTTTTCTTTGCTTCACAAAACTCCCTAAAAGATACAACCTCTCTTACTTCTGGCCCTAATCTAGCATAGGCCATGGCCATTTCTTCTGTGTTATTCATGGAGGAGTTATTTGTTTCTTCCCCATTATTTCCCTCTCTAGGTAGAAAATTGGGTTTTTGGATCCTGGAGCTAGAAGATGCATTATGAGTGTTTTCAGAATGATTAGAGTTTTCTTCTCTGCCATTGGAATGATTTCTAAGAGTATTCATGGTGGTATTCATATCTTGTAAGGCTTGAAGCAAAGCCTGACTTGTTTTTTCATTTTGCTCTATTAGAGCTTGAGTTTTTCTATCATTGTTTTCCATGAATGTTCTAAGTTCATTTTCCAATGGTTCACCCATGTGGTTACTACTTCCTCTGGTTCTCCTTTGATAAGTTTGCATTAACAACCCTTAACAGGATGGCAGAATCAGGCTCTGATACCAATTGTAATGTCCCAATTTCGCAAATCTAAGAAAACACGTAAACAATGGATTTTAATGATTGATTAATTCATCTAGGGTGTAATTAGTCAAAATTCATTTGAGTTCATTTGTTATCAATAAGTCAATTCCATATTTAATTCCTAGCGGGATCAAGAGGATAAGCTACCTTAGGATGCCCGTAGCGCTTATCAGGCCCAAGGGCGGTACACTCCCCCTTGGCCCTACTGCCAGAAGCCCTTTGTCAACTGCAGTGGGTGGCCTACCTGACAGAGGCCTAGTTCCTGCTATCCCTGTTGCCTAATTCCTCATTTATCTCACTGGGTTTGGATATGCAATTGCTTTATTTATTATCTTAGTAGAGATCATTCCTCTAGTCCTTAATTGCATAATGTGGTTCATCCTTAATTAGTAATTGTATATTATTTATTAATTTATTTAATATGTGTAGATGTAATCATATTATATATATATATATATATATATTGGATTTCATTATCTAATTTCTATATATAAAAAATGTATTTTAACCATCCTTAAATATAATTATATTGAATTTAATAGCTACAAAAATTTATGCTTTTATTAAATAAATACTTATCTATTTACCAGAATGTAACTCCATTAATGTATGATAATATTATTGCAAACCTAAATTGATGCGGTAAGAATCTTACCTGCGTCTCCTGCCTTGACTTTATCGCCCTTCGTTTCCTTCGTATTCTTTTCTTCCTGTTTCCCGTGCGTCTCCTCCCTCCCCACCCTTCCTCTCGGCTTGCACTTGAAATACCCGTGGGAGGGGTATGTGAGTGGGTGCCATCGGGGATCGTGGCTGCTGCGGTGAGTGGTGGTGACTGTTGGAGTCACCGCTCCTGCTCCAGCCGCAACCTTTGGCGTTTTCATTAACAGTTACCAGCGTTTAAAACATTGCATCTTTATTACGGTAATGTGTTTTAATATGGTTTGTTTAGTAAATACTTTATATTGCATGTATTAGCGTTTCAATATTATCGTATGGTGTTTTGGGTTTACTTCATAATAATTATAGAGTATTTCTTGGGTGGTCTATATTATCTATTAATATATATCTTTATGTTTATTTTATAATATATATTATATGATCAATATAATGTTTTATATTATGTATTAATATAATAATTTATATTGTATATTAATATTGCATTTGTACGAAAGATATAATATTATATTATATTATGTATCTAAAGTTCAATTAATAGTTAACATTAATAATTAAAAATATGATCAATACATATTTTATTAAATAATAACGGAAAATATAAATGTTATCTTTTATTAAATAATTACAAAAATGTGGGGTTATGACAGAGCCCATCATCCATACACGGAGGGAACCTCTTGGTCTGATTCGTGAACTTCTTCTTATCCTTTCTGAAAGGGAAAGGCTTGGACTGAATTTTACTCTTTGGGGCAGCCAACTCCATACTTGTAGATTTTTTAATAGCTTCTGCCAGGGTGGGCGGATCAAAAGCTTTGACCCATCCTCTCAAAGGTTCTTCAAGTCCTTCAGTGAAAAGGACAACCAACCGCTTCTCTGAGATGCTACTCACCATGACTGACAGGTTTTGGAATTCAGTCACATAAGTGTCCAATGAACCTTGCTGCCTAAGTTGTGCAAGTTCTCTAAACTTCACCTCTGGATCCTTGGTGTCCAATCTCTCAATCAGCTTGTTGGTGAAATCAACATAGGTGGTGATTGAGTTATGACCAAGGGTGACCAACCCATGGTACCACCATTCGTGGGCCACTTCATCCAAGTGCAAGGTAACAAACTTGATGGCATCCTCCTCCGGCATAGGCCTCAAGGACAAGTAATTGTCCAACTTCTGTACCCATGCTCTAGCTGTACTCTTAGCGCTTCCATCAAAGTGTGCTAAGGTCACTCTTCCAAGAGCTTGCTAATAATCTCTTGGGGCAGCAAACTTATAGTCATTCCTCCTTCCTCTCTTCATTTTTTGATTCATAAACTGATCCAGAGTTAGGATATCTCGGATCTCACCAGGAAGAGAAGCATACTCCATGTAGTTGTTCCTTATTTAATCAGCTGTGGGTGTCTCTGTTTCAGCTTGTTGTACTTCTCTTGGCAGAAATACAGGTTGTAAAGGCCTTGGGGCTGAACCTCCATTGTTACTCCCGTTGTTACTCCCATTTCCATTGCCTACAGGAGTGTTAGAAGTGTTGGCTTCTGGTCCATTGTTGGCTTGATTAGGGACCCCAACAACGTTCTGGTTGAGCTTGGCCAGCAGTAGAGACATCATGTCCATCATGGCATTGAATTGTCTCTCTGCCTTCTTACCTTCTTATCAGGTGCCTCATTTGGTTCTGTAGTCTTATCTGCCATTGAATCCACTGAACCTGAGGTATCTAAATCCTTCCCTCTGTTTCTCAATACTTCTGAAAATGTGTCCTCTTCCAGCACTATAGGAATCTGAAACTGTTGTCTCTTCTACTCTCTGTTGTAGTATCTGACATCTCTGTCACTCATGGAGACTTCTGAACCCACTGACTCTCATAGGCTGGCAGGAAAACCAGCTCTGATACCACTGTAATATCCCAGTAATTTTTCTTTTGTTTTTTAACAATAAGAGTTACAAGCAAACACCACAACCCGTTAAGGTTAGAGAAATAATCCAAACTGCTGAAAGGGAACCCTTCCACCTTTTGTTCACCGCGAGCCCAATCTGGGAGGGTGAGAGCATACGGTGTTCCAGGGATCGTTAGCACCAAAAATCAAACTGAAATTATAATGCCTGGGCAGCGAGCCAGCCCCTTCTGCTTATCCAGCAGGATAGAAACCAAACTCTTGGCGGTAAACCAGCCAAGGGAAAATGACAAGAAACTGAAATTCAATCACTCTACCGCATATTTCAGCAGGAGGACAATTGCATTAAACTTATCACTTGACCACTTATTCAGTGGGAGGACTGAGTACATAAACTGAATTCAAAGTAAGAAGGCGGCTAAGCCAGCCTCTTCCACTTATGCAATGGGAATTACAAATAAGGACAGCAAGAATGATTGATCAGTACTACTGAAACAACCTTACAAAATAGAGATAAGATGAGAAGAGTGATGCAGATTATAATATTACGAACAATGAATTTCTGCTACATCTAAACTGTAGGCTGGAATTACAAATCAACAACCTATGGAAATGCTAGAATGCTCATCACTCCCTCATTTTACATCTGAATCAACTCAAACCAGTCCCAAACCCACCATATAACATGTGCAATGACAACCAATTAAAGCCACAATCCAAACAACCCCTTAATTAATTTGCATGCATCCCAATGCAATATCAGAAACCCACACCATACCTAGGAATTTCGATTTGGCACAATAAATTCAAAACTAAATCAAAAAACCTGTAAACTTACAAAGTTGATCGCCAATGCTAGGAAGAAAGAAGGAGATGATACCCATAATCGTCAGTCGCTCCAGCAGAGAGGTATGAGCGAAAAGATACTTCAGTCACAGGCAAACCAGCAAGTCTCCAGCATCATTTCAACACCAAAAATGTCTAAGCAAACTCTGAGAATGTAGAAGGAATACAACGCATAGCTAGGTACTGTATTTCAAGTACGAAACCGGGAAGCACTAGGGAGATGCACTCCGAAGTCTTAGTTTTGTCGCCAAACCGGCAGCGTAACATTACAATTTTTCAAGATGATGCAAATGGGAGCCCAAGTCTCATATTTACAACTTCACACACCTCAAACCCAAATGCAAATTCCTTCAAATTCAACGCCTTTCATTTGCATTTCATTCCACTACATGTGGACCCCAAGTGTGGCACCATTTCCCACAAGTCAAACTTCATGCCCAAGGCATGAACCCACGTTACACTTTGGCAAATATTAAAGATAAGTCATAAAAATAATCTCTCTCACAAATATTTCGACGTCTCTTTAATAAACATGAAATTCGCCAAAAACTTAGGAAAAATATAGACACTAATCCCAAATTCGATAATCAGTAGCAATTAAACAGATTAATTAAATATTAAACCTTAGGATAAGGAAATAATATTTAATTATGTCACATATGACTCCCGTACTGATTATTATCAAAACTAGGATGAAACTGAGACAGGACGACCACCGAACTGCTGCAAAATCAGAACCTTGTCCACTGCCAAAAATAGAATTATGCCACACTGCCACTTACTAAAAATAGTAAGTCAAGAACTAATGCTCCGAAAAGCATGATCTTCGCGTCTAGAGGCAAAGCATGGAGAGCTCAGTAAGACAGTATCACTAGAATGGCCATTCCTTGACTTACTAAAAATAGTACGTCCTCATTTCATCAATGTTGGACCCTAATCCTTCATTCCACCTAGCCTACGGGTCTCAAGAATAGGCTAATGGACCACTAGAAGGTCATCAATGAGAAGAGGACATTACAGAAATGCAAAACCAGCAGCCTATGGATTCACTAAAACACTCATAACTCTCTCATTACTCACCCAATTCACCCCAAATCAGTTCTAAACCAACACTACACCAGCCACAATGAAAACAAACCCAAAGGAAGCTATCAAAACACTCATTTATTTTGCACGCATCCCAATGCACTCCCTAAACCCAACAACTAACCAAGGAATTTCAATTTGCATTATAAAATTCCACACTCAACATAAGGTACTAAAAACTTACAAGATGCATCGCCAGTGGCAGGAAAGATAGATGAGCCGGTACCCAGAATGATGGAATCGCCTGGCCAAGAGGTATGAGCAAAATATAGTTTCAACAGCTTCGCAACCAGCAACCAGAAAACACTCCAATCCCACACAAAACACTCCACAATCTACAACTCACTCACCAACAGCACTGGAAATACAAGGACACGGTCAAGTACTATCTTACAAGTACGAAACTAGGACTTAGCTAGGAAGCCACACTTCGAAGCTTAGATTTTTTAATCGCCAATTCGGCAACATAACAATGCAAATTCATAAGATAACCAAAATGGGAGCCCAAGGCTCTTATTTATAACCTCTAACACCACCAAATCCAAATGCAATTGCGCCCAAATTCCACTTTCCCATTTGCATTTCATTTACCAAGTGGACCCAAGGATGGCGCCCATACCATAAGTCAAAAATCGCACCAAGTAAGCACAAGACCACGATTTTGACTTAGCAAATATTTTTGGTGAATAAAATAATATCTCCCATTATAAAAATGGCGTCCCTTTCTAGACATAATAATTCGCCTAGCACTTAGGAGACATTATGTGCGATTTCCATAGTCATTAATCAGTAGTAAAAATAATCAAATTAATTAAATATTAAACCTTAGGATAATAAGGAAATAATATTTAATTATATCACTTATGACTCCAATACTGATTATTGTCAAAACCAGGATGAAGTTGAGCAAGCAAGACCACTGAACTACTGCAGGATCAGGACCCTGTCCATTGCCAAAATAGAAATATGCCATACTGCCACTTACTAAAAATAGTAAGTCATGAACTACTACTCCAAAAAGCATGATCTTCGCACCTTGTGATAGAGCATGGAGAGCTTAGTAGGACAGTATCACCAAAACGGCCAACCCCTGACTTACTAAAAATAGTAAGTTCTCGCCTCATCAATGTTTGACCCTCATTCTTCATTCCACATAGCCTACGGGTCTCAGGAATAGGCCAATGGACCACTAGAAGGACATCAACAAGAAGGGGACATTACAGTATGCCAAGCGACCATTCACTGCTACAAATTGATCATCAATCATACTTGTACCATCTTCTTGCATCTCAACCCCTTCACCTTTGGATGATGTAGCAATGCCTTGTTCTTGTGTTCTTCTATACTCATCAGCTACAAGATGCGCACTCCAGATGTTATCTGTGAGGCATTCATCTGGTGACTCTAGCAATCCAAACTAGTATCTAACTTGATTAACAACCTCTAAACACAATGAACTAGTAAATTTGGAATGAGGTGCGTTGCGAAACCTACATCACCAAGGAAGTAATATGTTCTCCAAATTTAATTCCTCATCAAGACTCAATTGATTCTCAATCAACCCCCTGAATCTTGTAAACTCATTATTTCTTTGTGAAGTATTGGAATCAATAGATTCCACGAACACCTCTGGCTCGGGGATATCCCAAGATTTTTCCTTGCAATGCTAGCTCAACTCTTGACAAGAATGCTAAGCAATGTAACTCATTGATCTCAGTCATCTCGTGAATTCAACACCACCCTAGCAATGCAAATTTGCACAAGATGTGTGGGTGTAGTTGTGCATTCAGACTCCACCACAAATGAAGAATATCAACTCGTTGCTCATCCATTGAGAAATCCTTTTTTGATTTTCTAATTTTATTTTAGTTTTTGGCTTTTCAGAATTTTTTAACTTTTTTGGATTTTTCAATATAGAAGAGATCTAACATATCTCTGATTTGGCCTTTGAAAGCTCATACTAGGCTCAGCTTGTTGCTGATTTGAATTGCCCTCTTTCTAGTGCCAAATTTGTTGAGCATGGAGGGAGGTGAAAAAGGCTTGAGATTAATCCTAGAAATATAAATTGATAGGATCTGGAGTTCAACTATTCACATCTGCCCCTCCCTCTAGCGCCAATTTTGTTGATTGCGGAGGAGGGTGAAAAAGGCTTGAGATTACTCCTACAAATAAAAATTGATAAGATTTGGAGTCCAACTGTCCACATCCGCCCTCCTCCTAGCACCAATTCCATTGAGCGCAGAGGAGGGTGAAAAAGGCTTGAGATTACTCCTGCAAATATAAATAGATAAGATTTGGAGTTCAACTGTTCACATCAACCCTCCTAGCACTAATTTTGTTGAGCACGAAGGAGGGTGAAAAAGGCTTGAGATTACTCCTGCAAATATAAGTTGTAAGATCTGGAGTTCAACTGTTCACATCCGCCCCTCCCTCTAGCGACAATTCTATTGATGGGGACGTTTGCACTTCTGTCAACGCAGAATAAAATATACAGAGTATATCCTATCCTCTCTTGAATAAGGAAATCTCATATGTTGTAGGACTTGATCAAACGAGATGACCTCAAGGCTTCGCATGTCGAGTCTTGACTATACTTAAGATAACTCAGTGATAATGTGATTTTGCTAGTAATCACAAGGGGACTTATGCATCTAACAAGATAGTTTGCATCTGATATGGCAATCTAATTGATGCTTCACTTCTCAAAACTAGTTAAAATAAAGAGCAAAGGGATAGGGTTCAGAGAAACTAAGCTAACTCCTATGAACAATGACAATAATGGTTGGTGTTGTAAATAGACAGATTCCTCACAAAACTAATCCTCGTTTAACCATAGATATACTCACAAGGCTACAAGAATAGTGCAATCTCCTAAGGAAAATGAAAGATTTTCAGATCATGAACATACATCTAAGTACCCAATTCTAGCGCAACTCAAACAAACATCCACAATTGAACTAACAACCATGACAGGCTCAAACTAACCATACACAAGAACTTACAATCAGCAAATCCCCAATGGTATGAACAAGAATTCAATCAAATATCCTCACACTTCACCATTAAAATCATTGAGCTTCAACTAATTTGATGAAAGAAACCATGCAAACGGGATAAGGCAAGTGGTAAAACACCATACTTCAATGCTTTATTCATTTGCTTCAACTATTGGCACAACAATCTTTGTTCAACAACTCCTACTCTACTCTATTCTACTTCCAATTCTATTTGTTGGTTGTTGCTACTTCTAATCTAATCATTGCAATAGGAGAGGCACTGGCCTTTTATAGATATTACATTTCACATCAACGACCAAGATTTAATCCATTCAATGGCCTACATTTGCCTTCTAGAAACCCTAGACAACTTCATTTAATGATTCTAACAACTTCCTAATTGTTTCCATTACAAGACGAAATTTACATGTTTCTCAAGGCAAGATAACTTTTTGTCACAAAAGGACAAAACTACCAACTGGATAAATAACTAACATTCTTGGGAGAATAATAATACTTGGCTTTATAATATTGCTTTTGTTTAGCCAAAATAATACTATTTCATAATAAATAAATTTCCCCTTTTTACAATAAATCATCAACTCATATCTAGATGTCAATTTTTTATAGCTCGTCACTATATTTCCAAAAATTTGAAAGACACCCTCTGGAATGTGATAGTGGTTCTCAATACTTCATCTCCATCTCCATGACACATTCCTAATTGGCACACATTCGTTGATATCTTCAGCTGTTTATAGAATTCTTCATGTCTATGAACATATTACTCTAAATCTTCTTTAGAAAGATATCTTCAAAATTTTGATCTTGAATTTTTCTTCTTTTCACCTTGGTAACCTTCTAGCACTCTTGGGAAATACTATCTGAATTGCTGAAATCATTGGCTCCTCCGAGCGGCCCCTTCCTCCTACAAACGTCTCTTTATTGTGAACTTGCCCTGGATTTTCAATCCTCTATCTCTTCTCCAATGGCATTAATCCTACAACCACAAATTACCATTATAAGCCTTTAAGAATTTAGCGTTTCAAACATTATCGTATCCATGCCCTCTATTCATATGTCACAAGACTTCATTAGGTGCTTCTATTTATCATTTGAAAGATATGGCTATACCACCTTGGAGCAACTAGGTTAATGAATTTCCTTAAAGATCCTTGGCTTGCACTTAGACCGCTCTTCACTTGATCAACCATCATATTTATTTACACATGTCCCTCTTTAGCACAAACCATAGGACTTTATCATTTAGTCCTTCTAGAAATTCAATCTGGGACTGCCACCTTATAACTCAAAAATATGAATCAGATTAGAAACTAGTCATTCCCAAATCTGAACTTGAAAGGATGTTCCACACCTTTTTGAAACTTAGTGCAAGTTAAGAGCAGATTTCTGACTTCAATGCAAGCTCAGACCAAAGAAGACCACCAAAAACACGAACTTTGAGAGCATGGCCATCAAACTTTGGCCCTTTGAAGGATTTTGGAACCAATTTGCTAATTCAGGCTAGGGAAGAGTCTTAGGATTTGATTTCAGTGAAAAATGGCTTTCACAGGAAAAAATCTAGTTTTGGGATTAGCACAAATCTGGTTTGGCCTGCAAACACCGATTTTGGGAATGGAAACCCAAGTTTGGGAAAAAACTTGGTGATAGGATGTAATGTCCCCTTCTCAGCAGTAACTAGTTCAGTTGGCCATTAGCTTATCCCAGAGACCCGTAGGCTAGTCGGGAGAAGAAATTAGGGTTTCCTACCTCTAGGGGGATGTTTCGGCGTTTTTGGCGGCTTGCATGTTGGAATTTGTCAGTTATGGTTCTGGATTCCTTCTAGGTTTTCAGAAAGCTTTGTAATGATAGTACATGCATAGCAAGCAATGGAGTTTGACAAACTATTTTTAGTAAGTGGAGGTGAGGACGACTTATTTCTCTGGGTTTTTCTGGGTTTTCAGAGAGTTTCGCGATGGTGTAACATGCAAATGAATCTGAAGACTTTTCCAGACTTGCTATTTTTAGTAAGTTGCGACGGCTCCTCAGAATGTGGCTAAAATCACTTTGGAAACACTTACTATTTTTAGTAAGTGTTATTTTTAACAGTACTATTTATAGCAAGGGTTCAGCAGGTCAGTTCAAATGGCTATTTCCGACAAGTCAGTTTGAGCAATTTTTCTTCCAACATTTTTGGAGCTATTTTGGCAAGTCAAAGCGTATGTTGGGCGAATTCATGGTTGAGGGAAAATATTTTACAAGTGAATTATTTATAAGGCATGATGAACACCTTAGAAGAAATATGTTAATTATATGAAATAATTCACTTTATTAGCTTGGACGCCAAAACACACTTTATGAATATTTTATAAAATATATTTGCTACCTTGAGGGGGTCGATTTGGTGAATAAAGTAATATTTTTTGACTTAAGTTAGCATCCCCCTTTGAAGAAATTACATGACCTTAATTAGAGTCAAATATTATTTTTGCTTGGGCATCCAAATTGGAGGTAATTTCATTTCATGGCAATTTGGAGGGAGTTGAATTTGAATTTGGACCTTCAAAAAGTTATAAATAAGAGTGTTGGGCTCTTGTTTTTGGTATCCATGATTATTTGCAACAAAGTGTTGCCGAAATTCTGATTGATTGATTCAAGGAATGCATACCTCCTAGCTGGTTCTTGGCTTCTTCCTTCAAAGATAGCAAGTAATTGAGATTGTGAGACTGTTCTTTACATTGAAGAACAGATGGAGTTCATTGATGTAGTGACATTTGATGTTTTCTGATGTGTTTTGGGGTGTTTGTGAGTTTTCAGGTTACAAGTGGATTATAGAGCTTAAGTGTTTTTTCATCATAAGTCTAAGGGGGAAATTTTGTGGCTTCTGGGAATTCTCTCTTTATTTTCCTAAGGCCTAGGCGATCTCTTATGCCAATTTTCAAAGGGTAATTCGAAGCTTTGTGTTTTATATTGCAAATCGCCCTAATGCCCAAGCCGTACCATGTCTGAAGTTGTCCTTAGAGGCGTGCATTAATGTTTTGAGAAATTTTGCAGCTTTTTTTTGGTCTTGGCTAGGTCGCCTCCTTAGAATTCATTAGCATTCAGTTTCGAGCCTTTCTGTCGAGTTTTGGAGGAGTTGTGAGCATTTTAGTGTGATTTGATGTTGCTAGCCGGTGTTTTTCAGTTTGTTGGAAAAGTATATCAGATTTAGAAATTTTGGAGTGTGGGGATTGTTTTTGGGTAGTTAGTCTCTTGTAGCTTGTGAAGTGTTTTGAACATTATTTGCAGCTTTGGACAATGATATCTCTTGATCTGAAAAATCCATGTTATGCATTGTAATGCTGATTAGTAGTACTAACAGCTATCTTATTTCAGAATTGTTTTACAACACCCACTGAATAAGTGGAAGAGGCTGGCTTCGCCGCCTATCTTATTTCATTGTACTCTTGTCTGCCCACTGAATAAGCGATTGAGTGGATAGTTATTATTATTTTCAGTCCTCCCTCTGAATAAGTGGTTGAGTGATTGTCTTGTTTACTTCAGTCATTTTGGATTTGTAATTGGTTGGTTACACCGCCAATTGGTTGTTAAATTCCAATTTTCTCTATCCCGCTGAAAAGTGGAAGTGGCTGGTCCAACTGCCAATTTGTATTGCTCTCTACATTTTATCATGCTAACGCTAAAGGGTGAATGTATTGTGTGTAAAAATTGAAAAAAAATAGTGGGGGACATTGTAAAAGTATTGTAATTTCCAATTTAATGAACAGGTTATATGCAGGATGGTGTATTTTAATTTTGATATTATGACTATGACACTAATATTGCTATCTCTCTTTTACTGCAGGTTAGGAGGATGAACATGTATCAATTTCAATGTCATCTCCTTTGGTTTGAATAATGTATAAGTAGTAGGATGGCCACGATCAAGTGGCACCTTGATCGGACATGTCTTTTAGACATGTCCAACCAAGATGTCACTTGGTCGTGACCCTTACTAACATTAACCAATCCATAACTAATCGGTGCTACAAACATTAATGTATCGGTATAATTATAACAGTGCTTATACCCGATAATGAATCGTTTAATGCTTATGAACATACCCGATGGTGAATCGGTATCACTGTTAACGATAACAGCGCTTTATAAACACATCTGATCATGATAGTTTTAAAACTCTTTGACTCGCCTCGGACTCGCCACGGACTCGCGAGTCCTTTGGCGAGCCGAGTCGACTCGCCTAGGACTCGCGTGGCGAGTCCAGGCGAGTCCCTGCGAAAGACTCGCGAGTCTTTCGCAAAGACTCGCGCGAGTCTTTCGCTCGGACTCGCGAGTCTTTCACAGGGACTCGCGGGCCCAGAAAAAATGCGCCCGTGGGGGTTAAAACCACTTTTTTTTTCATTTTTTTGACTTCAATTTGGGTTTTTTTTGGCTGGAGCAGGTTAGAAGGGTTTGGAGGAGTAGAGGGAAGAAGGAAAAATCAGCAAGAGGAAGATGTAGTCTTCTCTTTGGTTTGTTCATTCACATTGCTGTTTTTCACATTTGCAGTTGGACTTGGACATATCATTATATGTAATTTTGTGAACATTTATATACTTATGCTGCCATTATAGTATTATACATTTTAGAGTTGAAACTTGAAACTTGAATATGCTGCCATGAATGATGAAATTTCAAATATTGCGTGTTTGTACTTTGTAGATCATATGACATGTGTAATGTTTCAATTATGGCACTTATGTTCTCTAAATGCATTAATTTCTTTATGTTTTTTTGTAAAACTACGGTTTTTTTTTTTTGCCGAGTCTTTGCCGAGTCTTTCGCGAGTCTTTCACGAGTCCGAGTCCGAGTCCAAAATTTTGGTTTGCCGAGTCCGAGGCGAGTCCGAGATTTTCAACTATGGTTTTTGGGTAGTTAGTCTCTTGTAGCTTGTGAAGTGTTTTGAACATTATTTGCAGCTTTGGACAATGATATCTCTTGATCTGAAAAATCCATGTTATGCATTGTAATGCTGATTAGTAGTACTAACAGCTATCTTATTTCAGAATTGTTTTACAACACCCACTGAATAAGTGGAAGAGGCTGGCTTCGCCGCCTATCTTATTTCATTGTACTCTTGTCTGCCCACTGAATAAGCGATTGAGTGGATAGTTATTATTATTTTCAGTCCTCCCTCTGAATAAGTGGTTGAGTGATTGTCTTGTTTACTTCAGTCATTTTGGATTTGTAATTGGTTGGTTACACCGCCAATTGGTTGTTAAATTCCAATTTTCTCTATCCCGCTGAAAAGTGGAAGTGGCTGGTCCAACCGCCAATTTGTATTGCTCTCTACATTTTATCATGCTAACGCTAAAGGGTGAATGTATTGTGTGTAAAAATTGAAAAAAAATAGTGGGGGACATTGTAAAAGTATTGTAATTTCCAATTTAATGAACAGGTTATATGCAGGATGGTGTATTTTAATTTTGATATTATGACTATGACACTAATATTGCTATCTTTCTTTTACTGCAGGTTAGGAGGATGAACATGTATCAATTTCAATGTCATCTCCTTTGGTTTGAATAATGTATAAGTAGTAGGATGGCCACGATCAAGTGGCACCTTGATCGGACATGTCTTTTAGACATGTCCAACCAAGATGTCACTTGGTCGTGACCCTTACTAACATTAACCAATCCATAACTAATCGGTGCTACAAACATTAATGTATCGGTATAATTATAACAGTGCTTATACCCGATAATGAATCGTTTAATGCTTATGAACATACCCGATGGTGAATCGGTATCACTGTTAATGATAACAGCGCTTTATAAACACATCTGATCATGAATCGGTATTTGTTAATTGTTTCAGATAAAACATACCCGATAATGAATCGGTATCAAGCATATAATAATGGATCAATATAAAGTAAACAATAACAATTACGGTTAGCATTATATGCTATCGGGTTAATACCCCGATAGCATATTAATGCCGATTCATATATGAATCGATATTAATATGCTATCGGGTTAGTAGCCCAATAGCCCTTTAGATTGACGCTTAACATAGTTAAGTAGATCGTCAATCTAATCCATCATTATCCAATATCAATATCATAATTATGATCAATGTTATAGTCTGATAAACATAAAGCATGAATGAGTAAACTAATAACAGAGTAGAGAGTTAGGAGAGTCTTATCTTGCAGAAGCTACTAATGCATTAACACTCCCTCTTAGCTTTTGGAAGATGGATAAAGTAACCTACATCACATTTCTTTTCATAATGTCAGTCTCCAAGAATATATATCATCTATACATATGATATGAAGTATCATCAGGACATAGGATACAAATATAAGATTTTACTCTAAGTATGTATCACCCAATCATGTGATATAAAGGATTCATCATTTTATTATAACAACATATCACCTAGACACGTGATATTAGTATTGCCGAAACACGCAACACTGAGGATAAACATATGAGGATGGTTAAATTCTCATCTTATCCATATTGTGATATGTGCACAAACATTTTATTCAAATGTTTTATCACAACACCATCATGGCACATCCATGACATACCAGAGATCCAACATGATAACTGGTTTGAGAATCATAAGATCGTCACCTTATGATGTCTGCATACAAGTGTTCATAATCTGAGAAATCGTCACCTCTTAGATATGAACACAGGGGGTAAAACCCATAATGTCTCAACATGACAAAAGAAGTTTTACATTTTCAACATCTTATTTACAAAGCAGATTACCTTTCTATCATACCTAAACCTTTTCTGAAGTGATCAACCTTCACTCTGGAAAGTGGTTTGGTCAGAATATCTACAGTCTGATCTCCCGTACTAACATATTCTAATTTGATCACATTTTTGTTTACCATGTCTCATACATAATGGTATGGGATCTCAATATGTTTGGATCTATCATGGAATACTGGATTCACTGAAAGCTTTATGCAACTTTGATTGTCGCAATGGATGATTGTAGGTTTCATCGGATTACCAAACAATCCCACAAGCAACTTTCTAAGCCACACCGCTTCTCGGGCAGCCATGGAGGCTGCAATGTATTCGACCTCGGTGGAACTTTGCGCTACAGAAGACTGCTTTCTGCTGATCCAAGATATCATGGCTGATCCCAAACTGAAGCAGCACCCAGAGGTGCTTTTTCGATCAATCACACTTCCAGCCCAATCTGAATCTGAGAATCCGTGTAGATTAAGACCAATTTTCTTATACTTGAGACCAAGGTTTAAGGTGCCTTGTAGATATCTCATAATGTGTTTTACTGCTACCAAGTGTATCTCCTTTGGCTCACACATAAACTGACTCAAGGCATTTACTGCATAGCAGATATCTGGTCTTGTATTTACCAGATACATAAGAGACCCAATCATTTGTCTGTATAGAGTGGGGTCAGTAGAAGGTGATTCTGCTACTGCTTCTTTGAGTTTATGAAAATTGGTCTCCATTGGAAAGGTCATAGGTCTGCAGTTGAGCATTCCAAATCTCTTTAGGATGTCTAATGTATACTTGCCTTGGTTTAGAACAATGTTATCAGGATTCTGCCATACTTCCAACCCTAGGAAATAATGAAGTAATCTCAAGTCCTTCATATCAAATTCTTTGGATAGCTCTTTCTTGCATTGATCTATAAGATGATCTTCTCCGGAGATTAATAAGTCATCAACATATAAAATTATTATTAGCATATCACCTTTATTCTATTTGTAGTAGAGATTAGGATCTGCATCATTTTTAGAGAAGCCTAGTTTTGATAGATATGTGTCAATTCTTTCATACCAGACCCTGGGAGCCTGTTTGAGCCCATATAGAGCTTTCTTGAGTTTGCACACATGAGATTCTGCATGATGGATCTCAAACCCTTCAAGTTGCTCTAGGTACACTTCTTCAGATATCTCTCCATTAAGAAAAGTTGTCTTTACATCCATTTGATGTACCTTCCATCCCTTAGCTGCTGCAATGGCTAGTACAGCCCTGACTGAGGTATATCTGGCTACAAGAGCAAATGTTTCTTCATAGTCTATTCCTTCCTTTTGAAAAAATCCTCTGGCTACAAATCTTGCCTTATATTTTTCAATGCTGCCATCTGTTGCATGTTTGATCTTGAAAAGCCATTTAGAAGAAACAACAGACTTCTTAGTTGGCCTGGGAACAATTTCCCATACATCATTTTTCATTATGGATTGATACTCTTCAGACATAGCATCCTTCCATACTTGATGTTTAAGGGCATCTGTCACATTGTCAGGTTCGTTTTTAAATAGATCATTCATAAGAGCAACATAGCTAGTAAATTTATTAGGTCTTTTGCTTTCTCTGAAGGTTCCAGAAGGAGCAGCAAACCTCTGAGCTTCATCTACTGTTTTGGTGGCCCATAGTGGTCTTTTCTTGAGATTTCTAGGTGAGTTTTCATTTTCAATTTCATCTAGATTCTCCCTCTGAAACTCAGGAGTAGGATTTTCATCTAAGTTAGAGGTAGGTACATAGATTTCAGGTTCTATGAAGTTCTGAGCTCCTTTGAAAGCTAGTTCCTCTTCAAATATTACATCCCTACTTAGTTCAATATTTCTTTGACCAGGTACATAGATTCTGTAGGCTTTGGAGGTTTCACTATATCCTACAAGTAATCCTCTTTTTCCAGAAGGCTCTAGTTTTAGTCTCTTTTCTTTAGGTATATGGATATAGACAGAGCATCCAAATATCCTAAGGTGGCTAATATCAAGCTTAATCTTAGTGAATACTTCTTCAGGAGTTTTGTCCTCAAGATGGGAGTGAGGGCACCTGTTCTGTATATATACAGCGGTGCTGGAAGCTTCAGCCCAGAGATTTGTGTTAAGGTTTTGATCTAGGATTATGGCCTTGGCAGCTTCAACTATGGTCCTATTTTTCCTTTCCGCTACCCCATTTTGTTAAGGGTTATAAGGTATAGTAAGCTACCTCTTAATCCCATTATCTCTACAAAATTCTTTAAATGAATCTGATGTGTATTCTCCCCCATTGTCGATTCTTAGGGTTTTAACTTTGTTTCCTGAGTGGTTTTCAGTTAGTGATTTAAATTCTTTAAATCTAGAGAGGATCTCTTATGATTCTTTACTTTTTAGAAAGTAGATCCAAGTCTTCCTAGAGTAGTCATCAACAAATATTACATAATACAAGAATCCCCCTAGAGAGGATACGAACATAGGTCCACATACATCAGAATGAACTAATTCTAGAATTTTGCTAGTTTTCCTAGTACTATTTTGGAATGCACCTTTGGTATTCTTACCTAGGGCACATCCTTTGCATGCCCCTGAATGATCTTGCTTTAACTTGGGTAGACCTATGACAAGGTTTCCCATTGAAGATAAAGCCCTAAAATTCAGGTGACCTAATCTTCTATGCCAAACTTCATTTGCATTAGTGGCTTCATGGATTAGAGCTAGATTAGGTTCCGTGCACAGTTCATACAAATAGCCCCGTCTCTGCCCAATGGTCATTGCCTTCTTGATGGAGGAGTTCTTTGGCCAAGCCAATACTTTGTTGTCCATGAATGTCACTCTGTATCTGTTATCTTCTGGTGCTGATATAGAGACTAGATTTCTTTTGATGCCAGGGACATATAGTACTCCTTCAAGCCACAGGGTTATGCCTGTATTCAATTTGATGGTGCAGGTTCCTACTCCTCTGACTGGATGTGTGGAGTCATCTCCGATGGTTACGTCCTCATCACTCTCCTCTGTCATGGAATCAAGTACTTCTCTAAACCCAGTGATGTGCCTGGATGAACCACTGTCAATCACCCATGAGTTGATTTTGTTAGAAGCTTGACTTGTGAGCGCTGAGTAGAATACGTATTTCCCGGAGTCATCTTCCCCTTTAGTCTTTCCTGCTTTAACAAATGTAGCATGCTTCTTTGTTCTTTCCGGGCATTTTGCAACGAAGTGTCCGAACTGATCACATCTGTAACATTGAACGTGAGATAAGTCCTTCTTTGAAGTATTCTTGCCTTGACAACCTTTTCTCTTTCTAAACTGCCTTTTCTTGTTATGCTTGGTGGAGTTGGTGTTTAGAACTTGTAGGTCTTCATCTATATTCTTGTGTTTCATTCCCATCTTGTTCAATCTTGATTCTTCTTGGAGACAGTCATCCCTTAATCTTTCAAACTTGGGATATTTGGACCTTGCACTGATGCCTTGGACGAATGTGCTCCATCCACTAGGCAACCCATCTAAAGCAATGAGTGTCAACTCTTTGCTTTGGATCTCATAGTCCAGAGTTGCAAGTTCATCTTTTAGAACTGATATCCGCATAAAGTAGGCGTTGATTGTCTCCCCTTTGTTCATGGTGATGTGATTTATTTCTCGTTTTAATGCTAGAGTTCAACTTGCATTTGATATCTCAAATGTGCTTTCAAGAGCTTTGAACATTTTACAGGTTGTCTGATGTTTTCTTATGATGGGCATTATGTTGTTTCTCACCCCATCAACTATTATTTTTATTGCCTTTTCATTTCCCTCAATCCATGCTGATTTGTCAGGTTCATTTTCGGGTTGATCACTTTTGGTTTGAACAAACGAATCCACTTTGTTCTCCTTTAAGATCATTTGAATTCTGAATTTCCAAGCTGAAAAATCATCGCCACCTCCGAGTCTATCTTCGAATCTGATAGCACTGGCCATTTGAAGAAATGTGATGTAGTATATAAACTTGTTCTTAACTTTGTTTCACGAAATTAAATAGCCTCAAGTTCGATCAACGTGGCTCTGATACCATGTAAAAGTATTGTAATTTCCAATTTAATGAACAGGTTATATGCAGGATGGTGTATTTTAATTTTGATATTATGACTATGACACTAATATTGCTATCTTTCTTTTACTGCAGGTTAGGAGGATGAACATGTATCGATTTCAATGTCATCTCCTTTGGTTTGAATAATGTATAAGTAGTAGGATGGCCACGATCAAGTGGCACCTTGATCGGACATATTTTTTAGACATGTCCGACCAAGATGTCACTTGGTCGTGACCCTTACTAACATTAACCGATCCATAACTAATCGGTGCTACAAACATTAATGTATCGGTATAATGATAACAGTGCTTATATGCGATAATGAATCGTTTAATGCTTATGAACATACCCGATGGTGAATCGGTATCACTGTTAATGATAACAGCGCTTTATAAACACATCTGATCATGAATCGGTATTTGTTAATTGTTTCAGATAAAACATACCCGATAATGAATCGGTATCAAGCATATAATAATGGATCAATATAAAGTAAACAATAACAATTACGGTTAGCATTATATGCTATCGGGTTAATACCCCGATAGCATATTAATGCCGATTCATATATGAATAGATATTAATATGCTGTCGGGTTAGTAGCCCGACAGCCCTTTAGATTGACGCTTAACATAGTTAAGTAGATCGTCAATCTAATCCATCATTATCCAATATCAATATCATAATTATGATCAATGTTATAGTCTGATAAACATAAAGCATGAATGAGTAAACTAATAACAGAGTAGAGAGTTAGGAGAGTCTTATCTTGCAGAAGCTACTAATGCATTAATAGACATCTCATAGGAAAACATTTAGGAATAACACTTATCCTATTCTGACTACAATTACCAAATTTTAAGGTGGTTTGGGTGAAAGTTCGGTGTTGGGAATACTTTTAGGAATAGTGGCCAATTTCTGATATGAGTTCAAAACACCATATTTTGGATTGTAATACTTGTTTGTGCTCATGAATTTCTTCTCAAAACTTTGATACCTTTCACAACTTTTGATTTGGACTAACTCAAATCTGCTTAAACATGAAATGTCATGGAGGCTGCAAATTCGATGCCTGGAGAACTTTTTGGAATACTACTTATTCCTTTTCTGAATGTAAATACTGAATTTGAAGTGGTTTCACTGAAATTTGGTGCTAGGAAGATTTTGGGGATTATCACTAATCCAGTTTTGTGTACAAGTACCAAGTTTGAAGGTCCTTGAGCAAAATTCGATGATTGGAAGGTCTTTAGGATTAGGAACTTATTCCCATTCTGAGTGCAAACACCGAATTTGGAGGCAAAAATTTCAAAACGTGTGAGTTGGCCAACAATTTGCGTTTTTTACTTTGCAGTTTGTCCATCCTTAAGCCAAATTTATGTTTTAGCTTGGACTTCCTAACTCTTGTCTTGCAAGAGGCAGGTCTTGAGCTTGATTTAAACCCGAATCCTTAATTTTTTCTCATGCCTTTAAACATTTATAAGTTCTCAAGCTCTTTGTAAGAGGCCAATTTTGGGATACACTTAGGCTCCTAGGCTTACACCTTTGAATCCTCATTCTTTACATTTCACCTGTTTCTAGGCTTTCTCACTTTACTTTGCACAAGGTTGCCACTGCAAGGCTTTAAAGAACACCTTCATGCCATACATTGTGCCTCATCTCTGGTAACTCTCACACTCCTATGATTTTGATCCAATCTCTCTCCTTCATACAATCTTAAATATGACAAGGTTGTTGCAAGATGAGTAGGCGAAATACAAGGGGTCCCTATTGGAGATGGGGTGTATATGCAACACAACATAACGTTGCAACATGGAGATACCTTGCATCAAGGCAGCGAATTCAAGTCTAAGGCGAGGATTCAATACAAGGATCAAGGTGAAATGCAACACAAGAATGAAGTTCCCAAGTTAGAGGATAGAAATGCAAGTGTGATCAAGGAGATAGTTTCAGAAGAGTTAAGCAAAGTTAGAATACTTGATCATCTAAAGATGATATAATTTGGGAATATACCCCATCATCATCAGATCAGGCAATTGGATAATGTTGAGTATCAAGAGATATTGCCCCAACACAAACACTTCTTTGTGATAATCTACAAGATGCAAGTTGAGGTGGCATTCATTCATCTTCAGCCAATCAAGTTATTCCAAGTCGAAGTGTCCATGTGCAATGAACTTAACTCATCCAATGAAGGAGAAAGTGACACATGGCACCACATCAATATTGTTTCACATACCTAACCTCATTCCTAATTGGTGCACATTTAAAGAGGGACGTGTGTCCTAAACATTGTAATTATTTCATTGGTCAAAAGAAAGTTGTGACTAATCCTAATTAGGGCTTTATCATGTAATCTCAACCATTGATCTTGAATCAATCTAAACCATTGAATTGTAATGAGACCTCTATATAAGGCTCAATCCTCTCACTTGTAAAGGTTAATAGTTACTAGCAGTAGACAGTTAACAGTTATCAATAGAGTGGGAGGAAGCAAAAAGTTGTTGCCAAGACTTGTTGAAATTAATATATGATTTTCATTGAAGCATGGTGGATCTCTTTGTGTTTTTTTTACATTTTGCATGGTTTCTTGTTACTTCTCAAATTTAGATAAAGTTCATTGATTATAATGGAGATGTGTCATGATATGTGATAGAATTTTGGCTCATACTTTTTGTGGTTTGCTGATTGTAAGCTACAATGCAAAGTTAGTTTGAACCTCATTAAGTACTAGTTCAATTGTGGATATTTACTTGAATTGCGCAAGTATTGGATGTTTGAATGAATGTTTATGATATGAAAACCCTTCGTTATCCTTTGGAGATTGCATCAGTTTTGTGTAGTTGTTCTCACATGGCGAAGCAAAGCTAGATTATGGAAACCGTCTATCAAAGCATCATCCTTTATTGACGTTGTCCTCAAGATTTGATTAGATCTCTTAACTCTTTATCTCCTTTTATCTTTTATTTTTCAGGCAAGTTAGTATAGATTGCACGTTCCAGTAGTGTTCTTAAGCATAAGTCCCCTTATGATTCCAGCATTATCACATCATACAACACTGAGTCTATCCACATCTAAAAGTCGATTGTTTGCATTGTAAATCTTGGAGTTCTCTCATTTGTTCATATTATTTAGCATACGGGGTTTCTTTGTTCAAGAGAGGATAGAATACTTGGTATTTTATTCTGTGTTCAAGGCATCCTGAAAAACACATCAACAAGTTCAGTTTTGATGATCATCTCAACTTCTAATATAACCTGGGGACTTTAAATTAAATAATGATAAGTTATTAATAAAGTTAAATCAAGATTTAACTTCATCATTATTTAAATTTATTTAATGAAGGAACTATAGATGCCAATTATTAATTAAAGATGATTTATTTTAATGGATGGGCCTTTATTATTTAATGCTACATTGGGAGATTAAAAATGGAAGTGACTTATTAAATAAAAGCAAAAAAGTGCTTTTCCAAAAAATATCGAAAAAGCAAAAAAGTACTTTTACAAAAAATCAATGAAAAGGCAAAAAGTGTTTTCTTGAAAAAGTAGTGAAAAGGCAAAAAGTGTTTCTTCGAAAAAGCAACCAAAAAGCCAAAAGAATGATATAAAAAGGAAGATTTGGTCTCTCATTTCAGGAGATGTGAGTATTGATTTTGATATTACTTCTGGTTTGGGGAGATTTCTTCTTCTCATAGGTTTGTGAGGACAAAAACCCTTGTGGGCAACATTCTCCACGTTGTTAAGAGATGCAATCAAGAGAATAATCTAGTGATTTCATTTAGAGGTCACATTTGGGAATATAGGAGTTTACATTTTCAGATTTGTGGAGCTTATTGAATATCAAATTTAAAGAGAACACTTTTGGAGAAGATTGAGAAGGGTATATTTTCAATTTTGCTGGTTGTAACTTGTATCTTCTACCTTGCTGGCCATACACTCTTTTGATGGGTGTCTAGTGTTTTGAGGAGGTCACACTTGCTATTTTGGGGTGTTTTGTACTTACACTTCCTTGCATACGTTCAACATAGCCTTGGAGCAGATTGTGAGAGTTGGCATTCATTTTGGAGTGATATTTTTATGAACTAGGCTGTTATTTTTGAGACAAAATGTATTTCTAGATCAAAAATTAAATATGGAATTTTCAGTTGTGTTATTTATAATATTAGTCATTTTCTTAACTGAAAAGTGTTGCATTATTATCTCTTTATCTGCACTATGTTGCAAAAACAAATCAAAAACACATTCAAAAACAAAAGAAAAAAACAAAGTACAAATAGGGTTGCATATTATAGTAGTATCAGGGTATTGTATCCTGTCATCCTAAAGGATACAAAACGAAAAAAAGTGGCATATTAGGGTTTGATCAGCCACCTTTTACACACCATTATAACACATGCAGAAACAGGTCAAACACAAATTTGGTTGCAGAAGAGCAGAGGACAACAAAAAAACAGAGAACAATAGAAGTACAATCTATAGAAAATATAGGTGATAGGAATACCAAAGATTGGGGAGAAGAGAGATTTCTGAATTTGCCAGATGTGCTGGTTAGAGGATAAGTTGCAGAACAAAGGGCCCAACAACAAAATCAGTTTTTGGAGTTATCAACAAAAATGATGGCTTGTCAAGTAGGGATAAATGTTGGTGCCAACAATAATGGAGGTAACAATGGAGGCAATAATGGCCAAGGAGACAACTCGATACATGGTGGAGTTCAAAATCAGCAAACTAGAACCATCAGTTCAAGGCCTCTTATGCCTACCTTTCCACCTAAGGTACCAGCACTAGTTGATAATGAGCCTCAACTAGCAGATTTGCAAGATCAAGTTGATAATGAGCCTCAACCAATAGATTTGCAAGATCAATTTAGACATGACTGGGAGAGTGGAGAACCTGAGTTCCAAGTTAGTATATCATTGAGGGACTGCACTAATGTTGAATGAAGCATACACCCTGTACTAGTGATAGGACAAAAAATTATGATCTATAAAAGTTGGTGGGAAAATTGACCCTTACTTATTACGATGGTTCAAGGAAGACTACAACTAGAGCTTGGTTTCAAAAGGTAGATACCTATTTCTAACTCAACCCTATGCCAGAGGAAGAGGCCATTAAGTATGCAATGATACATCTTGATGGCATTGCACATGAGTGGTGGCATCATGGGATGATCACTATGGGACATGATAGGATTACTTCTTATGCAGATTTTATAGAGAGGTTGATTGAGAGATTTGATAAGAAGGATTCAGAGTTGTATTTCAAAGAGTTAGAACAATTAAGGTAGTGGGGTTCAGTTGACAAATATATTGCATATTTTCAGAGGCTTCCAGTCTTAGTCACTGATATGTCAGAAAGAAGACTCATGGTACTTTTTATGGATGGGTTGACATATCCATTGAGAGAGTGGATTAAGGCTCTCAATCCACCTGCTCTATGGGAAACCATCTAAAAGGCTAGAGACATGGAGGCTTCAACTTCCAAGAGTGAATTCTAGTCTGAGGGATTCCGCCATAAGAACAGTAAGGACAAGAAATAAATCCAAAGGGAATCACATCAACCCAAGAATGATTCAAACAGGTTGGATGGTGAGAAACTAAATGACCTCAAAAGGAGAAAATCATGTTTCCAATGTAGGGAGCCATGGGACCCCTCACATAAATGCAGGATGAAGGCAAAGGCTAAGCAGTTGGAAAAAAATTCTGCTAAGGAATCTGCATCAGAATAATCAGACCAACAATCTAATTCAGAGAGTAGTGAGGAGGAAAATACATCAAAAGAAGAGCCCAAAGATGGTAGGACTATTACACAACTTACTAGTGCCCGAAAGGCAATCACTTTCAAAGTAATAGGTGTAATACAAGGGCAACTAGTAGTTTCTTTGATAGATACTAGAGCTATGCATAATTTTATTGGCAATAGGTTTGTAGCTAAGAGGGGGTTGCATACCGAAGAACATGATGGATTTAAGTTGATGGTAGCTACTAGGCACAAGCTTCCTTGTACTAGCAAGATTACCGAATTGTGTATACAGTTTGGTGACTATGAGCTGGAAGATGAATTCTATGTGGTGGACATGGGAGACAATGATTTTTATTCTTGGCATGACATGGGTGTTGTCACTTGTAAAGTTCTCTTTCAACTTGCAGCAGTTGGAAATGAGGTTTGAGCATCAGGGTAGGAAAGTGGTACTCATAGGAATTTCTGATGGAGGACCTAGAGTAATGTCACTCAAGAGGATGGAGCAATTGATTAGGCATGATCAGGTTGGGTGGGTAGCAAAGTGTCTCATCACACCAATAGTTCCTAAAATTCCAAATCAGCAAAAGAGCAGTTATCATCCATATGTTTAGAGAATGCTATCTAAGTATAGCAAGGTGTTCGGGAGTATCCCTCGTGGAATCCCTCTTGAAAAGGGAATAGAGCATGTCATTGAGCTGGAGGAGGGAGCAAAACCAATAATTACTACTCCTTATCGGCATCCTAAGAGACACAAGGATGAGATAGAAAAGGCAATTAAGGAGTTACTAGTGATGGGGCACTTAAGACCCAAAAAAGCCCATTTAAATCAGCAATAGTTTTGGTGAAGAAAAAAGATTGAACAATGCGGATGTGTATTGATTACAGGGCCCTGAATAAAAAGACAATCAAGAACAACTATCCAATTCTTAGAATAGATGAATTGATTGATGAGTTGCATGGGGCTCGGTACTTTTCTACGATAGATTTGAGGTTAGGGTATCACCAGATTCGAATGAAGGAAGAGGACATTGAGAAGACAACTTTCAGGTTTCATTTTGGACATCTGTGTGTGCTGTTAGATGATGGACTAGTTGGAATTCTACAATTCAGACTGCAGATTCCTTATGGGCTTTCCAAGAGCTTCGCAAATGTGTGACATACATTCTGCCCAAGGAAGTTTTCAGAACTTACTATTTTTAGTAAGTTGATGGCAACCGTCAAGGTTTCTAGGTATTTTTGGGTTGTCTGAGCTCATCCACTAGGTTCGAAGAGCAATATTTTTGGAGTTGTTATCAGGACTTACTATTTTTAATAAGTGCTATATCAGGCAGTCCTATTCTTAGCAGTTCAATGCAAAGCTCCAACCCAGTTCAGTTTTGATGGTTTCAGTACTTCAGTTTCCGGCTCAATTTGGTATTAAAAGTGATTTTATTATATATTATTACCTTAGCCTAAGGTTTTAATATTTTATTTTTGTGGAAGAACAACTTAGGAAGGGAAATATATGTTTTTTATCCCAAGTCTCATTTTATTTCCTAAGTCAGGTGGCGCCAGGAAAGGAAAAAATATTACACGCTTTATGATGTTTTTATGTTTTAACTTGTTGACCTTGGAAAAAGTTTGACTAGGAAAGTTGAAGAGGGGACGCCAAGCCTTAAGGGGCCATGAAATGAAATGCAAGTGAAAAAAGGTGAATTTAGGCACCATGTGAATTTGAATTTGAGCCTTCGAAATCTATAAATAAGAGAGTTGAGCTCTCATTTGGTTTATGCCTATTGAATGATAATGTTATGATGTCGGAATGGTGCCAGAATTGAGCTTCGAAGTTGAAAGCTTCCTAGCAACCATCAGTTTCGTACTTGAAAGACAGTACCTAGCTGATTATTTGTGACTATCTTTCATCCAAAGAGATAGATTGTGCTGATCGAAGAAGATTGAGAGATTTTCAGTTTGGTGTGTGGGGTGTGTTTTCAGTTTGCTAGTTTTTGGAGTGGCTGTAGGTGTTTTTCAGTCATATCTTCCTGCTCGAGTGATTGTTTGTTCTAGGTAATAGCTCGTTGGAAGCCTCTCTGTTGGACGATTCATCATCTAGAGGCTCGTGTTATTTGGTTTGGTGTGCATTTTTAACTTGCTGATCGAACTTCTCTGTTGGCCGTACATTTCCAGCCAACCCTAGGGCAGCGTGCAGCATTTTCATTGGTGATTCGATGGGGTTGTTGAGCTGGGGGTCTGATTGCCTATCCCCTAGCAATCATTTGCCGCCAGTTTGGAGCTGTTTGGTGGAGTTTTGAGTGAGTTGTGTGTTTTTCATTGTTGCTGGTTCATTTTGGTGTTGTTGTTAGTTTCATTTCAGTTTGATTAAGTTTGTGATTGGGTTGCAAGTTTGGTGTTTTTCCATTGTAATCTCCTGTAGAACTTTCTTTCTATTAGAGTTGATAATTCTCTTGTTCCGACAGTAGTTGCAGATTTCATTATTGTAAGATTGTTTCAGTAGTAATGATCAATCCCTTTGCTGCAATTTACTTGTATTTCCCACTGCATAAGTGGAAGAGGCTGGCCATGCCACCTTTCTCTATTTGTAATGTTGTCCTCCCGCTCCATAAGCGGTTGAGATGTTTGTAATGTTGTCCTCATGTTGAATAAGCAATGGAGTTTATAGTAATTTTCATTTCAAGTCCTCCTGCTGCATAAGCGGTAGAGTGATTGTTGTTTCAGTTGTTTGGTTTGTTCCTAGTTGGTTTATCGCCAGGAAATTTCAGAACTTCCATCACCCGCTGTATAAGCGGAAGGGGTTGGCTTGCCGCCCAAGTTTGTAATAATTTTCAGTATTTGCAGTTAACGATCCCCTCAACACTGTGTGCTCTCACCTTCCCAGATTAGGCACTTGATGATCAGAAAGTGGAAGGGTTGTAGTTTTCAGAATTATTGTATTTTCATTGCTTACCCTAACGGGTCTTTGTTGTGTTGTAAACTGCTAAATTTCAAAAAAAAATTGTGGGGATATTACACATACCCACAACAATCAAATAACAACTCGAACCAAGATGAATAGAAATGTACTTCAACTGTAGGGTTTGTTTTTCTCCAGAAAGAACACACCAATCTTCTCTAAAAACCACTAGAAATCTCTATATGAAATTCCTCAGACAGCTAGGAGTTATCTTTCAAACTCGAAACTGTGATAAAGCTAAGAGGGCACGCAACCCCGAAGCCAAGATTCTGCAAACATTTTGGTAGCACTTCGTTATCAAATTCCAACATAACCAAATGAAGGAGAGAAGAGTCTTATTTATAGACTGGAGACCTTAAAAAAGTCAAATTCCTTTTCCCTCCAACTTGGGTGCCACAATTGGGTAAAATAAAAAAAATAACTTTTTAATGAATTACCACAACCCCCCCCCATCTAGGCATCAAAATGAGTTACCTTTTCCAAGTCTAGCTTGGACGCCAAAAATTTAAAATTTATTATTTTTGCATTAGGTTAATAATATATTCACCCAAAATGCCTTATGAAAAATAATAAATAAAAACCTTAGTCATCTTAAAATTCCCGAAGAAAATATTGAACCAGACTGCCAAAAAGAACCACCAGACTGCCAAAAATAGGATTACTAAAAATAGCACTAACTAAATAAGCATACTACTAATAATAGTAAGTGATCCCAGACTTCATTAGAACACATTCTGAGCAGTCGCCTAAACCTACTAAAAATAGTAAGACCAAACATCATCTCCATAGAATTTGCATATCAAACCACACTAGAGCTCTCAAAAAACAAAACAAAAAACCCTATAAAGCAAACGGCCATCGCAATTTACTAAAAATAGTGAATTCATAAATCTTCTTTGATTGGAATGCATCTTATACCATCCTGAAGCTCATGAAAAACCCAAAAAGAATCTAGAGAGCAAGCAATTGTCGTAATTTACTAAAAATAGTAAATTCAAAAATCTTCTCTGATTGGAATGCAGCTATACCCATAGATGGACTACTCGGCGAGTTTCAAAAACTCACCGAGTTTTTGAGCCTGGCGAGTAGTTACTACTTCTACTTGCCAGAAAACTTGCCGAGTCCGAGTTAAAAACTCGGCCACCTGGGTCTCTTAGCTGAAAACGGCAAAACAGTAATGCATTTTTTGTTTTTTGATTGTGTTTTGGGCTGGGAAGGGGGAATTGGAGCTTGTTTGAAGCAATCCACACGAAGAAGAGGAGCAAGTTAGCGCAGAAACAGCTCAATGACCTTGTCTACGTGCAATATAATCTTCGATTGCACGTAAAGAAGGTAGAGGAACTACAAGGTGGTCCAATTGACTTGGATGATATAGATCCTTACAGTGATTGGACATCACAGGAGCAGCCTCCATTGTTTTCCGACACTGACATCACTGATTTGGAGAGGCAGGCTATGGAGGAGGGGGGTGGATTTGGTTTCAGGCTGGATGACATTGAGGAGGAGGATTCATTGCCAGTGCCAGAGGCAAGTGGAGACATAGCTTCATCCAAGATGGAGGATGAGTCTCAATCAACCATACCGAGCGAGGAGGCACAGTCACGCCCAGTCCCACAACAGACTTATACGACTAGACAGTCTAGACCCTCTAGTTCTACCTCTCCCCATGTTTTTGCTAGAGCTGGGAAGAGGAAGTTGTAATTGTAATTTGTAATGATGTATTTACTTTTGTTTTTATAAAAACTATTTAGTAATTTACTATTTTGCTTCCAGGCTTCCAGCCATCAGCATTCCTCATGAGGATGTGATTTTGTAGACACTTTGCATTTAAATATATCTAGAATCAGCTTATTTCTTTTGTGTTATCATTTATTGACTCATTGGATGCATCTTCTCATTAAATTTTGCAAAAAAAATGCATTTTTTACTAAGTTTAAGCGTGTTTTTAAGTTGCCGAGTTTTTCACCGAGTTTTGCCGAGTTTTTCCCGAGTTTTTTTCCTCGGGGCTTGGCAAGTCGAGCCGAGTCGCGAGTAGTTCAACTATGGCTATACCATCCTGAAGCTCATGAAAAACCCAGAAGGAATCCAGAGAGCAAACTGCAAAAATCCAACAAACACCCCTTTGAAAACCATCCTGAAGACAAAAACCCTAATTTAATCTCTAATTAGCCTATGGGTTTCCAAAATAGGCTAAGACTCCATCCATCAGTCTGAGAAGGGGACATTACAAGATTGCAACCCTCCTAGCCAATTTAAGAGTGGATTCATTTCAGAATTCACTGTGTATTGAATGTTAGAACATTGGTGGAGTTATGCTAAATAGTTGATAAAACATTTTCAGTTTTGTGTTGAGCTGCAACTTGAAGTGTAGATGTGAGATTTCATTGAATAATTTTGCTTGGCAGATAGTAATTAACAATTTTCTGGATATTCATGCATGAGCATTGTTGGGTGAGTGGCCCTGCACATTTCCTAGAGTTTCCTACCATAATTTCCAGCAGCCCAAGTTTGAGGTTCATAATACATAAAACATGCCATACTAAATAGTGGAGCATGCCATACCAAGGGAAGGGAGAATTGATTGATATTTTGGTGTCAAATGTATTACTTGTAAGGAGATTTTCTGCCCTAAACCCCAGTCATGCAAGTTAGAGTGGAATGTTTAAAGTTTGAAGGTAAGGCGAACAGATTTTGAAGTCCTTGGGTCTCAAACCCTAGACACACCTTTACCTACTGCGTATGTGCTTAAATATGAGTTGAACAGAAAGTGTGAGGACAGGAAATGGGACACATTGATTGCACCTGCAGATTTTGTTACATATAATATTCTCCAGTTCAGTCTGCTGAAATATAACAGCCTTTCATTGTGTTTCAGCTACAAATTGGAGGTTAGAGATTTAAACTATCTTTGTTTCAGTTTGAACAATGTGTATAATTTCGCATTTAGCAAATGATGAAGTGGTTGTGAGCATTTTTAGTTCTAGCATAGATCATTTCAGAATGGTACAACTATATTTCTTATAAGCATAAATATACTAGTTCCAGTATTTGCATTATCATTTCCTTGCCATCTCTTCAAATATATTGCAAAAAAAAAATTGGTCTGGAAAACTATACTAAACATCTTCAAGCATATTACTCTTGGGTGTCTATGTTGTAATGTTTTCAAGTGATCTCATAGATACTCCTACTAAAGCCACAATAACTCAAACTTGACGGGGCTGGCTTTTGGTGTAGAATCTATCATAATTGTGAGTAATATAGGCACATAGTTTAATCTAGAGGTTTTAATAATGTCAAATTCAATGAGGCATTCCATTTCCACAATCCATGAACAATCTATATAGTGCTTCTGGATTTGATTGCATAAAAGAAATTTAAGCATCAACATTACGTGAACCATCATCAGGATGAGAGAGAGCTCAAGGAGTTGTAAAATAGTTAGTTGCAGACCAAGACTTAAAAAAGGAGAAAGGGAGGGGAGAGAGAGAGAGCACAAAACACGAGAAGGTCAAGGATAAAGAAAAACCAAGAAATGAATAACAAAAGCAAAAAAGGGTTAATAAATCCATAGCTGAAAACAAATCTAAAGACAAAGGAAAATGCTGAAATAAAAAGAAATAAAATAGAAATCAGATCTAAAAGGGAATGTTAAAAAATTATTCAACTAGAACAACTAAAAAGCAAAAAATAAGCGAAAGATTAAGTAAACAAATATAAAGTAAAAAAAAAAAAACGTGAAATATATATAAAACCAAATAAACAAATGCAAAATTAAACCAAGTTGATAAAACAAAGAAATGCAAGGAAAGCTAAAAAAAAATGTCACGAAACTGAAAAAAGGAATAATGCATGTAGAAAACAAAAAAAAGCAAAGAAATAAGAATGAAAATGATAATCACTTAGAACAAACCAAAAAACATGAACAAACTAAAAAGAGCTAAAAGATAGTAAAGCAATAAAAATAAACCTAAAAAAATAAATGATACACCTAACTAGAAGGAAGAACGGGAATGCTATAGATATATATTAATCACAAAACGCAACTAAGAAATAAAGACAGTAGGAATAAAAAAAATCGAAATAAATACTCTATAAATAGTATAAACGTCATTTGCACTTAGATTTTGGGGATGGTAAGTCTTATGCTTGCATATTGTTGAAATTGCTATTTAGTGCTAGAATTTCATAACAATTCAATAGAATTTATTCTACATATCTTGCTTTTAAATTATTATTGAATTGTTTGTTATGTGCATTAAGGTAGATTAAATTGTTTATATCAAATATCCAAGCTTTGTATTGCAGGTCTATTCAAAATGATCGTGCCTTTGTACCAAATCCTTCATTAATTTACCAAAGTATTTGTTTCTTTATGTTTGATAAAATCCACACATATAGTAATGAAAATAATATAATGAAGAAGATTGATCTCACACAAAACATGAGATGTTTATTGGCCAATATGTCCTAATATCCAACATATGCAAATATAAAGTAAACACTTGAGGGAGGGTAACACTATACAACACTCCTAATGGAAGAAGCCACTCTATGCTATATTTCCAAGATATTCCAAATACAATACAATACTCCACACACCTATCCTTACAATGATAATCGCCTCCTTCATATGACCTCCTAATAATACAACGGAGAGGTAATCGTAATGAAGGCCTACTCGTCACCGAACATAATTAGTTACACAAATTATCCACATGATACAATATAATTAACTTAAGGGATATATGTCACATATCATCTTCATCCATCTAAATACATTATAATATCATATCCCTAGGTACATAACAATGTTTAACCTATTCAATCCTTGAGTACTATTCAATCCTTGAGTACTTGTATTATTAAGTCTTTGATTTTAGCTAAACAATGCAAGCGTGTAGTCTAGGATTCATTCTCTGTCAAAAATATATAAACCGTTTGCCTTAAGTTGAAGAGCATCCTAGCATTTTACATTAGGTGAATCCAAAAATATATACTTTAATTTAATTCAGTACGAGTGGGAATTACCATAAAACCACTGTAAATATTGTGAATAGCAAGTATATATTGTCCATAGTAGGTTATTTTTTTGTTTTACAAGTAACCTCCCCTTCTTATTTGAAGAGTCGTTCTACTGCACATCTATCCCAATTTATTTTGCACTAAAAATAAGAATTAAATTTTTCTCTCATTTTTGAAATTTTAGGACATCTTTTTTTTATCTTTACAATTTTTGGCATTGCCTTCCTTTTGGAGCTCACTTCTCCATTTAGTGTCCGTTTTTCCCTGCCTTAAACATTTTTTTTTGCCTTTTGTCTCACCTCCAAGCTCTGATCTTCAAGTCATCCAACGCATTGGAAAGCTCTTTTGGTCAGATACGTGAAGATACTGATTAGAGATTACAAACCTGACATTTCTGATCATGGGAAATAAGGATTCAATCGATGACTTACAATAAAAGAAATGGCTTTCTTTTGGCTTGTAAAATGACTCGATACAAAAAAGTTATATGGGTAAAACATATTTCTTGTTCAATATTTGATCGTCCAAACGAATTTGAAGTCTTCCTGTCAATAGTTAGATCTGTCATGGAGAAAAGGCCTGATTTAAAACGCTTCTTCTCTCCATTGAATGCCCTAGCCTGCTCAGTTTGCCAAAAGTGTCCCTACCTTCCTCTGTTAGTCCCGTACTGCTTCACTTATATCCTTCACCTTGCCTTCTTTCTTTGGTACTTTCGTTTCATTCCTTAAAGCTTAATCTTCTTTCTTCCCTGCTACTATTCAGGTATCCGTTGCTATTCACAATTTCTCTTGCCTAGTTTAGAATTTTGATTCCTGGGGAAACGTTGGTAAAGGTGCCACTATCAAGCACAGCAAAAAGGTCCAAGAGAAAAATAAACAGCATTAAACCCTGCTCCTTGCATACTTGTTATTCACTAATAGGATTTCATACATATAATAAAATACACAATCTCTGCTAAATAGGTTTTGGAGTATTTTCCAAATTTGTAATATCAAAACATTTTAAATACGATGGATGCCTTCGGATAGACTGATGCTTAAAACAAACTGTTATAGAAATGAGAACCAGCATGCTGCAAAAAGTTTTACAGCTGATGCTAGCTGTCAACATTAAAATATACTCAAAAGAACTTTGGATGTGGTCAAGTTATTTGTTTATTAAGAACCGTCCTTCAGGTGAGACAGAGTATTCTTCCTACAACTCAGACAAGAAGGTAAGTGATTTGTCTTGGAAAGGGGTTTGGCTACCTTAATGCTCTGTCGTATCTATGTCAAGAAATATGACTGGTGTATCAAATAAAGAGTCTGGGTTGCATCTAATTCAGCAGCAAATCTGACATTAGACTCTAAAGGGACTATCCTGTACATTATTTCCGTGTGTATAAACTAATTCAAGCGACAAGTCGGCATGACAGGCTTAGCTTCTGGATAAACAGCATAAAAATTGTATTTTTATTAATACTTGCAGTGAGCTATCTCTTTCATTTTCAGGGAAACGAATGTCTGTAAGGAATTTAACGTGCTTAGCTTCCTTTAACAATGGGGATTGTAAATCATCTTAACTATGCAATACTATTAACTGCTTCGAGTTAATTATTCAGATAGGTCATTGTAACACATCTAGGACTAGAAAACTAAACCAACATATAATGCAAAAAGAATCAAACTTTTCGCAGAACTTATATACAGTAATTTGGATGGCGTAGGAACTAAAAGCATTCACTGACATTTAAATGCATGTAAAGTATACTTATAAGTTTATAACATACCTTGATGCCAAGAAGAGTGGGAGTGACCTCAATGCTAGCAGAATTATGTAGGGCAAAGGAAGTCTTATGAATTTCAATTTTGGAAAGAGGCTGATTATTATGGGGATATGAAGTCCCAAATGCTGAACAAGTTAACCAAAGCAACATCACAATAACCACTCTCCAGATCTTCTCCATTGAATGGCTGTGCTGTTTAGCCTCGTGCACATTAATTTTTTTCTTCTTTCAATACACTGTTGATCCCTTGCAAAGATACACAGTACAGTAAATCAATTACTACCAACACTCATCTTTGAAGTAAAGAAAAGCAACCGAGTAACACCTATTAAGATGCCTTTTAAATTATATTCAAATTCAATCGTTAGAACATGGAAATTGCTTTTACCAGCATAAATCAACCTAATGTCATGATATGTTAGAAGAGTATTAGGTTTTTTAAGTTTATGCAAAGAATAAAGTCAACAAAGAGAAGGCGCTCAGCCACAAAGCCATAAAACTACCTAGTGTGAGAGAGAAGCGGCGGGAATCTAGAAGAGATTCTCAGGCACATTCTATCAACGATCGTTTCCCAATTGATAATGAAATTCCACCGCCATTAAATTATGGAACTTAACAAAGATAATCAAGTTCTATCTGGCAGTCAGACAAGAGATTTGATGACAACTAAGAAATTTATGGGCGGAGAGAAATGTGCTGATAGTCAAATTATATGAATAAAAACAGTTTTTATGTTCAATATTTTTGACAGTATTAGTAGTTATGACTTTAAAGTTGTTCATATTGATCAAGAGCGCTCATAATTAAATAAAATGTATGTCATAGATCTAAAAGCAACAAATCGTGTGGTGTCACATTGTTGTACTAATAAAATATGACTTAATGCACAACTATCGACCGACCTACCTTTTTGGGAGGATCATTTTGAACACTTCAACAAAAGCATGTTAATGTGGCATCATATTTGATGATGTGGATCTAGAGCCTTAATTAAGCAAGGGCATTGTCAAGTAGGTCATCATAAAAGAAATGGAAGTGATTTGAAATTGTCACGTATGATTTTGATAGGCACAAAGTTAACACGCTCAACTACTAGGTCTCTTCCCTAACTCGCATTAGCATAGATGTGAAGTTGGCAAGTGAGCAATACCTAAGGAGGAAGGAGTGGGAGATGACATGTCTATTTTGCAACAAGGGGGGTGGTTGACATATAATAGCACCACATCAGGGAGTGCATAGTATACAGTGACATCTACATCAAGTACAAAGACAAACTAAGAATATCCAATAGCATTAAAAAGCCCATATTTAAGGGATAGTCATAGTTAATTTCATGGCATGAAATGTAGTTTTCTAAATTGCTCGTTGGATGCCCTAGCACCACCAAATTGATGATTTTTTTGACATTTGATTGTTTTCCATGCTTGAAAAGCACTTCAAGTTGGCAAGAACCATTAGAAGAATTTATAAAGGACTTCACTACCCAAGTATGGGAACAAACAATTCATTCATACATGTTAGAGATTGTTTGCACTTTCCCATCAAAGTTTGGATATTTTGTATCTCATGTCTATTAAGCATCCTCTGTATTATATAAGGTTTAAGATATATGAATGGTGAGTCATCTAAAACTAATCTAACCCCTTGACATATTGGTGTAATAAATTTTATACCATGACACATACTATTTATGAATTGGTCACTTGTTACCCAAGCATTACACGAAACTAACACTCTTGGTAGCATTTGATTGCTTGTCATTATAGGGAAATCTATTTGAGTTGAAAAGATATTCTAGAATTTTTTGTAAAGGAATCATTTACATAATTGTAGGAATACATGATTTTGTGTATATATCACTACTTGTATTCTCTATCCTATCAAAGTTTGGCATGTTTCAATATTGTATCTTTTGCGAGACTTTATCTAACCAAAATATCTCAAAACTATGCAAATTTATCAATTGTTTCAATTCACCCTAAAGGTCGTAGTGTAAAATGGGCTAGAGATTTTTTAACCAAAAATGTATTTTAAAAAACATTTTCAACTAGATTATTCGAAGTAAAAAACATGAGCTTCATTAACCAACTCTTTTTTGCAAGTTTTTATGTTCACCAACGAGATTTTCTATTCACTGTCCTTAAAATTTGTGAATTTCAAGATACACAAGGGTTTCATTTTATTTTTCATTTGTTATCATATAATTTTGTTCTTTATTTTAATTTATTTTTTGATCGGTAATTCATGTATTATATTAATTCAGAAAAAATTACATTTCAATATCAGCCCTCAATTTCGAGCATCTTCATTTTATCCCTTTGCTTCCTATACAAAATTACAAAAAAATATTTTTCCTTTTCCGAACTACGACTATCGAATATCAACATTACAAAAAAACATCAAAGAAACAGGGTATGGTTCGCCACCTCCTAGCCCTCCTCCACCACTACTTTGCCTTTCTCATTTTCAACCACCATTATCACTACATTCTGGTTCACGATCTCTGGGTTGACTCTGCAACCAGAAGGCTCTCCTTGTAGAAAGACGCGAACCGTCCTCATCCTCCTCTTTCCCGCAGGTCGTCCTCTCTTTCATCTCGGAGGTGTAGACTTAGCCTTTAGAGCCCGATATTTCTCATAGGACCCCCATTTGGCTTGCTCCGGATGGGTCTCCCAAGCAATCATAGACGCCATATATTGTTTCATTTCCTGCATCCCTATCTGCGTTGTTGCTCCCCTCACCTTCTTGTTGCAATTCGCACTCCATAGAAGGAACGACCTGAGTGGAGGAGTAAATTCACTGACATGTATCCATGCCCCTCCAGGACATGTGAAGCCCTCCTTGTCACGCACCAGAGCCAACAATCTTCCCATTCCCTCCAGTCGTTCTTTCTTCACACGTTTGTTCATTATCTCCACCATCGAGCTTCTTGGTTCCAATTCAAGACACCACGCCATACACATTGAGGCAATGTTCGCATTTGTGCGCGGTATCTAAACTCGCCATTCAGGTATTCCTCCCCAAGCACTATCTTCACCCTTGTGATGAAGGTTCGTTCTTCATAAGCAAAGATATTGATGAGTCTATCATCCGTTATGCATCCCCAAAATGTCACTTGTTGTTTGCTTCTCTGCAATGAGAAATTCTAATTATGTCAAGTTGTATCCTGTGGTTTATAACCTACGTTTGGTCGTCCTGCAACTTAAAGGCCGCAGCCATTCTAGCTCCAAAACAGACTTGTTGTACAGCGTGTTAGTGACAAGTTAGTCAATCGCAAAATCGACAGTGTAAAACGCGCGACTAACACGCATGTTAGTCAACCCGTACTGCCTTTTTGGAGCCAGAATAGACGCGTCCCAACTTAAATACCCCCTTCCAACTTGGCAATGGCTCATTAATATGGCAACACATCCGCACCTACGGATTCTACTCCAGGATGAAGATTTTTTTATTTGCACATGTGTGATCGCAAATTGTGTCATTTCCATCTACCACTACTAACTGCCGCCATTTACCTCTATTGTTGGTGCATGGCTCATCATTCCTCATCCTACCACCTCGCCTGTACACCTATTCTAATTGCACTTGAAGGCGGTGTACTTCTTTACTCCTTACACCCTTATCTTAGATGAGTTGTGTATCCTCATCGTGGCTTAGCTCTGTTTTGTTGTCGTCATCCCTGCCTCAATCCGTTTAATCTCACCTTGTCGATATTCCACTGCTACCTTTGCTTGTGCATCTACATCTTGATTTCCTTCTTTCAATGTGAGATATTTTGAATTGTGGAAAATCATTTAATTGTCTAATGATAGTCTGAATTATTTTATCAATTTGTCAATGTGTTGCCTCCCCTTTTGATATCGCCTATGTTATTATTTTGGAGTCCCCTTCCAACTGCAAATTTCTCACTCCTAGCCTTTTTGTCATTTGGACAGCCAATAAGGTTGCATTAGCTTTAGCTAAGTTATTGGTTGTGATTTTGAGCCCCTGTCTACACTTTGTCGGGATCGTGCCCTCTTGACACGCATCTTGCACCTGATTGACCCAAGTTACCCCTTGTCGCTCCATCAAAGTTCATCTTAACTTAGTCTTTGTCTAGGGGATTCCATTTAATATTATGTCTCTGCAACTCTTTACCTAGATCAAACCTAGGAAGTCCATAAACGAGGCTTTTCTTTATTTTTATTTTAGTTTATCTTTTCTTATTAAAATTTATCATATTAAAATAATCATTGTTATAATTTTTAGTATATTTAATTTAAATTATTAATTATCAATATGTTAAATTGAATATATTTGGTATTTGAATAAATTACTATTATTTATAATAGTCTTTTTATGATTATATAACTATTATTTAAAAATTTATGCAATATAATTTTCTATGACTACTTGAAATTAATAATAGAGGCCTTATTAAATTGTGATTATTGTGCTAATTATTTAACATTATTTAATGTTTTAAAATATTTAATTTAAATGGTTAATTGCTATATTAAATTGAATATATTTAGTGTTTATGATATTTAAATTAAAATGTTAAAATTATTTATATTTTAATATTTTTAAATTTATATAAGGTTTAAAGTTGATTACTTAATGCTATCAAATTTCTACAATCCATGTGAATATCATTTGTTGCTTTTGGATTTGATTGGTTAAAAATTTATCGTCAACATTTTGAATCACACTCCATGATCCATCGTCGAGATGAAAGAGAGTTCAAGGAGATGTAAGATTTAATCACAATCTTTTTTTTTGAATTTTTTCTCTTGTCGAACTTCATTTAAATGTTATTGTTGTCAAACCTAAACCTTAACTCAAACCTAAACCTTGTGACATAGGTGCAAGAAGGTGGCCTACTTTATTATTTACCTACTCCACCCAACATATTGGTGCAATTAGTTTTTACACACAACATTTATGATGCAATTTGATCTCTCAATGCTCTAACATTGCCTAACATGGTATAATTTAGCATTAAAGAATATTGAAAAACTATGCAATGATTAGCATAAATTAAGATGAATTTGATAAATATATATTTCATGTGATCATCATTATGCTTCTCTTTGTATTAATTCTTACTACTAAGGATATTTGAATAGAAAAATATATAGTAACTCATCTGGTGAACAAATGGTCACATGTCATTCTAGGACAATCCTATATCTAACTTTGACTACCATCATAGAAAGCAAGATTATTATTTGTAAGGTAGGAAACTACATATGATCTTTCTACCAAGAAAAACAATCATATAATAAGAAATCAATCTATAACATATTATTGTTCATACCTCAACCATTGTAAAGTCATCATACATTCATTTTTTTTGTTGCAAAGTAGGAATATATGCACATAAGGAACAAATTATATTGTTTATCAAATTTTATATATATAAATGTAGAATAATTGTACACATACATAAATTTGGCATATATGTCAACCCAATTTTTTTACAAAATGTGTCATATATTATCTCAAGATCTATATACAATTTACATATTGAATAGCTATATCAAATCCTAAAGGTTCACTTGACCCTATGTCTCTAGTGAATCCTCAATTTATGGTAGATCATCAAAAATTAGTCTCTTAATGCCACAATGCTTGCTAGTCAAACCACAAATTTGATTGATTATTCCATGGTAAATAAATAAGTTAGACTAGTAAATAGAAATTTATCTTCTACAATTTAAAACTTTGAAATTAACATCTAAATTGCTATTGTCAAATATAAGTTCTCTAAACCATCAATTAAAGTAGAACTCAATTCAATTATTTCAACTCTTTATTTTTATTGTCATTCTACAAATGATGCTCTTTTAGAATGATCAGAAGTCTGAACAAAGCATGATGGTAGAGTTATCGCATCACTTATTTTTGAA
Organism: Cryptomeria japonica; assembly: GCF_030272615.1. Lineage (NCBI taxonomy): Eukaryota > Viridiplantae > Streptophyta > Pinopsida > Cupressales > Cupressaceae > Cryptomeria > Cryptomeria japonica. Next base: position 519,040,917 of record NC_081405.1, on the reverse strand, counting down.
ATAGATCAAACTAGTAAAATAAAATTGAAATAAATTAATATATAATTTTGACCAAGAAAGAAATATATACAATGAAAATTGAGTAGATGTGTAAATGGAAAATATAGACTACTAAACATAAACTTATCTCCTACAAAAATATACCACCAATAGGGCCTCTTGCATTGACTTAGGACTCGTCATGGATGAACCAACTACAATTTCATACATGTATTAAAAAAGAAGGAATGTAAGATTGTATGTATACATATAATCATAATGACTTTAAAATTAACATCTAAATCGGTGATGAAGTAATTGTATTTACTAACAAAGATAACATACCCGTGTGAGTTGGATTGAGCCAAGTAAGTAATGATGAAATTGATTTAAATGTAATTGTATTTACTGACAAAGATAACATACCGGTGTGATTTGGATTGAGCTAAGTAATGATGAAATTGATTTAAATGACCACAAAGCGGGGTATTTAATGTAGTTATTTTATAAAAGTGGTGTTGTTTGAATGGGTGGTGGTATTTACATGGAGAGTTTGATATTGAAAAGTGCTTTTAGACCTATCATGGAAGCCAACTTTTCTCTCTTGATGGACAATCTAATAGCTTCAATTCTGGAAATTGGAGCAAAAGTTTCTTCATAATCAATCCCTTCTTGTTGTGAATATCCTTTGCAGACTAGTCTAGCTTTATTTTTGACTACTTCATTGACTTCATTCAATTTGTTCCTAAAATCCCATTTAGTACCAATAACATTTTATCCTTAGGTCTAGGCACAAGTTCCCAAGTGTTATTCTTTTCAGTCTGATCTAACTCTTCTTCCATGGCTCTTATCCAGTTATCATATTTGCAGGCTTCAACAACATATTCAGGTTCAACTTTAGAAATCAAACATACTTCTTCTGCAGCTAACCTTCTTCCAGGGATAACTTTAAGAAACCCCCCCGGACAACTGTGTAAAATCCTAGCGAATCAGACATTATTTTCGAGGGGAAATTTTCATATCGATGGAGAATTTTATTTTTTAAATGAGGAAAAAATTATTTTGTATTGGCGATTTTTTTTCTAGGGTATGAAAATGCCATAAATTTATGGCAAATAATACCTTGTTCTATGGGGAAAATATTTATTGTGGGAGGCGAATAATTTTTGTTAAAAGGAACAAATATATAATTGTATGAGCGAAAAATTTTACTCCAAAGGAAAAATTATTTAAATGTATTGGCAATTTTTATCCACCGCTTGAAAATTATTTAAATGTATTGGCGATTTTTTTCCACCGCTTGAAAATTATTTAATTTGTTTTGGTGAATGTTTTGTTATTTATGGTATAGTATACAATTCATTGGTGATTTCATGAATTCATTGCCATTAATAGACAAGGCACATCACATCACATAATACATTGAGTTTTATTTCAGCCTAATTTTCTGAAGAGAACATAGCTCACCAGAAAGTGCTCGGAATGGAATTGGATTCAATAGACACGTATCAAATGTCACGAATCACGATCAATAATTTTGTTCATTTAATATATATCTATTCACTTACAGCAATCCACTCTGTCCCCACGACTTCCAATGTGATACTTGCCAATTTGGTACTGGTTCAAAGTTGTTTCCATTTTCGCACAATAGTGCATTTATGGGAAAGATTTGCAGAGATACGAAAGATTTAAGAAAATTTATAGCAGTTAATACTGTTAAAGAAGTAATTATTACAATCAAGAGCTTCAACAATTTATATACGATCTCTGCTTCTTTCATCTTCAATTAGTCTTTTCCATTTGGTAGATAAATCGTCGAAGCTCACGGTATTTTAGGTTTATAGGCTCACTGCTCAAGTTGTTTAATTTGTTAATCTGTTTTCTCAAGATGGACACTCCCATCCGCTTGAGAAGAATTTCTAAAGAGGACCAGAGGGCCTTTCTAGGCTCCGTTAGAGACCCAACCCTCCAATCAGTCTGCAAGGAGGTTGGGTTGTTCACCAATGAGGTTGTGCGGATGGTGTTGGGCAGAGAATTTCTGTGAAATGAAAATAGGTACCATGTTAACACGGACCTTACATCACGCTTCTTAGCATCTCTTCTAGACCTGGGAGGAGACAAGGTGGATATGTTGATGTTGTTGAGGAAGTTTTTTAAGGAAGACTTCCTCGGAGATGACATTACTCTTGTCGTTCTTACAGAAGTAGGGGTGGGGATCCCTTGGGCAAGTGATTTATCCAAGCTTCTCCTCCCTGACCAAACACTGCCAGTGACCAGGCAACCATTTCTCCTAAACCTGAATGCAGAGCAGCTGACGCGTCACAGAAAATGGGCGCGGATTGGCAAGGACTTCCTCCAGAAATGGTTCCTCCTGGACGACTTTCCAAACTACATGTGGATTGAAGAATTCTCTCAGCTTATGCTGTCCGAAGAATTCTACATGGAAGGAGGGCCAGATTCTTAGGGAAAATTGTAAGCAATTCCACTACCTGTGCCCTAGCCCTGCCCTCCTGTAGTTTTTTTTTCCTATGTCCTTGAACCCTAATAGGCTGCTAGTGGCTCACTCATTTTGGCTTTTAAGTTTTTGGGGGACTCAAGTCTCCGACGAAAAAATTGTAAATTTTAAAAGCATAAATATTAATGATAATTTTTCAAATTCCAGTTTGTTTCACTTTGCCTCTTACATTCTTATGGGTATAAAAATGCTTTCTATAATTCTATTTCATTTTTATTAATTAATTTATTTCAAATGCTTTTTGTATATGAGCTACGTTATTTCAATTATTTGTTAAACAATGGAAATAAATTTAATACCGTGATCTTTTTTATGTAATGCTATAAAAAAAAAATTCAATTCGTTCCATTAATTATTTGTACATTGATTATGGTTGATTATAATTTTATAAATATATAGTTATACTATATAGTCATTCAAAATACAAAATTTCAAAAGTATCAAGATACAAAAGTTTATCGGTAAAGGTTTTTTCATTTTATTAATTCAAAAGTTTCAAGATACAAAATTTGCCCACAGCTTATAGCAAGCAGACAAAAAAACTAGTTCGTTGTCGATAGGTCGCTCACTCAGTCTCACTATCTCCTTGGGTTGCTTCCTCCCAATCCCTTTCCTCCTCAGAGGTCGATGCTTTGACTTTCCCTTTTTCTGCTTTAGCTTTCACTTTTGGAATGCAGTTTAGGCACCCGAAGTCGGGGTCGCCCTCCAAGCTTGCCAGTAGCTATATGGCCCTTCCTTCTTCAGCCCTATCTCTCAATGCCCTACCAAACTCCATCCTTGCCACCACATGCAAAGCCTTCAGGACTTCATCCAACCTCTTTAATTTCACAAAGAGTTTCATCGCTTCCCACCCCACTCGAGCTTGTTCATGACACTGGTATTTGATTTCATCCTCTGGGCCACGAATAAAAGGAAGCAATTCCTCCTGGTTGTCCCCTTCCTTAATTCGAATGCCAACTCCCAGCACCACCCACTCCAAGATCGAATCTAGGTTAATCAAAAACTCCCCATCAATCAATTTGACCAATGTGAGTTTTACCTTTTCCACCTCCTATTCGAATTCACAGGCCCACGCCATAATCAGAGAGTAAACCTCCATGTTAGTTCGATACCGGTGACTGATATGTGTCACCTCCTCCGCAAGCATCAGTCGAGTTGCCGCCCACAACTTCTCCTCCTTAAACCTGAATAGTCCTTGCATTCGTTTATCAGATACTTTGCCCAAAAAGGGCACCAACTTCTTGTCTATTCGAAGTGTGAAATTGGCCTCCATTGTCACCTGCAATTTCAAAATCACTTCTTGCAAAAAATATCTTACAGAAGGTATGATTGTATGAACTATAGATTTGTTTTGCAGCTGCTTCAAAGCAAAAAGTGGTACATAGATCAAAAGGTAAAAAAATTTGCCTCTGTCTTATAGGTCGGGTAATGAATGTGCACGATAAGACATTAATGCCATGAGATCAGGAAAAAGATTTCCTACCATCCTCCCCTTCCTCCGTTCGTGCAACATGTCGTAGACAACTCCTTCTTCAACAATTAATCGCCACCTTGGCATTTGTACTTTCCAAATTTGCTCGCCTTAACAGGTTGAGGACTGCAGTTGCACATTTTTTAAATTAATACACTAAATTTATGTTGAACTTTTATATATATTTTTAAACTATTTTTGAAAATTATATATCGTAAACATATTTTCAAAGAATTTTGTTAAACTTTAAATTAATATTTTAGATTTAATATTGAATGTTTTCTTTTTAATATTAAATTTTTACCTTTCAAATTGCATATCAAAATTTATATTTCTATTTAGTTATTTGTTTTATTCTAGAAACTAAGTTTCATGTTTTATACTATTTTTGAATTTCAAATTTTTACAAATAATATTAACATTATATTTAGTAGTTATCTCAAACTATTGCACATCTTTAATTACAAATAATATTAACATTATATTTAATAGTTATCTCAAACTATTGCCCGGAATTGAACATTTTAAATTAAATTAAATAGAATTAAGTCTATAGTCTATAGACTATAAATCTCATTTTCGGGCGGAATTTTAAAATGATTAAATAGACTTTAAAAGAAGACCCAAAAAGTAACACGAGTATGGTGACGTGCCAGAAAAATGGCAGAAGTTGTGGGACCCACTTCATCTTAAAACAGGTACCATCAACCGTTGGATGAACAAAGATCAACGGCTAGGGTGGATTTCGGCCCGAATGTGGGAAGTGAACACCTTTCTGAGAACTTCGCTCGGAATTGGACATTTTAAATTTAATTAAATATAATTAAGTCTATAAAGCTTTTTTCGAGCGGAGGTTTAAAATGATTAAATAGACTAAAAATCAAACCGGAAAAGTGACACGAGTATGGTGACGTGCCAGAAAAATGGCAGAAGTCGTGGGACCCACTACATCTTAAAACAGGTACCATCGACCGTTGGATGAACAAAGATCAACGGCTAGGGTGGATTTCGGCCCGAATGTGGGAAGTGAACACCTTTCTAAGAACTTCACCCGGAATTGGACATTTTAAATGTAATTAAATATAATTAAGTCTATAAATCTTTTTTTCGGGTGGAGGTTTAAAATGATTAAATAGACTAAAAATCAAACCCGAAAAGTGACACGATTATGGTGACGTGCTAGAAAAATGGTAGAAGTCGTGGGACCCACTACATCTTAAAACAGGTACCATCAACCATCGGATGAACAAAGATCAACGGCTTAGGGTGGATTTCAAGGTGAATGTGGGAAGGGAACAAATTTCTGAGAACTTTGCCCAAAAAAGTGACACGAGTATGGTGACGTGCCTGAAAACTGGCAGAAGTCATGGGACCCACAACAACTGACAACAAGTACCATCATCCATTGGATGAGAAAAGATCAACGACTTAGGGTGGAATTCAGCCCAAATGTGGGAAGTGAACACATTTGGGAGAACTTCGCCCAGAATTGAAACGTTTTAAATTTAATTAAATATAATTAAGTCTTTAAAGCACTTTTTCGGGTGGAAGTTTAAAATTATTAAATAGACTTAAAAAATAGATCCGTAAAGTCACAACAGGTACCTTGGTCCCTCATCTGTTGGATGAGAAAAGATCAACAGCTTAGGGTGGATTTCGGCCCGAATGTGGGAAGTGAACACATTTGGGAGAACTTCGCCCAGAATTGAACGTATTACATTTCATGTCCTCAGAATTTATACTGAAGTAGTGAATGTTTTGTCCTTCGGCATCAAATAGTTATTAATAATAATTAATAAAATTACAACATGATTCTTAATCTTAATGTCCTCGAAATTTATACTGAAGTAATGAATGTTTTTTCCTTCGGCACTGAATAGTTATTAATAGTAATTAATAAAATTACAACATGATTCTAGATATTTTGCTCTTTAGGTTTTACTTTTCTACTTTTCAGAGTTTTCAAAATAAGAGACTCGTAAATCATAATTGTCTTTCATTTCTTAGACAAACTTGTAAATTGAGGGAGATTCAAAAACAGAGACTAGATTGAGGAATGCAAGTTGCAACAGAGACTATCTGCGCCAATCTAGTGAACTAGAAATTCCAATTTCTGGGTAAAATCTAAAACACCTACATCCCACCTTTTTTGCTTTTGGTAATCTCGTGGTCCAATTTGAGGGTTAGCATTTTTAGGTTTTTATCTAGCATTATTTTGAATTATTAACAATAATAGTAATGGGGAAAATGGGAAGCAGTAGTTCAACAAGAAGCCAAGTGAAAAACAAAACGCACCTAACCGAAATGGTTAAAACCCCAGATTTCACTGATGAATACCATGATATTTATGACCCTGCTATCCATGGTGAAAAGCGTATCATAGATATTAGATATACATTGTCTAGTAAGGCGGCAAATGCATCCAGGGCAAAATTTACTGTTTTCAACCCAATGTTAAAACAAAAAACAAATAAAATTGCATCTTGGGATGTTGGATTGGGAAGCATGGTGTTACATGAAGTATTTCCTTGCCCTGATTTTGTCATGGTCTGCGCAGAAAATTATGATGAAGATAAAAAAGCAATTGTCAATAAAAATACAAAAGAGGAAATTATATCCATAAACAAGAGAGAATTTGCTCGTTTGTTGAACCTAGGATTTGAAGCACAAAACTCAAACATCCAAATTGACCTTGAAAAGATGGCAGGGAATTATGAGAGTCTCGATCCAAGTCGCAGAGATTCATTTATCAAAGCTCTAATAAAGATTGGTACTGGTATTGTGTTGGATCAGAATCATAAGCCTCCTTATGATTCTAACATTTTTGTTCCATGGGTTGGGGGATACTATTTCCTTGTTGTCGTTTTGCCTGGGATTGGAAAATAATAGGGAAGTGGGTGCAAGCCTTCTTGAAATGATTTATAATATCCATTGTGCAGGTCAGCCAGTAAGATATAATTTTATTGAGCACATTGTAAAATCCATGCAAAAACAATTACTGATGATCAAAAAAGGTTCCTGTAAGAGATTTAGGTTCTCATCCTATTTGTGTTATCTCCTCCTATCCAAGTATCGTGCAATATTCAAGACCAACAAGCTTCAAATTGTGAGCTATAAGATTGATGAGAAGACTGGGAAGAGAACAGAGTGTCCAATATATGATTGGACCCCAAAGATAAGGATGCATGATAACAGAAAGAACTACAACCATTTTGTACACTTCTTTTTGGCACCAATGTATAATGAAATTACAAGCACTCCAATGCCTAGGTTGCCTATGTCTTGTAGAGATTGCATTCAACTTGGAAGTCAAATAGAATTGGCTAACTGGTTCTTCATGGAAGAATTCACTGTGTTAAGGTTTTACAGATCGGCAGTAAAACCATACAGACTTCCAATACATGTGACAGACAGGATATTTGCATTAGAGTATGTACGGCAATTGGAGAGCACAGATAGGCACTTCCATGGTTAGCAAAAGAAGAGCATATTTCCTTCCTTGCCTTTCTCATGTGGAGGGTTCACATTTGAGAGAAAAGCATTCAATGTGGCACATGATTTTTTGACAGTTTTTAACTTTGGTGATGAGGGTCTCTGGCAGTATGATCCAATCGGTGCAGTTCAAGCAAGGCTTAAGAAAAATAGGAACTCTTCAGCGTTATGTCAACATGAAAGTAAACCATTGCTAGAAAAGCTTAGAAACATGGACTCATGGGATGAGGTTAAAAAAGAGATGGAGAAAATTGCAGCTAACAAAAAGATTTCAACAGAAGAATTTTCATCACAAATTATGGTATTGCAAATGCACACCGAGAGGACAACAGAGGAGGGCCAGGGCATCCAAAATAGGAGGTCCTACAATTTCTACCTAAAATCTGCTAATCCATCTAACAAATCTATTCCCAAATCAATTATGCACGAATGTAAAGAGAATTATTTCACTCAAACCAAAATAAATGATTTTTGGACTATGAGGAGGAATCTCAGTGAACCAAAGACAAGTGCAGAATTTGAGAGCATCGACGAGGATGCAAAGTTTAGCAAATTGTGGGATATGGAGCATGGCAGGACTGAAGGTGATGATGATGAGCATGAGGTTGTCGTTGAGCCCCTTCCAACAACTACTACAGTCCCAAAAATATTAGGTGGAGTCAGTGAGTCCATGAAAGAAAAATATAGAAAAGGGGCAAACCTTGTGGAAAAAATGGGGTTTGAAGGTGGTGGTCTAGGTGCTAGAGGAGATGGCATTTGGTATCCACTTCAGGTACAACTTCCATCACAGTCAAAATCAAAAGGTCCTTATAAACCAGTCATTGGACTTGATTCTTCAAATTCATCACGGATAGGTACTACTCATAACCCTCATGGTCCACCTACATTTGTTTCAGGTTCAAATCCACAACCACCACCACATCATGGTATTCCCATTGGTAGTGAATCAAGTGCCACTACCACTGGTGGGGAATCTGGGGATAGTATTCTTATTATTGTTCAGTCAAGTGCCCCTGTGATTGGTGGGGTTGGCATGGGTACTACTACTGATACTAGTTATCTTGGTGTTGGACAAGGGCAACAACAAAATATCTCTCACAAGAGGCCACTAGAGGTAGATACTCAATCTCATACTATTGAGAATCCTATATCAAGTGCTACTGACACTGCAAATCAATCATTTGCAGCTTCAGATCACACACCTCAAAAGACTATGAAAACTACACATGAAAGGGTCAGTAGGAGTGGGACAGCATCAGGAACTATTGTTGGTAATCCTAGTCAAGCATTAGTTAAAACCACAGGAATAAGAGGAATTGGAGCCTATGGTATTCCTATGTCACCTTTCAAACATTCAATTGCTTCAGCAAGCCCATATTTTCAATTTCGTGATTACTATGAAAAATATGAACACACAACAAAAGCAAATAAAGAAAAAAAGAAAGTATTTCATAGGAATTTTGCGTCTGAAGTTGTAAACGAACAACCTGCAAGGAACAGGGTATTTCCAACATATGACCCACAGAAAGATATGATGGAGTTCATGGTTGTTATGCCCTCGGGCCCATCTAAAGATAAAAATCCACCACACAGTCAGATAGATCCCTCTCAATTTCAAGTTAGCACCCTCCAACTAGATTTTTCCAAACTACATAATGTGGACAAAATTAGTGTGTCAAAAAGGACTAACGAAGTGGTCTACACTTCACTGCTAAAGGTGGAGAGAGAAAAAAAATAAACTAGAGAAACAAATAGAAAAGTTACAGGCAAACCTAGAAAACGAAAAATCAAGGAGGAAAGGAAAGCAGTAGATAGCAAGTGCAATGATTTACAGAAAAGGATAAAAAATTTGGGTTCTGCAGTAGAAATTGCAGAGCAGGAGAAGAAGGATGCAAAATTGAAGCACCTGACAGAAAAATTGGCTAAAAGCAATAAAAAAATTGTTGAGGAAAAAGCCAGTTTTCAAAAATTATACAAAAGTTATGAGTCTGCTACCGCTGAAATGAGAAAATTACAGGACCTATTGGATCATGGGAAGGAAAAAGAAAAACATTTGCAAGAGGAAGTAGAGGAAGAAAGAAAAAAATGTGCACAAATGAAAGAAGAGTTGCAAAATGCAAATGATAAAATAAAAACTTTGGAGGATAGATTGAAAGATAATATGAAAAATACAATGAAGTATATACAAGAAAACATTTGGTGGCAAATAATGCAGAGGAGTGAGAATTTGTGTGAATGGTTTCAATTGATAGAAAGTATGAGACAATTTTTTATAAAAATCAAAGGGCACTATGAGAAGAGCACACATGTTTATTCAAAAGAGGACATGGCAAAAAAGATTTTGAAAGTAGTCTATAGTTCCAATGACAGCTACTTGGCATCTAAGGGAATTAAGAGCCGCATTGATGCCACAGTTAAGACATCATCTATCATTCAAAAATGCCAGAAGCTAAGGGAAACATCAGAAGTTATGGACAGTTGTGGAAAAAAGATAGTGAAGCTGCAAGAAAAGAAAAATAATTTGATTAAACTTGGTTTGCCTAAGCCTGTTGACACATCAAATAAATTAATTGGAGAAGAAGCTTACAAAAAAATCATGGAGATAAAAATGAAGTCTGATTTAGACTTGCTTCCAAAGGACACAACTCCCAAAAGCTTTCTGGAATTCATCCAACTATTTACAACTCTAAATTCGGTATTGGATGAAACCGTGATGTCAAGTAAATCTTCTAAATATGGAATGTTGATGAAGTTGGAATTGACTTTCCATCGTTTACAGAATATTGATCTTCCATCAGACAAAGAGTGGAGCACCCTACAAAACTGGCACAAAATTTTTAAGAATCATAGTATGTATTGCACAATTTTCTTCTTTTATTCTTAATTTCAAAGTTTTATGTTTTTTCTATTTGCTATTTTGCTAATCCAGCCTATGAATCTATTTTATGAATAGGAAAAAAATAACACTCGCTATTGCTATTTTGCTAATCCAGCCTATGAATCTATGATGCATAGTGCAAAACTTCAGCCAATAAGTTTGTATTCTCAAATTCTCCCTTGCTTTAACATTTATGCACTTCTCTATTTCTGATTAGTAGGTTTTAGGCATTACTATTATCTATGACTAATTTGTCATGGTGTGAATTAATATTTAATTTTGAACTCTTTTTTTTGAATAGGAGACATCAAACATGTAGCAGATGTTAAATTGCTAATACGGCTTGTGATGGCCATATAAATATGTGTTGAGTTTGTGATTTTGATGTTTAGTGTTCACATGTTGCAAACTTGCAATTCGACCTGAAGCTGTTGTTGCTCCCTTGTTTCTATAAAAGGGAATTCAAGGTCATTTGCAATTTTGCAAAGGGTTCTGAAACTTTGTATTCGCTTTTGCATGGACATTGGAGAATCACACAGGAGTTGTTGTTGCTCTCTTGTTTCTATAAAAGGGAATTCGGGGTCATTTGCAAAGGGTTCTGAAATGTTGTATTCACTTTTGCAATTGGCATGGAGAATCACATAGATTGGTGTATTACTATTGAATGAATTGTATCATATGGCTATATTTTGAAAGAATTAATGAAAATCTAAGTTCTCGACATGTGTGTTACTAATTTACTATTGAATGAATTGTATGAGTATCATATGGTTCTAAAATGTATCACACATATTTAAGACTCAAACATGTATAAATAAACAATAAACATCTCTGTATCAATAAACACATTATGGTTTTTTTTTTTATTATGCTATTTTAAATCTGGAAATAGAAAGTTGAAAAATACAATTACAAATCAATATTAAATTCTAATTGCAAAAAGTCATATGCTTTTGTAATATGAATGATGAGATACAGTAATAAGATAATAAATACTAATCTCTTATAGTTGTCATTCATCCTCATCAAATTCAGTGCTTTCTTGATTCTCGTATGTGGTTTCTTCACTCTGAGTCTGAGTTTGCATATCTTCGCCGAACTGCATCTCAATGCTACCAGTAGGTCCAGTAGTTCCATTGGCACTTTGGTTTGAAGTGTTGCCCAAACCTCTTCTTTCACATTTGGACCTCCAGATTTGCAGTGCCCTATCGTATGGAAAAGTGTGGACATCATACCTAGATGTATAGAGCCTCAAGCAATTTTCCAAATTTTTGTCTAGTTTATTTCTTAGCTTTGATTTTAGGAACCCCAAAGCACTGAAAACTCTCTCATCTTCCACCGAACCCAATATCATGGTAAGACATAAATCAGCAAGCTTCACATATTCTGGCATTGAATCACGCAAGGATGCGTTCTCAGCTATATATTTCCAAAGTCTTGTTATTGATCCCTCTTCGCGAGGGTTCTCCATTTTGGCATATTGTTCTTTCATAGTGAATGCAAAATGAGATGATTGCTCTCGAAGATTAGTTTCGTCTAATATTCCATTTATAGTTACTCCATTAAATTCTCTGGATATGCAAAATTGTTTTACCAAAGTCAGTAGCTTACTTCGAAAATAAGATGCACTATTGAGGCTCCAATAATGAGGAAACACAATAGACATGGCTTCGAGTAGGTTGTCAGGAGGGAATCTGCTTCTAATTTGTGAGGAAAGATCATATGCAATTTTCTTCAAAGAAGTAGTTACAGTCTCAACAATCTTGTCGAAATCTTCCTTTGTAACTCTTGCTAGTTTCTTCCTGGGGTGCTTTCCTGGTTCCTCGGGGTCGACTGTGGCATAGAAGTGCATTGGTATCTCAACTCCCCGTACATTGGCACATACCTCCCTGTCTACACCGATTTGTAAAAATTTATCAGGATTGTTCAAATCTATGAGTGTCCGCCACTTAACAAATTTTTCATCAGATAGTGTTGGTTGATTTCGATAGAGATTGTCAAGGGTCATGCATGTCATCTTACGTAGCATAGCATATTCTGCAATATACAGAGCTCTTTTTTGGGTAGCCTTCATAATATTCCTCATTTCCTCTGGCATGGACATAAGAGCTGCTAAAGTTAAGAGTGTCTCTAAATTACTTAACCTGCCAAGAAGTTCAAGAAATTTTGGTTGATCTGATTCGTCGCGAGTTGTGTGAAATAGTCCAATCAAGGATGGATATTCTGAAAACACTCGATGCGCTGGACCATCCAAAGAGATCCATCTGGTATCATTATCCTTGAGAAGCTTGTTCCCATCAGTTAATCCATCAACAAAGTGTTGAAATTCCATAAATCGCTTGGGACTTCAAAAGAAGTGTGAGTAGAGCTCTCTGATTAAAATTTCAATTTTTTTAACCGAAGCAAACTTGCTCACAATTCCAAAAGCTAGATTCATTCTGTGAGTCATGCAGTGAATTGCAGTAATGTATGGTGCAAATGAAATTTCAATCTTTGTACAAAGGTTGTTCCTGTGACCTTGCATTACTGAAGCTCCATCTGCTCCAACACAAACTAATTTTTTGGCTACCGTCATGTCATCCAGACCTCCATATTCAATTAAACCTCTCTTTACTAGTTGAAATAAATTTTCCGTTGTCGCACTCTCCTTCATTTTAGCAACAGATATTAGATGAGGTTGCCGGGTATGATTCTCTATAGTATAAACATGCATGCATACCCATGAAGTATTGTCTACTGCCATAACTTTGTCTAAAGAAAATGCAATGAAGTTTGACGCTCTTATTTTTTCCTATACATCTTCTTTTTCAACCTCAACAAGACAACTTGCCCATTCCCATCCACTGTTTACTGACTAGTGTCTATTAGGATAGTTAGGAACTTTCAAAAAGTGTAATAAACCACTAATTGATGGGAAATATGTCATAGCACACCCTCTGCTCAAAATATGAAAAACAACGCTTAACTGAACAATTTTTCCCAGTTGTTCTATTTGCATTGCTTTTCCAAAAACAACTTCAATAGAACCTTTAACTTTAGAAGGCTTCGTCTATAGTTTCTCATGAAAATAATACTCTTTGGCATTCCTCACATGCTTACATTCATCCTTTATTTTCCATCTTATCACTGATTTTTCAACCCCGTCTATCATTTGTTTTTCATAAACTTTACCCATATACTTTTCTATGGTGTCAAATTTTAGCTGCAACCTAATTTCCTTGTTATGTTTCCAAGTGCAAATATTACACCTGCATTCTATTGGAGGCTCGCATTCAATTGTATTCTCCACTAGTTCAATGAATGGATACTTTGATGCCTAATTAATTTGAAAATTCCTCATTGACATATTCCCGATCCTTTTTTTATTGTGGTTCAACCTTTTTTGATATGGCTTTTCTTTTCCCCTTTCGTGTATTATCATCAATGGCATTATCACCCAAGTCGATTATATCATTCCAGCTAACTTGGGTATCTACTAGATAATCTTCTGCAAGATCATCATGATCTAAGATATCAGGTTCACCGCCGTCTTCAACATGCGGTGCAGTTGGCGAATTTTGTACTTGTACTTGTGATGATGTACCTTCCTGATTTTCACCAGTACCACAATATTTTCCAATGCCAAAGTAAGAAGACAACGTTCTGCTTTTTGTTGGCCTCTCCTAGCCTTCCCACATTCAGGTTTCCTACCCCTCTTCCTGTTCGACATCTCCAATGAAATAACGGCTGCTAAAAAAATATCAATTTGTTGAAGAAGCAATAACAGACTATAATGTATAATATACCACTTCAAAAATATGATCGCTCACCTTTAGGCTTTAGGTCACTAGCAGTCGCCAATACAGTCAACAACAATGATTTTCCTTGGTCTGAAACTTCCCTATTGATCAGCATTCAAAGCCTAGAACCCACCGTATTATGTTGAGATAGATCTGATATTTGCATGTATTTATACCAATCCTTATATGGCGAATTCCACGAGAATTTTATATGGTATACAAATATTTGGCGAATCTTGCGTAACTATAACACAACTTATGTAATTTTCAAGGTGATTATAGGTCGTCCAAATACGACTTATGTAATTTTTGAGGCGATTATAGGTCATCCAAATAATAGGCGAATACAATATAGTTGGCAAAAGTTGGGGTGAAAGGAGACACATGTCGGCAAGATGTCAGGCGAATTGGGTCCCCCTGGCTAACAAATATTCACATGCCTATAGGCGAATTAAGGTCATCTATTAAGGAAACCTCAGAGAGTGTAGGCAAAACAATTAAATTTACCATGTGTCCACCATATAGTGTATTGGTGAAATCATCGCGTAGAAACATTTAACTGCATAAAACATATGGCGATCAGGCCGTGACTTTGACGGAAATTGATAATGTTCTGGCGACATGGCCACCCCCAGACGGTACAAAATATTCGCCATTTCCGACATGGCTGACGTAAAAATTTTGCCATTAGCGAATATTCGCCAGTAAAGTAATATTTGCCTTCTTCTAGTCATCACACCTTTATTCTTATCACCAATAATCTGATTCTCAGAATGATTTAGTTTGACATACCTCAGAATATTTTGTTTATTCTGATCCTCAGGTTCCTGCACATCATCACTAGTAGCAGCAACATCCAGATTAACAGTCTCTACCGGATCATTTTGCTTAGGTTTTTCAAGCTGAATAGGAGCTAAAACAACATGTTAACCTTCATCATAAGCTCTGATTTCCTTCCCAAGGTTTTCATCCACCCTCACATTTACATTTTACACTCTCAACTATCTTTCTCAGTCTCTTATTACAACACCGATAGACTTTGCTATTTGTAGAATATCCCAAAAAGGTACCTTCATCACTTCTAGCATCAAACTTTCCAATATCCTCATCTCTCTTGATATAACATTTGCTACCAAAATTTTTGAAATATTTCACAATAAGAACATGACCAAACCAAAGCTCATAAGGGGTCTTGTTGATGAGTGTTTTGACACACTCACCAACGGTCAAGTAGTTTGTGTGAACACTCACCACCTCTCATGAAAAATAGTAAGTTTTGGGAAACTAACTACTCCAAGGTCTCTATAGTCGGGTCTTGACGATGATGGGCAACTCAATGGTTGATGCGATTGTACCTGTCAAAGGGCTTGCTGGTTGAAACAACTTCGAATTACCTACTCTTATTTTTGTATTTTCTAATTTGGACTCTCTCAAAAAAATAAACAACAAAAGATAGATCAGGGGAACAAGGAAATAATAATGAAATTGATACAATAACAACTGAATGATCCACACAGTCAAAATTTCATAACCCAATTTTATCAATATTACTAAATCATCATTCAAATGACGAACTCTAAAAAATATATAAAGTTAGACAACTTCACATACCAATGGAAATGAATATCATCAATCCAATAATCACCCTATCGATTTAATCCTCATATACCATTTACATGTGCAATGTGATTCTTAAAATAACAAAGTATCCAAAAGAACTAGTTGTTGCTTGAAATAATAGAAGTTACCAGATAACAAAGAACATAGCCATATAGAACACACAAGTAGATCAAGCAATCCAAAAGCTGTTTTTTGTATTAAACTTCGAAGAGTGTCACAAAATCTTCTAAACTCATAAAAATCTGCATAAATTTTCTAAAAGGAATCTCTAAATTGGACCTCAAATCATCAATTCATGGACCATTACAATGAATCAAAATTTCTAATTTATAGAGTTTTAAGTCCTAAATTCTGGGAATTAAAGATATCTAAACTAAAGGCTACAAAAACAAGGAGCTGCAGTTGACATGCAAGTCTCTACCTTAAACTCTAGTAAAACTACCAATTAAATATTACTACGAAACATGTGTTCCCAAAATTGGCCATTACAGCCATGCAGAATTTTCCCAAAAACTGAAGAAAGGCCAGAAATATCTTCAAAAAGCAGTCAAAATTGCATGTGTGGCAGCTATATGTTTATCCTTTACTCCTTTTATAGTTCTTATAGTTACTGACAAAACATGCAATTGTATCTTCAGGAGGATCAACAACATACAAAATCTGATACTCAGACTTCTTCAAAATTTGCTTTGCCTACTCCCATTTGTTAACCAATTTATTAATTACTCCCTCCACATGTATCCACTAAGAAGTCAAAAATGAGTATCAATCCATTAACTCTGTATTAAACTTTGTTGTAGGTGCAAAGTGATGAGTCGCATACTGGTCCCATTGATCCAACACTACACCTTCCTTTAGGTGACCATCTCTCAAAATGTTGTGACCATATACCCTAACAACTTCTTTACAAAATTCTTATATTTACCAATTGACTTCAAAAGAGGAGCATGTGCCTCCAAATCCTCAACCTACACTTCTCAAGAACTTCTATCTTAAATTCTATTGCAAAGATATAAGATTGAAAGCTATCAAAATCATCTCCTCCCAACAAATCTTCATTTTTAATCACTTCTTCGCCCAAGGCCAATATTTTATTCAAGCTTTTACACTACTTGGTGAAGTCTCTGATCCTTACTTCCCAATTTGTTGAACAGTCTCTTAATTCCTTTTCCATTTTAAGGACCCTTTCATAAATTCCCATTGTATGTTGTAGAAAAAGCTTTACCTTAGAAATGTTATCTTTTGCCCATGATTTTGTAGTAGTGGCTACTTTCCTTATTTCAATCAAGGCTCTTACATCACCTTCTGGGAGCGATGATGTGGACGACAGTGTGTCATCAACCCTTGAATCCAAAGGCTTCCCCATCTCCACAAGCAATTTCTTATACTAGTCTAATTGCGCCTTTACTTGCAAGTAGGAGTTACACTCCTCCATTCTGCTCCTCATTGTACTAGTAGCAAATTCCAAAGTGTCAAACTCTCCCCACTTTTTCTTCTTCCCTAGCCTAACATGTGATACTTGATATGTAGAAGGACCTTCCCCTTCAACCTCCATAGGGGATGCGATATCGACGATTACTTCACTGAAGCCAGTTCTAGATAAATGATGAATCATTTTGGTTTTCTTTGTTTTCTTTGGCTCCTCCGTAATAGCCCAATGTAGTGAGAGTTTAAGCAACACCACCTTTTGTTTTTATTAAAAGTGAAGGTTAACCACTGTTGTGTTTCTTCATCTGTACTCCCCCCTTTGGTGGTTATTTGTGTCATCATCTGTCCAGCTCATCATCCGTCCAGCTTGTTGTGACAGATCCTCCTCCTGTTGCTGCTCTTGTTCTGCATCATGTGTATCGGGAGGAGTTTGGGTCTCTCCTTGGGTAGGTTGTACTAGTATGGGGAAATGTTGTTGTTGGGAGAGAATTTGTTGAGCCAAGTTTTCCTGTAGAGCACTATCAATAGCAAGTTGTTGTTGATTTCTTCCAATTTCTCGCTCACTTGATCATTGAAGTCTTTGGTTGGCTCTTGACTTTTTTGCTCTATTTCTCCACCGGTGATATCTTTCAACAAGTTTTCTACATCCCGTGGAGTGAGAACAAGTCTTTCATCATGCTCTTCATCCTGCCCTTGTCTCATTTCCTCCTCTTCATCTTGTTGCTGCCCTTGCAGACCCTGATCATCTACGTCCATAGGGGTTACCTCTGTACATTCTGATAGTTTTTGCACGAGAGACTCTCTTCGTTTCTTTGCACTAGAAGGAGTCATTATTTTCCTCTTCTTGGGCTCTACCTTCTTTGGTGTTGGCTCAACCTCCTCTTGGTCTGAGTCTGACTCCACATTATAAATAATTATTTTTTCGGTTGTGGGATTCATTGCAGGCACAGGCATCTATGAAACAATAGAAGATGGAGTGACTGTTGTTGTAACCAAAGGTGGAGGCATTGTTGATAAATTTGTTGCAACAGATGTGGTTGATGTAGTGGTAGGTGTTGTTGTAGCAGAGGTAGTAGCAGTGGTCACAAGAGTGGTGGTAGCAATGGCGGTATCACTAGAAGGTTGAGCCTCTTGAGAAGTTTGTTTTGTTGTTGATGTAATACCTTCAATAACTGGCCTAGCAGGATCAATTTATGCCTATGGTGTGTCCCCTAGGTCGGCTTTATCCCTAAACTCACTTATTTTGCCAAGTATTCGGACTCTTTCATTTTTTCATTCAACTTTTTCTTTACTTCTTCTGTGTTTAAAGGAGTTTCGGCTTCCTCCTCTAGGTCCTTAGAGGTGTTCTTCCTTGACTCTGACATCGAACACAGCTAAGCCTAAACCTACAAAACCAACCAAAACTAAACCTAGGTCCATAGAGGTCCGTAGAGGTGTTCTTCCTCCTCTAGGTCCGTAGAGGTGTTCTTCTTCCTAGACGTCTGTAGAGGTGTTAGCTTTCATTAACACAGCTAAACCTGTAAAACCAACCAAACAAGCATCAAACACTACTCAAAGAAACATCACTACAGAAACATCTCACTTCAAGACTCCGAGATCCTAAGGTCTTGAAGTGAGAAAACAAAAACAAACTACAAAGAAAATCCGAGTGTTTGGGAACTCGAGGTTCCGAGTTTTCATTGCAACGCAAAAAGGGAACCACTTCGGGAACTCGGGTTTCAACAGTGACTAAACTATTGACAATGGCAACAAACCTGGGACTTTGGGGTTCAAATTTCCGGGGTGCGACTCTAACATGCAATGCGGAACTTCGTAGAACCGAAGTCTCGACAAACTACAAAGATGAAGCAGAAAAGAGGGTTCAGGACCCCGAGACAACGAGGTTCCGATTTGAACAAACATGCAAAAGAGAAATTGATTCGGGAACTTGGGAACCTTGGTTTCCAAATTGGTTTAAACACAGACCCAAAAAAATCAAAAACCATCACTTCAGGAACACAGGAACCCGAGTTTCCAAAGTGGTATAAAATAAACCAACAACCCCAATTTCGGGAACTCGTGAACCCGAGTTTCTGAAATAGCGCAAAAAGAAAACAAACCAAGAACAAGACTATCATTTTGGGGACTCGGGAACCTGAGTTTCTGAAATGATAAGACAACAAGAAAAACCCTTAACTCGGAACTCCGGGAACCTGAGGTTTCGAGGTTAGGGAAAAACAAGCAAAACATGTAAAACAAGCAAAAAAACAAGAAATCTAAACTAAACCAAATAAAATCTAGCCTAAGACACACAAAAATCCATATGAAGGAGGTGAGAAACACACCTATCTAGCACAAAAAGCGAAGACGGTGCTGGATCAAGTGCGCGGGAGTTCAAGATTGTGAGGTCAGAGCTCTGGATTTGCAAGAGTGAATGCACAAATGAGCTCCAAAATGACCTCCAATCATATTTATACCCCAATCTAGCACTGCAATAAATGCACTTCAGGGACTCGGGAATCCGGGTTTCCAAAATGCAACACAAGCAACGAGCTAGGAACCCTAGGAACTCGGGTTTTCGAAGAACAGATCAGAAGAACAACCCGAGAGTTCAGGGTGAAAACCAAAAGGGCAAACAAACACTTCAGGAATCCAGGAACCCGAAGTTCTGAAGTGATGCTTGAACCAAAACAAAGAGGACTCGGTAGTTCGGGAACCCAAACTCCTAAACAAGGAAACAAAAAAATGATCTCAAATTTCGGAAACCTGAACCTCCAGGGATAGACAAACAAACAAACGAGAACATAAATGAACTTGGGAACTCGGGGACCCAAATTCCCAAGAAAAGAAAAGGAAACAAGTGAAAGCCCACCTCAGGAACTCGGAAACCCGAACTCCTGAGGTGATCAAAACAAAAATAAAGGGAAAACCAACATAAAAAGATAAAAAGAGGGATCTTTATTTTCATGAGCAGGAAAATGATGGGACTAGATATACAGGGCATATCAAATGGCGACTATCTGGGAAAAATGACTCTAGGCATTTTAAAACTGCAAAATCATTGGTTTATCTGATGCCTAAGGCTACTATCATTCAAAACAATGTATAAGAGAAAAAGATGAGTGAACTAATGAACAAGCAACCGAATCTAGAACTAAACAAGATCAACTCTTAAGTGTGTGCACGTGATTCATTACTCTGTTGTTCTCAATAGTGAAGATAAGCAAAGGAAATTGGGCCCAAGCTACGTAGGTGAAGTCAATCAATGTGTTTCGTGCAAGGTCATCCTAGGCATAACTCTAGTGCTAGCTAGTCATCCATATCTCTGATAGAGATACCTCTGGCTCCCGTCAAGCAGTGCTCCACTTCTAGCCAGGCGTCCATAGCCCCGGTGGAGATTACTTGAAACACCCAAATTTAGTTGTTGCAAGTGAGTTATTTCTTTTTCTCTTTCTTTCCTTTTTTTTTAGATCATTTTTCACATCATAGAATATCAAACGAATATTTCTTCATAACCTTTAAGCAACTTTCAAACATTGAAGTCCGATTACTGGGTTGGGAACCACGGTGGACAATGTGAAACATCCCGACTTCTAATTTTTCATTTGGAAACAATTTTATCTGATACCTTACAAAAATATCTGATGCGACTTAGTGTGATGGTGGCGTTGAGTAATCAGGTTAGCCTTTTCCAATTGAGATCCAAGAACTCAAATCATAATTTAACCAATATATATCACCTTGGACGAATGTAGACAAAGATTGCAAGATTAACCAAACAATAATGAAGTTGTAAAGAGCAAAGAGTCGATGTCTCTCAATATTTTCCCAATCTGTTATGCAAAGATCATCTTTTCCTTAGAATCCTTAAAAATAAATAAGTGCCCTGACACAACGAAATGAAACACACAAAATGAAACAATGCACCAAAGAAACCAAAAGGGAAACAAACAAGAAGCCAAAACAAAACTGAACAACCAACAAGCAAACCCAAGAAAACAACAAACCAAACCAAAATGACTAAACTACTATAGTACAAAAGATCCAGCTCCATTTAGGATTAATCAAAGTAATGCTTGAGGAACTAACCATTGATGGGAAATGGTACAAGTTCTCCAGTCAAGGAGCTCAACCTAAAAGTGTTCTCTCCTAAAATTTCAGCAATCCGATAAGGACCTAACCACAACCTCTCAAACTTATGATGATCACCCTTCTTTTCCTTGGCCTTGTCCCATAACAAAACTAAGTCAGAGATATGAAAGGCTTTCAACTTGGCTCTTTTATCAAACCATCGTTTAACAACTGCTTGATGCTTAGCGAAGTGTTTCGGGGTATTTATCCTTTTCTCATCGAGTTTCAATAAATTCAAGAGGCAAACTTCTACCTGGTTCTCAATTTCAAGTTCTTTATTTAGTTGGAGGATAGGTATATGTAAATTAATCGGGAAAACAAGGTTTTGGCCATAAACAAGATAATATGGAGAAGCCCCTATAGCATCTTTAACTCTGGTGTGATCAACCCATAGGGCGTCCCTCAATTGATTATGCCAATCCTTAGGGTTCTTCTCAAGTAGCTTCTTAATAACATCTAAGATATTTTTAGTTGTGGATTTAGCTACTCCATTACCTTGTGGATAGTAATTAGATGAAAATTTCAAGATTACCTTGTACTCATGTGACCATTGCATTAATTGTGCTAAAGTAAAAACAAGGCCATTGTCACATACCAGAGCAAATGACATACCAAACCTGGTGACGATATACTCATCAATGAATTTGATAAGAACTTCTGCAGTGGCATTCCTGCATGCTATGGCCTTCGTCCATCAGGTGCAATAGTTCATTGCAGTGAGAATGAACTTGTGTCATGTGAATGAGTTAGGATTAATAACACCAACAAAATCTAATGCCCATTGGGTAAACGGTCTTACCTCAAATACTGGTTGAAGAGGCATGGCAGGATTCCTTTCTTTGGCAACTGTAGTTTGACAGGTATGGTAGTGTCTAACTTGTTCATAGATATCTTTAAAAATGATAGGCCAATAGTAACCTGCTTTCAATATCTGATGTATTGTAGCATCTGCCGACCCATGGCTTGTACCATATTTCCCATGAAATTCATCTCTCATCTTATGAGCTTCTTGTTGATCAAGACACCTAAGATAGATGCCTTCATAATTCTTTTTGTATAGTGTTGAGTCTTTGATCATGTAATTAGCACTTTTGAGTATTAAAGCTTGTCTTTGTGTAGTAGTCAACCCCTTAGGACACTTGTTATTTAGCAAGATAAAAACCAAATGAGTGTACCATGGATCCTAAGTGAATGACTGTAATGTATATTGTTGACACTTGATATGAGGGATATTAGTTGCCATAGATTGCGAAAAACCCTGACCTCTAACTAACCTCATTGGCTGCATTTCTACATCAAATTATTGTAGAATGGCCATCCATTTTCCTCAGCGTTCCCCAGCTCTGATTTCATAAGTAGCGACTTAACTACTTGATCAGGTACAATCGCATATATCTTGTTCCTTAAGATATAATGTCTAAATTTATTAACTGCTCTTACCAAAGCGAAAGCTTGTTTCTCGAGAGAAGAGTACAATACCTCGACATTATTGAAAGGGGATATCATGAATGCGATTTTTTTTCATCCCTTGCTTGCCTTTGTGTCAAAACAACAACACTAGAATGCAATGAGGCAAAATAGTATATGTAAAATGGGAGAGTATAATTAGGAGTACTAGATACGGGAGCTTCAACAATGGACTTCTTGATTTGGGCAAACGCCTCTCTTGCTTCAACATTCCATTCAATCTTAGCATCCTTCTTCGTCATTTTTTTTAGTGGCTTGACTATCTCTGCAAATCCGGTGATGAATTTCCTCACAAATTAATCTTCCCAAAGAAAGATCTCATTCATTTTTTACTCCCAGGCATCTGCAATTTCAACAATGTTTCCACTCAATCTGGGTCGATGGATATTCCTCTTTCAGAGATTACATGACCAAGGAGATTCCCTTCAGCAAACCCAGACAGACACATTTTGGGATTAAGATATATCCCATAATTTTGACATCTTTCTAGAACTTTGCGGAGATGGTCCAAATGGTCTTCCCTGATTTTGGAGAATATGGTGAGGTCAGCCATATATGTGATAATACATTTACCAATCAAGTCCTTGAAGGTTGTGTCCATCGCTCTTTGAAATGTTGCCTCAACATTAATCAACCCAAACGACATCATGTGGTATGGATAAGTCCCAAACTTTGCAGTGAATGTTGTCTTCATGCGGTCTTCATGGTTCACCAACACTTGGTTATATCTAGATTAATCATCAAGGAATGACATCATCTGTGAACTATTAACAATATGTAATACCTCATCCAAGGATGGGAGTGGATAATTATCTTTCTCTGATGCTTTATTGAGGTTACGAAAATCAACACAAAGTCTAATCTCTCCATTCTTTTTCCTTATTGGCACCAAATTAGCCACCCAAGTGGAGTGGTGTACAGGGAAAATAACCCTAGCATCAAGCAACTTTTGAACTTCTTTAAAAATTAAGGGCTCTATTAATGAATTGATCGGTCATTTTTCTACCTGAATGGCTTTGTATTGGGTTTCAAAGGTATAACATGTGTGATAATAGATGTATCAAATGTTTTTCAGGTCTTCATATCCCCATGCTATAACATCAATGCATTCCTTTAAGATTTGTATAATTTCCTCTCTCTTGGTGGGAGTATAAATCTTCCCAATATAAACTATCTTCTCTTGACCTTCTTGACCAATATTGTGTGGCTCATATTTTCCAGCATCCAAGTTTGTGGCTAGTGTTTCTTTTACCCTAGGGTCAAAGTCAAAAGGTCGCTCTAAAGTGACCATTCCTTTAGGAATTACATTTGTAGGCAGATTGACAATTTCTTCATCACAATATTCATCATTAATATCCAACCTATCATCTTCATCAATAATCTATTCCTCAAAAGCAACAGAATTAGATAGGAAAGCTAGGATATGTCTATCGTCTTCAAAAATTTGGAAATGCTTGATATTGTCGGGTACAACAAGTGTGGAGACCAACTCTACCAAAAAATATTTTCAAAGGAATTGACTCACTGGTTCTAATGTAATCACTGCTACAACCAATGCATCTGATATTCCATTTCCTTTCCTGGGCACTAACTGGATATCAAAGGCGTTGAAGTCTTCAATCAATTCCCATACTCGGTTTCTATATGCTGGTAGCCTTTTGTCATGGCATGCATACTGACTTCTTATTTGCTTAACCACCAATTTGGAATCTCCTTGTACTCTTAAGCATTTAGCTCCCTTTTTATGGGCAAAGAGGAGTCCCCTAACCAAGGCTTCATATTTAGTCATATTGTTGGTGCAAGGGAATTGGAGTTGATAGGAGACTAGAAAGGTCTTCCCTTTGGGACTGGTTTACTCAACTCCTGCTCCACTATCTTATTTGGATCTGGATCGATCAAAATTTAGAAACCAAATCTCATCCTTTAATTTCTTTATATTTTTCAGCTTGGGTTCAGTAATCAACGACTGAAGATTGCTTTCAGAAAGTGGTTGCTGCTCCCCGAGCTTGATATCTTCCAGTATTTGAGGTTGTTCGTTTACATGCTTTGAGAGTACTTCAACCGTGGTGGAAGTGAATTTCTCTGCTTGAAGCTCCATGGGAGGTTGAGTCTCCTCATTCTCCTGCTTGCCTATCCCAATTAGAAGGACCTCCTTCTTGCACTGCCTTGGTTGGGAAGCTTCTATTCTAATTTTCTCCCTTTGAATAATTATTCTCTCATAATTTTCTTTTCAATTTTTTTAACTGTGGCATCGCAATTAGTATCTGCACAAGGGACTGGACACACCAAATTTGTAACTTCATTTTGATAAGGGATGCAGGATATCTCTGAGTGTTCCTGACGATGTATCCTACACCATTACGGGAGAAATAAATCCTATACTCTGATGTGATCTACTAACAAGTACATCCCTTGTTTCATCCCTGCAATGAAATCATTAATCCTCCCCATATGCTCTGTCGCATCAACTTGATGGGATTGGGGAACTGTAGGTGCAGAGAAGGTGAGAATTTCATTCTCTATAAACTCCTGGACTTACTTAAGCATATGCTACCTCATTGGGAGCCCCATAATCTGTAACCAATTTCTTCAACTTAGGTTCACTATCAATCTGAATCTGGTTACTTACACCCTTCCATGTAATCTATAAGTATGTAAAACAAGTTGAAAAGTAACCTCCCAAAGTCTTCGACCAATCTCTACTGAGAAGCATCCCATATACTTTTAGAATATCAACTACTTGGATGTCAATGTAACGAGATATGTGCGGATCAACACCCAACTGAATATACACATCTTTCAACCCCCCAATCACATTAACCTTGGTCTTGTCTAATTGTACCACCTTGTTGTTTACATGCATCAGGTTAAGACCAAGCTTTTGACATATAGAATAAGGCATTACGTTTCTAGAAGCACCTGAATCTACCAAAATTTTATGTAAATTCTTTCCACATATCTTGAGGCTGAGTAAGAATGGAGGGTTCTCGATGCCATCATTATTGATATTAGCATTGACCTCATTTAAGTTAGCCATCTTAACCTCACTGCTTTGAGATTCCAACTGTTCTAATTTTTTGAGAAGAGCCTTCTTTTGTTTGGGACAATACCTCAACACTTCCATTAATGACATAGTTGTTGCAATCCTCTCCATCTCCTTGGTAACATCAAAATATCCTTTCACAACATATTCTTGGCATTTTCCTTGCCTAGGACGTGTTCCTTGAAAAGCTTGATGAGGGGGAGGATTGTTCCTTGTGTTTGCATCAAGAGGTACAAATCCACCTTTTGGGGGAGGTGGTTATGTCAACGATGCCTTGCCTTGACTTCTGAGGTTGTAATTGTTTCTAGTTTGGAAGGCTTATGCATCATAAACACATGGTTCACCTTCAACTTCTGCTTGAAATTATTTGTAGAGGAATTTATCAACCAACATTATTGTATTAACCTTTTCTGGTTCCTCATTAGAGCACCCCTTCAGTTGAGAGTTAGCTTGAGCAATCCTAATCACTTTTTTGAACTGTGTGCAATTGACTTCCGAATGTGACGTTGTATCATGCAACCTACACCAATTAGTTAGAAAATTCAAATCCACCAGGATAACACTTTGGGTATTCTTATGGTTGTCTCTTGTGTTAGGAAGGTCATAGTTTACCCCACCATTGTTTGGACCTGTGTTCCATTGTCTATTGTATGGCTTGGAGTTATATCTTTGATTTTAATTCTGATTATTATAACCACGTTGTTTATTATACGATTCGGATTGGTTGTACCCTCCTGGAGAATTCATCTTTAGTTGACTAAGATCTGAAGTAACTTGGGAAATCATTTTCTTTAAAGCTTCCACTTCAGCAGATATGTGTGATCCTTGACTCTCGGGCATTGAAGTTGGGGCTCGGTTTATTGTGTGTAAGTTACCATACCATTTCCCTGTCCCGTGTACTTGATCAATGTACTGTATTTGGATAGGGTTAACATTGACATTGTTCTAACATTCTAAAGCTTGTACAACAAATTGTTGACTAGTTTGAGGTTGGGGTGCATAAAGTGGTACCGTGTTCATCGTTGGGGCTCCTATTGGTAAGTATGACGACACCCCGAGGAGTTGGTTGTAATTTCCTTGGTTTATTCCTATAGGCAAATTGTATCCAATCCCCCCAGGCATCTGATTTAATTCTTGATTTATGTTGATTGCCAAAGCATAAACCTTTGCTAGAGTATCCCTTTGATCTTCAGGCACACTTTTCTTAATAAACATCACACTCCATGGGTCAATGTATCTTAAATATGAATCAATTGTTACATTCAGTGCTACTTAGTAAGGAGTCTGTAATCTCTTGTACGCTCTTTGAAAGCTAGTATTGAAAGTTGTTAGAGGTTAGTTTTGTAACTTCTCTAGAGAGGCAAACTAATGGTACAATGTTCCAGGATCGACATATACCTAAAATTGATTGATAAAATATTTCTCTAAAACATCCCAACCATCAATGGAATTTGTTGGTAGAGTTAGATACCAATTATACTCATTCTCCCCAAGTGAATATGGGAAAAGTCTACATACCATGTCCTGATGTTGAATGTTGTTACGAACCACTGCATCCTTGAATGCTTCAATATGCTCCTCTGCAGTTCTAGGTCCCCCAAAGTAGAACTTACTATAGAATTTGTCTAGATTCCTTGGTAGGTCATGTGTCCCTCCAGGTATATTTCCCAATGGTGTATGATCTTGGTTGATGTAGGCCATTACAGGCGGTGATGGTGGACATTGAGTTATGAAAGGTGCAACAATGGGTTGAGGACTAGGGATTAGTTGCTCTCCTACATTGGGTTTGGAGGATTGCACTGGTGAGTCCATTGAAGGTTGTCCTTTACCTTTATTTCTCTTCTTCCTAGTTGCACATCCTAACTCTACTAAGTCTGATGGAGAAGAGTTACTCCTACAAACTTTATAAAACCTCTCCAAAGAGAAAGATGATATACGCTCCAACTTAGTATCACAATTTCTCGGTTGTGGAGGAGGTAGTTGAGGGTTTCTATGAGCGAGGAGTTGCCTTTGAGCCTCCGCTTCTATGCATATACATTTCTGCCTTTTGTTTTCAAGGACTTGTCGTGTTCACAACCAATCACCATGATTACTTCTATTATCCCAAGCAAGAGAGTATAGCTAGGAAATGATTTCATCTTGTTCGTAATTTAGGTTAGGTTGTGTGAAGGGTAAAAGTCTATCTCTTGAGAGTACCATGTTAAGTCATACTATGACCATGCAATTGAAAGTTAGGAGAAATAATTCTTTTGCCCTCCTTCTAGCACTAGTTTCTGTTGACAAGTGTTTTGACACACTCACCAATGGTTAGGTAGTTTATGTGAACACTCACCACCTAACCTGAAAAGCAGTCAGTTTTGGGAAAATAACTACTCCAAGGTCTCTATAGTCGGGTCTCGTCAGTGATGGGCAACTCAATGGTTGATGTGATTGTACCTATCAAGGGGTTTGCTGGTTGAAACAACTTCAAATTATCTACTTTATTTTTTGTATTTTCTGATTTGGACTTTCTCAAAAAAATAAACAACAAAAGATAGATCAGGGTCGGGGAACAAGGAAATAACAATGAAATTGATACAATAAAACCTAAATGATCCACACGAAAAGAATTTCATGACCCAATATTATCAATATTACTAAATTAGCATTCAAATGACAAACTCCAGAAAATATATAAAGTCAGACAACGTCACATACCAATGGAAATGAATATCATCAAGCCAATAATCACCCTATCAAATTAATCCTCATATACCATTTACATGTGCAATATGATTCTTAAAATAACAAAGTATCCAAAAGAACTAGTTGCTGATTAAAATAATAGAAGTCACCAGATAACGAAGAACGTAGCCATATAGAACACACAAGTAGATCAAGCAATCCACTAGCTACTTTTTGTATTAAACTTCAAAGAGTACCACAAAATCTTTTAAACTCATAAAAATCTGCATAAAATCTCTAAAAAAAATCTCTAAATTGGACATCAAATCATCAATTCGCGAACCATTACAATGAATCAAAATTTCTAATTTATAGACTTGCAAGTCCTAAATTTGGGGAATTAGAGATATCTAAACTAAAGGCTACAAAAACAAGGAGATGCAGTTGGCATGCAAGTCTCTGCCTTAAACTCCAGTAAAACTACCAATTAACTATTACTACGAAACATGCGTTCCCAAAATTGGCCATTACAGCCACACAAAATTTGCCCAAAAACTGAAGTCCATGTTGTGCAGCAATTGAACTCTCAGCCTTTATGGTAGCCAAAAATATCTTCAAAAAGTAGTCAAAATTGCATGTGTGGCAACTATATGTTTATCCTTTACTCCTTTTATAGCTCTTATAGTTACCGATAAAACATGCAATTGTATCTTCAGGAGGATCAACAACATATGAAATCTGAAACTCAGACTTCTTCAAAAATTTCTTTGCCTTCTCCCATCTGTTAACCAATTTATCAATTACTCCCTCTGCATGTATACACTGAGAAGTCAAAAATGAGTATCTATTCATTAACTCTATATTAAACTTCGTTGTAGGTGCAAAGTGATGAGCCGCATACTGGTCTCATTGATCTAACACTACACATTCCTTTAGGCGACCATCTCTCAAAATGTCGTGACCATATGCCCCTAAAAACTTCATTACAAAATTCTCATATTTACTAATTGACTTCAAAATAGGAGCATGTGCCTCTGAAATCCTCTACCTACACTGCTCAAGAACTTCTATCTTAAATTCTATTGCAAAGATATAAGATTGCAAGCTATTAAAATTATCTCCTCCCAACAAATCTTCATTTTTAATCACTTCTTCGCCCAAGGCTAATATTTTATTCAAGTTTATACATTGCTCAGTGAAGTCCCTGATCCTTACTTCCCAATTTGTTGAACAATCTCTTATTGCCTTTTCTGTTTTAAGGACTCTTTGATAAATTCCCATTGTATGTTGTAGAAAAATATTTGCCTTAGAAATGTTATCTTTCGCCCATGATTTTGTAGTAGTAGCTACTTTCCTTATTTCAATCAAGGCTCTTACATCACCTTCTGGGAGCAATGATGTGGATGACAATGTGTTATTGGCCCTTGAATCTAAAGGCTTCCCCATCTCCACAAGCAATTGCTTATACTGTTCTAATTGCACCTTTATCTGCAACTGGGAGTTATGCTCCTTCTCCATTATGCTCCTCACTGTACTAGTAGCAAATTCCAATTTGTCAAGCTCTCCCCACTTTGTCTGCTTCCTTAGCCTAACCTATGATACTTGATATGTAGAAGGATCTTCCCCTTTATCCTTCATAGAGTATGCGATATCGGTGATTACTTCATCGGAGCCGGTTCTAGATAAATAATGAATCATTTTGGCCTTATTTGTTTTCTTTGGATCCTCCATAATAGTTTGATGTAGTGAGAGTTTAGGCAACACCACCTTTTGTTTCTTATTAAAAGTGAAGGTTAACCACTATGGTGTTTCTTCGTCTATACTCCCCCCTTCAATGGTTATTTGTGTCGTCATCCTTCCAGCTTCTTGTGACACTTCCTCCTCCTGTTGTTGCTCTTGTTTTGCATGCTGTGTATCAGGAGGAGTTTGGGTCTCTCCTTGGGTAGGTTGCACTGGAATGGCGAGTTGTTGTTGTTGGGAGAGAATTTGTTGATCCAATTTTTCCTGTAGAGTGCTACCAACATCACTCTATTGTTGATATTCTTCCAATTTCTCGCTCACTTGATTGTTGAAGTCTTTGGTTGGCTCTTGACCATGTTTCTCTATTTCTCCACCTGTGATATCTTTCAACAAGTTTTCTACATCCCATGGAGTGAGAACAAGTCTTTCATCATACTCTTCATCCTACCCTTGTCTCAATTTCCCCCTCTTCATCTTGCTGCTGCCCTTGCGGACCCTGATCATCTACATCCATAGGGGTTACCTTTGTACGTTCTGATACTTTTTGAATGGGAGGCTCTCTTCGTTTCAATGCACTAGAAGGAGTCATTCTTTTCTTCTTCTTGGGCTCTACTTTCTTTGGTGTAGGATCAACCTCCTCTTGGTCTGATTCTAACTCCACATTATGAATAATTATGGTTTTGATTGTGGGAGTCATTGCAGGCGCATGCATCTGTGAAACAACAGAAGATGGAGTGACCATTGTTGTAACCAAAGGTGGAGGCATTATTGACACAGCTGGTGCAATAGATGATGTTGATGTGGTGGCTGGTTTTATTGTAGCAGAGGTAGTAGCAATGGTGGTAGGAGTGGTGGTAGCACTAGGAGGTTGAGCCCCTTGGGAAGTTTGTTCTTTTGTTGCTGGAACACCTTCAATAGCTGGCCTAACAGGATGAATTTCTGCCTATTGTGTGGCCAATAATTCGAACTCATTTGTTTTACCAATTATTCATCCTCTTTCATTTTTTCATTCAACTTTTCCTTTAGTTCTTCTATGATTAAAGGAGTTTCAGTTTCCTCCTCCGAGTTCGTAGAGGTGTTCTTCCTCGACTCTGACCATGTTCTCCTTGTGTATCCTCGATTGAGGATTGTCAGTTGGGATATTCTTTTATTTCCCTTTGGAGGCAATTGGTTTAATTCTGAGACTTAACCACTTCTTGGTTCTATCTATTACCGACTGAGAGATGGTATCAATGTCTACCACTTCTTGTTGCCACCATCTGATTTGGGGGAGTGACCTTTTATCTATTCCTGTTTCCTTAAACATGGAATCCACCAAAATACCATCATCATGTAATTTTTTGCGTAGGTTGGTCTCAATACCAAAATCCCTTATTTGATGAGTAGTGAGGCAATGGTAGTACTTCTCCCTTGCCTCAAAGCTATCCTGGAAATTGGCCCAAAAATCCTCTAGAGCAGGTTGATGTCCTTCATACACTTTAGGCATCAATCCTTTTAATTTATTGTATGGGTCATAAAATTGCCTAGCATAATTGAAAGGCTTCAACTATAGTTCTTGCAATTCTTGTTTAGTAGCCTTTGCCACATGAATCTTTGGGCATGAAAAGAATGATAAACTTAAGGGGAAATCTTCACCTGTAACCCTCATCTTATACCTTGAGGACAACAAATTTTGCAAATGAATCATGTCTTGCATATTCTTGCAAAATTATTCTATCCGTACAATACCTTGGCATCAAAAATGGTTCTCCAGTGAACCCACTCACTCTTAGATAGGTAGATCAGGAGTTTTGTATAAACCAACACCTCCATTTCTTTACTAACTCCATTGCTTCCTTGCTTAGTCTAAACCCAATGTCACTTGTTAGCCTTATAATGATTGGAAACAAAAATGTATCATTTATTCTCTTATAATGCAGTCAGGATTCTTTTAGTGGTAACTAGGTGTAGTTTTCCCACACGACATTTTGTCCTTCTTCTTTCCCCAATGTGCCCTAAGTCTATAGCCCAGGAAATTGACCGGATCTGTCTACCACCCAAACAATATAAGATGTAAAGAAAAATTTCTTTGTATTATGTACTTCCTTCAACTGGTCTCTTTTGTTGTCCAACAAAATTTGGGGCCAGTCATAGTACTATCGTCCATCGAAAACCGTTATCATGTATGAGAACATCCACGGTTGGAAGTGTCGACAGGTAGGTTTTCCGAAGGCCTTGCTGAGCATTATGATTAGATCTCTTTGCGGCTCTTTGAAATCCTGCCTCAAAATCTCATTCACTTTCAGGCCCATTTTCCTTTCTTCCTCAATTCATTCCTCATTTATTCTCTTTTTACATTGGCTCATATTTTGGTTCTATTCTCATTCTCCATCTTATTCTCCCTCAACTAGTACCTCCTTCCTCCTGGGAATCTAGAAGACTAGGGCCAAAATATCAAGGGACAAATCAATCACCACTTTTTCGTCAGTTTTGACACATTGCCTAGTGTCGGGATTGTAGAATTGTGCAATTTGGATTATAAACTCAGGGGCCTACACTGATTGTGGGAACACAGTTGCCTCTGCTAGACCGGATCTTTTATTCCATCTATATTTTGCAATTAGTCTAGGTTTCTCCAATTGCTTTTTAATATCTTTGAGTTCAATATGCTCAATCTTTGTGTCTTTTACCCATTTAATTTCATCTTCCATCTTGGAGGCATATGTTTGCCCTTGATATTGGTATTTCATTGTGACTGGGAGCTTCTTGAGATCTTTCACCTTTTGATAAGATTTCATTAACACAACTAAACCTACAAAACCAACCAAACAAGCATCAAACACTAATCAAAGAAACATCACTGCAAAAACATCTCACTTCGGGACTCTAGATTCCCGAGGTGAGAAAATAGAAAAAACAACAAAGAAAATCCGAGAGTTTGGGAACTTGAGGTCTCGAGTTTTCACTTTAGCACAAAAAGGGAACTACTTCGGGAACTCAGGAATCCGGGTATCTGAAGTGATAAAACTATTGACAATGGGAACAAGCCCGAGACTCTGGGGTTCTGAAGTTCCAGGGTGGGACTCTAACATGCAACGCGGAACATGCAATGTGGAACTTTGAAGAATCGAAGTCCCGACAAACTAAAAAGATGAAGCAGAAAAGAGGGTTCGGGACCCTCGGACTATGGGGTTTCGATTTGAACAAACATGCAAAAGAGAAACTAATTTGGGAACTTAGGAACCCGGGTTTCCGCATTGGTTTAACAAAGACCCAAAACCAAAAAAACCATCACTTTGGGAATGTAGGAACCCAAGTTTCTGAAGTGTTGTAAAACAAACCAATGACCCTAATTTTGGGAACTCGAGAACCCGGGTTTCCGAAATAGGGCAAAAAGAAAACAAACCAAGAACAAGACTATCATTTCAGAAACTTGGGAAATGACAAGACAACAAGAAAAACCCCTAACCCAAAACTTAGGGAACTTGAGGTTCTGAAGTCGGGGAAAAATAAGAAAAACACACAAAAGAAGCAAAAAACCAAGAAATCTAAACTAAACCAAACAAAATCTAACCTAAGATGCACCAAAATTCGTATGAAGGAGATGAGAAACGCACCTACCTAGAATGAAAAGCGAAGACGGTGTTGGATCGGGTGCGCGGGAGTTCAAGATCGTGAGATCAAAGCTTTGGATTTGGAAGAGTGAATGCACAAATGAGCTCCAAAATGACCTCCAATCATATTTATACCCCAATCCAACACCACAATAAATGCACTTCGAGGACTAAGGAACCTGGGTTTCCAAAGAACATACCAGAAGAACAATCCGGGAATTCGGGAACTTTCAGGGCAAAAACCAAAAGGGAAAACAAACACTTCGGGAATTCGGGAACACAGAGTTCTGTAGTGATGCTCCGAACCAAAACAAAGAGGAATCGGGAGTTCAAGAACCCAAACTTCCAAACAAGGAAACAAAAAAATGACCTAGAATTTTGAAAACCCAAACCTCTGAGGCTAGACAAACAAACAAATGAGAACAGAAACAAACTCGGGAACCCAGGGACCCAAATTCCCGAACAAAGAAAAAGAAACATGCAAAAGGCCATCCCAAGAACCCGAACTCCCGAGGTGATCAAAACAAAAAAAAAGGGAAAACCAACAGAAAAAGACAGAAAGGGGGACCTGTATTTTTATGAGTAGGAAAATTATGGGACTAGATATACAGGGCATAACAAGTCTTATCGGTATCACCTTTGATATGAACTCTATTGAATGTATATACTGCAGTGCTAATAACTTCTCTCCAGTAGACCTTCAGAATATTTCTTTCAATCAACATAGTTCTTGCAACATCTAAAACAATACGGTTCTTCCTTTCAACAATCTCGTTCTGTTGTGGGGTACTAGGAGCAGATGGTTGTCTTCTGATTCCATGCATCTCATAGAAAGAATTGAACGCACCAGAACAAAATTCTCCACCTCTGTTAGCTCTTAGACACTTCAACTTCAATCCGGACATAGTTTTAACTTTAGCATTTAATATCTTGAATTTATCAAATGCTTTTGATTTTTCCTTCAAAAAGGCAACCCACATCATTCTAGAATAATCATCAATTAGCAACATAAAGTATCTATTACCTTGCACACTTCTAACATTTGTAGGTCCACACAAGTCAGTACGCACAAGATCTAACAATCCATTAGATGTATACCATTTTCTCTTGAAAGAAATCCTTGTTTGCTTACCCAACTGACATTCCTTACATATTGGATTAACAGGTTTAACAATCTTAGGCAGATCCATAACAACTTGTGTAGAACTGATCTTAATCAATGAATCAAAGTTTACATGACACATTCTTCTATGCCACAATGAACTCTCATCTCTCTTGGCAATCAAACAACTTTCTCACTAGCATTCAAATAAATTTTTTTACCTTTAGTCTTAGTCCTAGATGCAATCTCTATAGTGGAGGCATTCAAGATCTTGCATTTACCATCTTTGAATTGTAGATCATAACCCTTATCAACCATCTATCCAACACTCAAAAGATTATGCTTCAAAATTTCAACATACAAAACATCATCGGTGTTATGCTTACTATCAAAAGAAATAGAACCTCTCCCACTGATTCCACAGGCTTTGTCATCTCCAAATCTAACTATTCCACCATCATACCTTTCCATGCTTACAAATTTTCTTTTATCACCGGTCATATGATGTGAACAACCGTTGTCAATCACCCATTCACCCTTTTCTTCTACATTAGAAACCAAAGCTTTCTCCTCAATAGAACAACTAGTGGAATCAATAGGCATGGGTCTATCCTCTTTAATGGGAACAAACACAACTTCATCTCCTTTTGATTCATCGTCTGTAACACCTTCATCTACAACATAATAATACTTCTTCAGGTTCCTAAACTTCCAGTTAGACTTATAAGGCTTATCATACTTTTTATGCTTCTCATATCTATCATTCCTATCATGCTTATCAAACTTATCATGTCTGTCATACTTAGCCATTCTCTCTGGGCATCTAGAAGCAAAATGTCCTATCTTATTACAAGAAAAACATTTCAAGGGAAACTTTCCATCATACTTACCGACACCTTTAGGCAATCTCTAGGCAATCAATGCTTCAAGCTCATCAAGATCTCTTTCTTGCTTAGCTACCTCTCTTCATTCTCTTTCATATCTGGATATCCTGCACTCATTAGGATCATATTTCTTCTTACCCAAAATAGATGTTGATGCCTTGAATGTTGTCTCAGACTTTCCATGTGATTCTCCAAATTCGCTTAGCTCAAATGCAAAATTTTTTCCAACCATCACATCTCTTGTCACTATATTTACACTCCAGATCTCATCAATAAAGACAACCTTTTGTTTATAAGCAGGAGGCAACGATCTCAGCATCTTAGCAACAATCTCATCTTCTTCAATCCTTCCACTTGTAGAATTGATACCAAGAACAAGCTCATTCACCTTAGCCATGTATGAATGTATGTTCTCATCATCTCCCATCTTCAATGTCTCATACTTTCCTTTTAAACTCTACAACTTAGAAACTTTCACTTGACTATCACCTTCATATAGGATTTCAAGCTTCACCCAGATCTCATGTGCGGCCTAAAGTTCCATAACATTTGTCATTTCAGAATTAGTCAGAGCACTAATAAATGCCTCCTTCACTCTGATGTTATATTCGGCTTCCTTAACCTCATCAGAAGTGGATGGTCCATTCCGAGGAAAAACGTAGGCATTCTTAGTAATCTTCCAATAATCTTCTCCAAGACATTTCAAACGCCCTCCATCCATCTCTTCCACACAATATAGTTGCTTCAGTCAAACCTCATACTATCCTTCTTGAAAAGAATACCTTGAGTTTCCATCTCGGATCTCCTCAAGCAATTAAGATTCTACCAGAGGATCTAGCTCTTATACCATTTTTTAGCAGCAATCAAGAAGGAAGATTGAGAGGGGGGTGAATCAGTCTTCATTGGATCTCATCAAATTAAGCTCAAAAACATAAACTGATAAACTATAGCAACATATAGATAATCAATTTAACAACACAACACACAACACCAATATTTTGACGTGGAAAACCCGATTAAGGGAAAAACCACGGTGGGAATCTACGTACAGGAAGATGATACTCTGCAGTAGTATGTGAAAATATTACAATGGGGAATGCACATGCATTTAGGCACACTGCCTAGAGTTCACTTCTCAAAAGATATATGCCCGAAATACTACAACCATCAGGGAATTCTCACTGACTTACCATATGATTCAAACTACAATTCAGAAGGAATGAATTGCA
Source organism: Cryptomeria japonica (assembly GCF_030272615.1). Classification (NCBI taxonomy): domain Eukaryota; kingdom Viridiplantae; phylum Streptophyta; class Pinopsida; order Cupressales; family Cupressaceae; genus Cryptomeria; species Cryptomeria japonica. The sequence goes on along the minus strand of NC_081405.1, from coordinate 519,003,920 downwards.
ACGATATCATCTACAAATGTCTGATGACATTTTCAGTTAAGCACAGTTGTCTGCTCTGCAACACCAATCTCACCACAACACCTCACCAAATGATAAATCTATTTTTTGTACAATCACCTCTCTTTGATAATGCAGACACAATACCGACACCTAAATTACATAAGCATCTCACCTATATATACAAATCATCAACTTTGATAACAAGGTCGACTAAACCCTCAACCCTCAACTCATAATTACAAAAATTACATTGCACGATACAAAGATCGACCACAGGACCAATATTATGATTAACATTACATATCATGGACCTAATTCAAATTCTCAAATGATTAGATCCACCAGAAATCCCGCCAAGATCAATTGCAACATGCTACACCACCAGAAATACTGCATAACATAAAAATCATCACCAGTTCATAGAAACTACCAAAAAATTGCACAACGATCAATGCGGATTGCCAAAAAAAATAGGACACAACTAGGAAACACCTGCAAGAATGTTAGAATCATCCAGATTAGTTGCACTAACATCTCTTTTCAAATCTTCATCAATCAACGTCTCAAAGCTCAAGAAAACAACTAATCAAAAACTGTGAGGAGGAAAGATAACTTGCAGAGCACCAAATCACAAACCATCTGAAATGAAGATACACAAGATCATTCCAAACAATAATACAAAGTCTCAGCACAAGATATGATCACACCGGAATATACCGGAGGGAATACTGGATTCCACAAAACCAAACTACAAAACCGGATAAAATACTCTTCCCAAAATCACCGGAATAACTCAAAGGAATATGTTGACATCAATGACAACAACATATCCTAGCAATGGTAATTAACAACCATATCCAACAATATCCGAATAATCCAACAGGAAACCTAAGGTGCTGGAGGAGCAAAAAGAAGACAACTCACAACATTTGGACACCAAGAAAGAGGAATGCAACAAGGAGGAAGCTTTGATCAGTCTTGTTCATCTTCCCTCCTTCATTGAGGATGAAGGGGCTCTTCCTTCATCTGAGGTCATGGTGTATTCTTTGTAGGAGGGGCCTACACTTGAAGAGGTTAGTCCTAGTGACTGTGGGATAAGAGAGCTGCAACAATGCCCAAGTCAATCCCATGTGTTTTAAAAGTGAGGAGGAGTAGAATTAGGACTCTTTTTGGGACGACTTGAAAGGTTTTTGTTAAGGTTTGGATACTTTTCTACCTTGTCCTATGCAAGTCCAAGAGAAATCAAATGAGGACTTTTAGCTTTTGGAAAGTCAAGATGATGACTTGCATGAGGTACCTGTCCAAGATAAACAAGAACATAAATCAGAGCTGATTGAGATACATTTTTCTTTTCTCTGATTTTGATGATGAGGTTGAGGTAGAACATGTGGTAGATGTCAAGTTTGACCTTGACCTTGATCTCCACATATTCTCAAATATAATTGACACTTTTTGTGCCAACAGGGAGGGCTCAACCTTTGTCAGATCAAGGGGATGCCCAATCAGATTTCTTTTTTTGATTGGGGCCAAGTGGGAAGTTGCACAACCACATACCCAGGTCACAAGTGTATCTCAGATCAACAATGTGTCTGATCAACAAAGTGGGGTATGTGTTTTTGTTTCCAGGTTGCAAGGTTTCTTGCAATTATTTATGGTTTCGCCTTCACTTTTCTAGCTCTGTATTTTGTTTCAGAGCCATGTAAATCACCCTTCATTATTTAGGGAATGTAGCTACTTTAACCAATCTATGAATGGCTTTATTTAGCAGCTTCAAGTTGATTGGTTAGAGTAGGGTAGTGTAGGATTTATGTTCCTCCAAGAGCTTTAGCACAATGTTTTTCATTTCAATTTTTTCCCCTTCTGTTGTGATAAGTGCATGAGCACACTCTGCTCTTGCTAGGATAGCAGAAAATTTTGTAATCCAGGTTGTAGGGGCAGAGATTATTTATTTTGTTTAGGCCTTGACTCATGCCCAATGGATACCCAAAGACATATGGTCCTACCCTAAGAAGTCTTAGGCCCCCCTCTAAGTTGCCAAAATGTTGACCTTTTGCTGTCAACATAGGATCCAGTATGAGAAAATATGTTTTGCATAACCTTTGTGTTATGCGCATTTCTTTGTTTACAATCTACAGAAGGGGTCTCTTTTTCCCTTGCATCCTTTTTGGGCTCCAATTCTATTTTTGATTTGACTGGGTCAGCCGGTCAACTCACTTAAGTTCTACTGGCTAGAGGGTTCCTTGTCGTTCGTGGGCTGCTTCCCCTTTATTTGTTCTTACTGGCAAATGCAGTTTTCTCTCAGATTAAGGGCCTTGCTACCCCGTGGGATTTTCTAAGGCCATCTAATTATGTTGGAGGATAGCAGGATGGTGATCCAGCTTATGATTTCAGCTACCCTGCATAGGCAAAGGAGAAGGGCGAAGTTGCATGCAGGATAGTGGGGAAACATAGAGACTCAATCTCTCCCCGCTACCTCGAGAAGGAAAATAATAGCAGAAAAGGGCTCTGCGAGGTGATACTAAGAGGATACAAAGGTGTTCCCCGCCACCCCACAGGAATTTCAATGTTCCTAAGGGTGGCTTGTGGGGTAAGAAAACAAACAAAAGTGAATGGTTTCTCCGCCACCCTGCAGTGATTTTTCAAGGGTGTAGGTTATCTCGTGAGGAAACAATGATGATGTTGGTGGGTCCGGCCAATAATGTGGCTCATCTGCGACCGTTGATTCTCGCTTGATGGGCAATCAGATGGTTGCATTTTAATCTTCAAGAGGGCTTTTGAGCATTTATATGGTGAGATCTCGTGCATCCATCTACGCGCGAGATCTTTTGATCGACGATGAACTTTCAATTTTGTGGGGACCACTAAAATTCAATTGCTTTGCAGGTGAGTGGTTGTTGACTTGGTAGTCAAGAGATTTTTTGGACTCAATTGGCTCCTGATCCCTAGTCTGATTTTTATCTAGCTGCTGGATCTTTTTCCATTACTCGAGACGTGACTCTGCAGGGAGATTTCATATGCAACCCATGCCTCTTCAATGTAAATTGCAGACATTTTTGCCTCCAAATGCCACCTAGTACATCAGCGCAGAGTTTTCCCCTTATTCATAGGGACTTTTTTTCTTCAGAGGTAGAGGACCACTTGTAGAGAAAATCCATCATGCCATTAGATCTCGGATCTGATCTCCTCCTCTTCTGTAGATATTTTGTAACCTAACCCTGGGAGGGTTAGGATTTCCATCAGTAGTTCGATTTTCACTTATGCCTCAACTATAAAGGCAAATTTTGTAATTTTCTAAGGATCTTCTCCTCTTTTTTCTCTTACAGTAGTCTATGATTCTGTGACTGTAAAAATTACCTTGCCTAAACATTAATAAGATTTTGCTTGTCTTACCTAGTTTCAGTTTATGCAAATTTGTGTATTTCTCTTACCTATTTATGTGAATGTATCTTTTTCTTGTTTTCTCAGCATCTATGATAGTGTCGACTCCTCTTAGAGTGGCATCTTAGGACATTATTCATTCCTCTTCCATTGTTAATATTTCCAACCTTGACTCATTCTTAGAATGATAGACTTAGATAGGAATTAGTGTATATTTTGGGCAATTTTATTGATGTTCTGTGAAGTTAGAGGTGGGGTAGATCAACTTTTAGTCTAGGAGAAAACTTTTTTTCCCTTCTTTCATGAAACCCTTCTCTCTCTCCCTTTTCCATATCAGATCATAGATTGGTTTTATCCGTGTTGGGTTGGTCCAACACTCTGCATTTGGAATGGAGAGGAAGTCGGCCTTCTCTAGAGACTCAACCTCACTTTTGCAAGTCCCACACTTGCGAGGTTGTTTCCATGTTTCACAAGGTTGATGATCAAGGTTTCTTGGGTCATCAAGGGCGAAATTTTTTATGATAACAAGACCCTTGATTTTTCTTTTCATTTTTACTTTTGTGACTAAAGAGTTCCTCTTCCCCAAAATAATCTTGAGGATCAAGCTTGTAGACATAGGTGGAATCTTACCACCAATCAAATGTGGACTTAGTAGCACCCATAAATTCTAGGATAGCCTCATTTCTCTAAAAACATTGAGATGTGTTATCATTTGTTGGTCCTAGTCAATTGGTTCAGGGTGATGGAGTGGGGGTGGGGGGGGTGAATAGTCATGGTACCATTATCAAAGGAGGGGGGTGTATCTGTATCATCATAGGCTCTCTTAATTTCCTTTTCAAGGATGTCTTATATGGTCATATAATCATTGCCATCATCATAGGAAAAATGTTCAGTTTTTAAGGCTCCATGTTAGTGGCATTGTTAAAACCAAATCCCTATTGTTTGGGAAGCGTTGGAGGTTCAATGGGAGCCCTCATTCATTGTTCTTCTTGGACTAAGATATCACCTTGATGATTCCACTTGTTAATGCCCTCCTCTATCTCTTCAGCATTAAGGCCCCCATGCGGCTAAAAGGTGATACAAACATGTTCCTTAACAAGGCATTCTTTCTATTTTTGCTGACATGAAGGCTTACCATGCATGTGAGGATCCAAGGGAGTTTTTACCACTAAAAAGGTTTCTATAAGGATATTCACCACAAACTTTGTTATATATCTTGACCTAGGAAAGAGTAGATGCTAGGGTGGTTTCTGCTTTAGCAGATGAGAGGATGGTATTAGGATCCACCTAGGGTGAAGAAGAGCTGACCTTTGAAGTTCCAATCTTTATCTTAGGGAAGTAGCAAGAATGGGGGAATGAAGCCTCAAGATAACGACAATACTTAAAAGGTTGTGGGTATGTTTGAATGGTGACTTTAGTGCCATCAAAAGGGAACTTGAGATGCTAGTGAAAGGCAGAGAGAAAGACTTGCATGTCATGGATCCATGGGTGACTGAGGATGATGTTGTATGGAAGGTCAAGATTAACAACATGACACTTTGTATGGTGTAAATAGGGCCCACCTAAATAATCAGAGAGATAGTGCCTTTTGAAGTATGTTTTAGGTTGTCATAAGCCTTGATGGTAATTGTCTAATTTTATGTCTATTTCAGTGTACCCCACTTGTTTAAAAAAAATAAGGTACATAGATTAAGGGTATCCAACAAGACACACTTCACTTTAAAGTGGTTGAAGATGATTACAATACAAAGTGAAAGATTATGATAAGGAGGGATGGAAGGCATGTTAGATGGTGTGAAGGATAAGCTATATGATGATGCCAAGTGTGATACAAGAGCTTGAAATTGCATAAGATCTATATCATTGGGGATGCAGAAATATTGGAAGGCTTTAGTGAGGATCTCCTGATGAATGGGTGAAGTGCGAAGGGGATCCAAGATAGAGATTTGTGTAGGATTTTTACCCAGGTGTTCCAAGAGGTTTTATTGTGTGTTGGTGGAAGGTGCACTAGATGGACCAACAACAGTTATCCTTCCTCGTCTAGTGGTGACTGCACATTGGGAATCTTGTCCTTTTATATGAATCATAGCTAGGTGATCTTTAACCTCGATGACAAAACCAACTATGTTGTCATTATCAATCATAATGGTGGTATAATTAGTGTTATTTATACGATTGCTTTGATTTTTATTGTTGTCGTGTTGTGAACCAAAATTAACACTTGAAGTATTGGCACTCAAAGTGTGCTTGGGGAATGCATTCTAATAGTTTTGCAGACCAACATTAGGTGAAGAATTGGAAGGATCTTCAACTGTGATGTCCCTCTTATCAATAAGATACAAGATGCAATGCTTCAACTTCATGCATTTAATAGTAGCATGTACCTCAACATGATGGTAATTGTAGTTTTCAATTTCCTTGTACCAAGCGTATTTCAAAGTGGACTTGTCAAATGGTTGTGTCTAAGGATAAACCACTATGTTTTCTTTTCCCATCTTGTGCAAGATCACGTCTAAAGGTTCACCCAAGGGTGTAAAGGTATGTTTTTTATTACCTTGAGTTCTTGGTCTTGGTTGTCCTTATGGGATTGAGATGGAGTTTGTCTAGTGAGGCGTTGACTGAAAAATAAGTGGGGCTGGAGGTGGAGTTGCAGATACAACCTAGACATATTTGGTGTTTGTAATCCCATCGTCAATAAAATTCTTGTTCTTGTTCCAGTAGTGTGATTGATCATTGCTTGGATTATCGTTGTGTTCCTTGTAGAGTTTGACTATCCCTTCATTTACCAACCCTTTTTTGATGTTGGTTCCCTTCTCATTGATATCCTTAAAGAAATTAACACAGTTCATGCACATGTTGTAAGCCATTTTTGGATGTAGATTGTTAATGATGAGGATTACCAATTCTAGTTTAAGAAGCTTATGTGAGAGACAAGATGTCATGGTCTACCATATTTTTTGATAGCCTGTAAGACTCTCTCTCCATCTTTTTGTTTTGCATTACACAAATCTAACAATGTAAGATTTCTTTTAATGTTATATAAATAATCCATGGAGAATTTTTTTGAGAGATCCATGAAGGTATTGACCTTTCCATAAGGGAGTTTAAGGAATCACTCCAATGTTGAACCTCTTAAACTTTTGTGAAACAATCTTAGGAGGTAGTTATCACTCTGACCTCTGGAAAAGCCATATATAATTCTTTAACATGGTTGACAAGATCACTTTTTCTCTTGTATTTTTTGAACTTGTGTGAATCAAAATATTTTGGGAAAAGGACTGTAGTTATATACTTGTCAAACAGGTAGGGACAAACCTCCTAAAACATGAATGTTTTATCGTTGGCACCTGCCCACAACTCTTCAAGGAATTTTTCATTGCTTCCCATTCTGGATTGACAAGTTGTGGAGTGGGTACTGTAGACACCCAAAATTGTCCATTCTAATTAAATGCAACAAAGATTTATTAGTAGTTTGGATTGTTTGAAATAATCACCCCTTCCTGCAAGCACACAAGTTAGGTAAATTTTAGATACAAAAGACTTTGTGAAATAGGGGCCTTCAACAATGCATTTTGTTGACCAATTCAAAGATCTGATTCATCATAAAAAAAGAGCACCTGTAAAATTTCAAGAGATTTCCAGAAATGTAAGAAAATCCAAAAAATTTGATAATTTGCTCCAAAAATTAATTTTTTATGAAAAATCATAAAAAATTCATATAAAATGCAAAATCGATCCAAAAAATCTGAAATTTTTACTGGAGAGTTCGGATGGTCTTCCAAACCTGCATAAAATTTTTTTTGTAACAAATCCAAGCAGTTTGTGAGATATGAGTAAAATAATACAAAACCCTAATTTTCAAAGATCTGATTTTTGAGGAATGATTTTGCATCAAATTTAAAATAAAAAATAATAGATAATGTGTATATAATTATGAGATATTTCCAAAAATGTAAGAAAATCCAAAAAATTCTCTAATTTGCTCTCAAAATTAATTTTTTATGAAAAATAATAAACAATTCATATAAATTGAACAAGTGATCCAAAAAATCTGAAATTTTTATTGCATCCTTCTGATACTTTTCTTGACCTTAAAAAAAAATTTAATACCAAAATTCGAAGCCGTTTGTGAGATCTGATCAAGATAAAGAAAAACCCTAATTTTTAAAGATCCGATTTTTAGGGAAATATTTTGCATCAAAATTAAAATCACAAAGAATAGATCTTGTGTATAATTATGAGATATTTCCAAAAATGTAAGAAAATCCGAAAAATTCTCTCATTTGCTCTCAAAATTATTTTTTAATGAAAAATCATAAAAAATTCATAGAAAATGAAAATTTGCTCCAAAAATTCTGAATTTTGGATTGAGAGTTTCTGATACTTTCTTCAACCTGCAAAAAAAAAATTGGTGCAAAATTTCCAAGCCATTTGTGAGGTATGATCAAATCTCTCCAAGATCTTGATTTTGTGTCCAAAACCCTAGCTACACAAGATTATTCTCCAAATTGTTTTACAAAACAACAATATAGGGTTAGAAAAATCTGCAAAAAACACAGATCTAACAAAAATACATGTCCCACGGGGCATGCCAAAATGTATATGGTGAAAATGGATAACAATAATAATGATATTGAAAGGCTAAATGAATTCAACCACAAAACCCTAACCTAACAACAACAAAGATCCACCATAGCATATGAAGATTACCTAAGACAATGCAAATCAAATGAAATCACAAAGATTATACCATCACATGTCCAATAGGGTTTGGATCTCCATTCTTCCTATCTCCATTGATCTTGCTTGATATATTTGCTCTCAGATTTTATGTGCACAAGAGCTCAACAAAGAACGAAATGTGGTTGCAAGTAGGATCGCCTATGTTCAAAAGCGTAGTGTAGTCAAGTAGTCAACAGGGGGGATGCATAGATTGATTGATTAGGGTTGATAATGAAGGAAGTATCCTCTTATATAGAAGACACTATATGAAATGGAGGGATAAGATTGAGAGGTGTAAAAGGAGGTCGGTTATGATTAGAGGGTAGGTAAAAGAAATAATAAAATAATGAAAGGGATAGGTAGTGTATGAATTAAGAGATGAATGACATGTGTTATGGGTAGAAAAGGTTAATAAATTAATTAAATAAATAAAGATTTATTTAATTAATAGAAGGAGTGAGATCAATTAAATAAATAAGATATTTATTTAATTTAGGAAAAGGATAATTTAAATAAATAAATGTATTTATTTAAATGAGAAATAAGGCTAGAAGAGGAAAAATGAATTAATTAAATAAATTAAGATTTATTTAATTAATAGAAGAATTAAGCTTAGATAATTAAATAAATAAAATATTTATTTAATTAGACTGCACAATTTTGGGTGTCTACATTTTGCCCCTCTTTGAGACAATGCAGCTTGTCGTGTTGCTTCAAAGAAGATAAGATGAACTGATACAAAGTTGCCCCAAGATGGGAATGATATGCCCCCTCGAGAGATTGGATGAAAAATGTCTGAAAAGATCGCAGACAATCTCTCAATAAGAAAGAAAGGCTAGAATGGACTGACCGGATAAAGTGACAAAGTCATGGGATAATGAAGACTGACAGGATCTAGTGAAGGACAAGGAGCACAAGATCTTTAAGTTGAATCAAGAAATTGGTACCATTACTACTTATCTACAAGAGGGTATGGAAGAGAAAGAATAAATGCAAGCAGAACTCAATGCAGCCATTTCTTAGAATTAAACCCTAGTGAAGACCAATGAAAATCTTTCCAAAGAACTTGCTGAGACGAAGGAGATACTTACAAAGTTCAACCGGAGCGTTGAAAAATTGGACCAAAAGCTGGAATCAATGAAGCCATCAAGGGATACCGTTGGACTTGGTTTCTCTGCATATGAGGAAGGTGAATCCTTTGGAACCAAGATTGATGCACCAAAAGAGCAACTGGTACCTGAGAACAACAACAAAAGCAAAGGTAAGTCAAAGTTCAAACTTGTATGCTTTAACTGCCATAAGGAAGGACATACTACCAATGTATGTAGGAGCAAGACTTATAATAATTTCCCTTGCATGCAAAACAATGTGTATGACCACAAGGCTAGAACTGGTATATTTAATGGTCATTGTTATGAATGCAACAAGTTTGGGCATAGATCTTTTGAGTGCAGATCGGTTATGAACAACCCTGGAGGCTATGCACTGAGATCAAAAGGATTTATCCAAGAACCTCTTATGAACTAGAACCCAAACTGATATAGAACCTATGACCATTGGTCAAATAGTTATGGAGCGACAAATGGTTGGAGTGCAACCTATGTTATCTATTGTGGTAGCGGTCACACTGCTGCAACATGTAGGAGAAAGAATGGAAATGTGAACACCGGACCATGGAGAGCACCTGGTATGGTATGCTATCATTGTCACAAACCAAGACATCTTGCCAGATCATGCAAATTGAGACAGAATCCATCAGAAGACAGACCAGTCGACCCAAAAGGTAAAGGAAAGGTCGATGTTGAAACCACTCGGGCAGATGTGAATAAAATTAAAAAAAAAAAATTGAAGAGAAGCCACAAGATGTACTAGTTTCCGCACCCAGTGTGGAGACCCCTGAATTGGCAAATTGAGCTTCGAAAAGCTTAAGGGGGAACATATCGATAACAATGTTTGGACCCCTGGAGTATATCGGTAAAGTACTTTTATCGGTATTGGTTACTTGTCGACCGACAAAAGAAATGAAGTGGTAAAAGGTAAAATTAGGGTTTGTACCCTAGCAGTGATGCATTTATTATGGTAGGTAGGAGCATGTATAAATGAGACTCTTGTACTCATTTTTACTTATCTATTTTTGAAGAAGCATTTTTCTAACTTGAGCAGTGCAACAAAAGCGATCAATCTTGCATTCGAAGAAATCCAGATAGAAATCTTGTGTAAGATCCAACATTCATTTCAAGCTATCTAGAGTGGAGGTCAGAGTGGTAAAGAAAGCTTTTGGAGAAGTGTGTTGTGCTCAACATTAGCGAACCCTAGTTCAGAGTAAAAAGGTATTTTTCATCAAATCACTCTTATCATTCAAAATTATTTAGACATGACTTCTACATCCAAAGTCTCTTCTAGTTCTTCCACACCTGAGGAGTCATCCAAATCTCTTGGGAAGAAGTTGAATTACAATTGCCTATCTCAAATTCCCACCAGAGTCATTGTCGAAGGGGATGTTTTTGGTTACATTGATTGCAGACTGGAAGACCTAGGGTCTCTAGTGATTCACTCCCAATTGAGTTTTTTCTGTGGAGAAGATAAGAAGATTAAACCAGAGTACAACATGATCGAGAAGAAGAATTTCCATAATGAAACATATTTTCTCAAGGAATTCACAGAAGATCTTATAAGACTTATTTTTAGTAGGGTTCATGGTGACAAGATGTATCTTGAGCGAACACATGATATCACAGCGGAGGCAATCTATGTCGTGACTGATTTCTACAATATTGGAGAAGTCCCTGTTCTTCGTAAGATCACAAAAGCCAAAGTGGAAAACCTCACTAGTTCTATGAGCGATAAGCGGGCAATGACTATCAACACCATAAGAGATGACATGGTGAAGTATGCGTGCATGGTGATTGGGTATAGAGTATTATATGCCAGCAGGATGAATTATGTTCCTACAGCTGCGGTGCATGCCGCTTATCAAATGATCAAGGAAGATGTAGAGTACGACTTATGTACTTGCATGCAAAAACAACTCATGGAGAATTTGAAATCCATCAAAGAGGAAAAGGCACTAAGGTTCAAGTTCGGTCAACTACTTGTCGGGTTGTTTTTCTACTTTCAAGGGTATTTTCTGGGAGTTGGTGATGTTCAATGGTCAAGTGACCTACCGGTTACAAGATAAATCAAGGAGAGTCTAGAAGAAGTGGGATCTACTTATCCGGAGACTTTGAATAGGTATTTTGATGAGTTTAGATTGAAGATGAACCAGAGAAAAAGGCTATCACGTGACCTAGTTAAGAAGTATGAAGATGATATTTGTTTCATGATCCAAGTGGATAATTGCATAATGAAAGTGGTTGAGCCAAGAAAAGAGGAAGTTGAGCCTATGGGATATGAAGTGGTGAACAATATACTCATTGGGTATGCCTCTACCCTACTTGCTTCACCGCTTGATCCAAAGAAGAAGGATCGGTACCTACTTTGAGAGGGTTAATCCTACTAAAGTATCGAAGCAAAGGAAGAGGAAAGTTGTGCTATCGGAATCGACACTGGTTACATCTGCTTCCAGTCTAAAAGTGACCAAGAGGTCACCAACCAAGAAGAAACCGAAGGCTATTCTGCCAAAGGTAATTGAGAGGAAGAGGAAAATGAAGAACGAAGAACAGGATTCAGAAGACACTGAATCAGAAGCTGAAATGAAGAAGATGAGGCAATCGAGTAAGAAGACCAAGCTAACAGGTAATGTACCTGTAACCTCTGCACTGGTAAATATACACATTGCTTCTTACAAGCCTATGACACATTATCAAAGGACTATAAAGAATATTAGAAAGAAAATTCTTGATGATCTAAAAGATTATTTTGATGATCTTAATGATACTGAAAAGAAGGAGGTAGAGCAAGAACTCATTAAGTATATATGTGATAATGATCGGTCTCCAACCGATATTAAACTCATAGTTTCTAATACTTTGTATGATTCTTTAGACAATAAATGGTGCATTGTCATTGAAAAGGAGCAAGCAAATAGGGAGAAATTTTTTCCTCAATATTTCCCATATGCTTCCAATTCTGAATTATTTGAGATTCTTGATCGATACAAAGGCCTTTTTTTCATGAGAAAGAGAAGACTTCAGTTACTTGGAGGTAAAATCTCTGAAGTAGAAAAGGACACTCATCTGCAGGTTCAAGAAGCTATCAAGATGCAAAAGGTATTTGAAGCAAATCTACAGGTTGAGCAAGTGATTGACCTATCAAAATCAAAACCGGATGAAGCCTTCAATGATTATGGAGAAAGAGAAGCTGAGCAAAATGATCCTATCGATGTGGATGCATTAGATGCTGAAGGTACTAAACTGAAGGAAGCTGAGAAGGAGAAAGTAGAGAAGGAGAAAGTGGAGAGCATAGAAAGAGAAAGCGGAGAAGGAGAAAGCAGAGAAAGTAGAGAAGGAGAAATCAGAGAAGGAGAAAGCAAAGAAAGAGAAAGCGGAGAAGGAGAAAGCAGAGAAGGAGATAGCAGAGAAGGAGAAAGAGGAGAAGGAGAGAGCAGAAAAAGAGGAGAAAGAAAAGGCTGACAAGAAGGCCAAGGAAAAAGAAGAGCAGGAGAAGAAGAGACAAGAGGATATCGAAGGAAAGGAAGGAGGACAGACTTTTGAGATTCCCAAGGCAACCGAAGATCAAGTTCAAGCTAAACAGGTTGATCCCATCGGTCAGAGTGAATTGACTCTTGCTTGTCTTACCAAATCTAAAGATGAAAATGAGCTACTTAGAAGTATTCAACTTGCTAAAGAAAGATTGGAGGAACTAAGAAAGAAGAAAGAAAAATATGATATTCGATTTGTTGTTGATACTCTTTCAAACTTAGTCCCCAATATTGATCTTCTCGGTACCGATTCCTCACTGACCTAGTTGAAGCTTCTATGCACAATAGTGGGTGATCAAATGCAATCATTGGAAGATTTTGCCCAGGATACTGCAGAGAAAAAGAATGAAAAGGCACTAAAAGCTGCATTGGTAAAGAAAATTGACGAAGACAAAACCAAGCTAATCCATTAGAAAGATGATATCATTCTGGCAATGGCTGAAGGACATTAACGTTTGAGCAAAATATGCCAGCCCGATCTATTTTGTGATGATGCTATGAAGAAGTAAGGTCAACTCCGATTGGAATTAAAGCAGTATATGGAGACCTTCAAAGTGCCATATGATTCCTTCACAGTGTATGGGCAGACTAAACAGACTCACAGGCAACAGATTGCCAGGATTGATTCAGAGATCTGCAAGCGGACTCAAAATCTGTAGGAGCTTCAGTTGCTTTTGTTACCTAAGTTGCAGATTCTTCAGAAGTTCTTTCTGAACATGGAAGCCATTATTGTCACTCATGAATTTAGCACTATGGATTCCATGGAGGAGTTAGCATTCCAGATGAAGACTTAGAGTGAAATTGCTGCCTCACTCCTAGATAATTGGTCTATAGACATGCAGGAATTTCTAAAAGACTTTAAATCCAATTTTGAGAAGTTTTACTCATTATTGTCATAAACATATACTTTGTTTTCATGTTATGCAATATGATTTTGGTAAATCTCTGCGACATGTTTTCATTACTTTGTCATTGTTGGCAAAGGGGGAGTGGTATTGAATGAAAATTTTATGCAAATGGAAGTAGTACATGCTTGTAATTTTGGCAAAGGGAGTAGTGTATATGCTTAGGGGGAGTAATTTTGATTATGACATCATTTTTGTTTTGTAAGCACTTAGATGTCAAATTTTCCTAAGTGTTGCCATCAATGCCAAAGGGGGAGATTGTTGGCTTTTTGATGATGTTTGTACTTAGTTGTGATTGTCATTGATGGACACATACTTATTTGCTTATCGAGTTATTCTCAACCAGTAGTATGTGATGTATTGTTCAAACCGGTATTATATGCCAATGTATGCATAGTCTTTGTTTGTAGAAGACTATTGGTGTTTGCAGAAGGAGCTTACCAGTCAAAGAATGACCGAGGACCTCAAGCGGCATGAGGACACCAAGCGGAAGTCAATATTTTTAAGATCGGAACACTATGTTCCAGCTTACCAGTCTTTGTTTGTAAACTGGTAATTGATATGCTTTGTTTTGTTAACTGACAAACTTGAAAAGTGTGACGGGTTATGATCCACCGACACCGATGCGGTGATTCTGTGCCATGTTACAATTGTGTCCAAATGCACTGTACCTAGGAAATTGTAATTTAATCTCATTGGACTGACATGAAATCAAATTCCTATATGAGGACATCATGTCTAGGGTTTTGTGCGTAAGAAAATTAGGTCTTTGCAAAAATTATCTTGCGACTGAGATTGAACGTGTGAAGGATAAAAGATTGAAGTAATGCTGCAATGCATTAACAAAGAGCAATCAAGGATATAACTAAGCATTTTATGCTACTTTGTAGATCACTTACTTGTTCATTACTAATCTCTTTGACAAGTTAGAAACCCTTAACCAGATAGGCTCAGTTAAGCCTGTTCTAAATCCTCTAACAAGGTGGTTCACAATTGTGGATCTGAAATCCTTTAATAGGGTAGTCTTTAACAAGACTTATCTCCTAACAAAGATCAGGATTCCTAACAGGATCTGTTCTGGTGAAGAACATTGGAAGGCCTTAACCGGTCTGACCTTAATCGGTCTGGTTGCTATTCTGCAGATAGTAGACTTGTGAGTTTTACTCACCGTGGTTTTTCCCATTTGGGTTTCCACGTCAAAATATCTTGTGTTATGGTGATTGTGTTATTGTGGGTGGATGCTGTATTTGCTAGTTGGCTTGTTTGTGTATTAACTAACTTGCTATTTAAAGGACTATACCTATCTGTAGTAAAATTGCTTAAGTGTTTGGTAAGTTTATTGGGTATACTAATTCACCCCTCCTCTTAGTATTCATCATGTGGGTTGTACGATAGAAGATGCTAGTGGAGGAAACTTGAGTGGCTGATATGGAATGACAGGGGTTGTGTAAGTGGGCCTATGGAGGACATACCAAACTAGAATGTCTTCCCTTAAGATAGTGTCATGCTATAGGAAACGACCTAGGTAGGTTGTTGTGAGACAAGTTGCGATTAGGGTTGTGTAGGTGGAGTCCTTTCTATAGTGAAGGGTATCTGTGGCTATTAAGAAGTGGCATGGACCACAGTCTTTGTGCCTATGGGTTGCACAAATTTCAACATGGAGATGGTAAGATGGGTGGACAACATGCTAGGATCCAAGGCCTATCTTAGGACACTATTATCCATTGATTGATTGTGAAAAAGGCAAAATTAGATCAAAATCTATGGGAGGTGCTACTTGAGGGGGAGTGAATCTCGATGGCAAGGAGGTACCTTGTTATAATAGATTGGTTAAAATAGCTTCCCAATTGTTACCTATGATGTGACTTATCATAGAGACATTACTTGATTGATTAAGGAATGCTTCCATGGATTATGATGTGGGAATCTCTTGGTGATCGACCATGACATCCTCAACTTGGACATACTCAACAATCATAGGGGTAGGCATGGCACCTGATGAGGTATTGACATATGATTGGTGATCCATATTTTTTCTCTTTTATGAACGTGTTTGAGGGAACATGAAAAGGCAAACAAAAATGGTTGGAAGATAATGGATGCTCGATGCTAAGGATGAATCTACTGATCGATGCTAGATGAAGGATTACTTGATGCTCAATTGTGAGTTTAAATGCCTAATTGACACTTTGATGGATATGATTATCACCTAAGATAGACTTATATTATTAGCCAATGATATAGTCAATGTTAGTCAAACCTCTAGACCAAGGTGATGTGATAGCAATGACATATTAGCCTACTCCAGACAAGATGGGTTTGAAAGAAGGCTATTGGATGATGGGTAGATTAAGATGTAGGTGTAGTCAACTCAAGAACATTAGGTAAAGAATTGATGAGGATTGATTTGATTGATAGGATTTGATACAATTAGATACTAGGTCAAAGATGTAAGATGGAACTAAGGAAACCTAATGGATGCAAGATGGATGTGACCCTACAGGGAGGTGGGATTGTTCACAAAAGAGAGCTTCATATTCAATGATAAATTGTCCAACCTACTAGAAGTTATGACAAAAATAACTAGACTAGGGAGAAAATCTACTGAACCAAGAAGCAAACTTGCCAAACTAGGAAGCTACCCGCCAAACTAGGAAGCTACCTCGCTAAACTAGGAAGCTAACTTGTTAAAGTAATATGATAACCCACTAGATAGATTCATCAAACCTCTAGGAGAACCCACTAGACCTAAGGGTAATCCTGCTTAATTGAAGTGAAAATTTTCTAGATGACAGAGTGCTTCACTAAACAAATGAACAATTACTATGCTATGTTTTTTTTCCTACACACTAAACGACAATGCAAAAATGCCAGGCCTTAGAGTGTTTTCACTAGAAGTCTAGTGACTGCTCTAAGGAAGCCTTCCAAACTTAAAGTAGCCTTGCCAAATGATAGGGTGTGTCCTTTGAATGGAAGAGCAGGCTTGCTAACCTATATTTGATTGATTGTTTGGAAAAAGATGTTTAAGATAAAACACAACAAACACTAGTTTGACTTGGAAAAATAGGGAGATGGAAAAGGGGCTTTTGAAAGCCTAAACTTACATTGGTCTTGCACAAGATAAGACACACCAAGCATAGTTTTACAACCTAAAGACAAGAATTAATTGCAATGAGATAAGACCCACACTTGGTATCTTGTAAGAGAAGGATGGATAGGGGGCCCTAGGCCAATAGGCATAAAACAACCACCATCTTCTCAAAAGCTACAAATAGTTTATAACCCATGAATTTTTGTCTCAATTCAAGAAGATACAGATAGTGATTAACTTCAAGGTGTGGTGCTACACCCTTGCACTAAAACCACCACAATCACTCAATCAATAATGGAAGTCTCTATAACAAGGTGTCTAATCACAATTTGAGGATCCCTACATATGCACGTTTAGTGGTGAGACACTTGAGCCTCTAGTCAACCCAACATGGTCATAGCTCATATCTGAATTGACACCATCAACACGATTAGCAGGACAATCTCTAGCTTTCACATTTGTTTTATTTATATAGTTTCCCAAATGAAATACTGCTGTCAGGATGAACCCTAGGGGGATGGAATACCTAGGTAGGCCTCCTACTAAAAGATAAAAGGAAGGGCATCATTGCATGTTTCTCTTACACCCAAGATCCATGAAGGTGAGGGGAGAGGATAGAGGCATGCAACAATTTAGGGTCCACCTAATAGATATGTGCAAGCACACTAGACACACAAGATATTCATTCGTTCCTTTAAAGAAATTGAAGTGTTATCTATGGTAGCAAACACAAGCACACACTAAGCTACCCCTGCAACAAATATTAGTAGTTTAAGATTCAACCCACTTTTCCATGTTTTGGTCCTATAATGAAAGTATTAGAGAGTTTTGAGGGGGCCTTCGACAAATGATAACAATTGCACAAATTGGTTGGATTGATCACAATGCACAAATGCTAGTCAATTAGCATAAAAACAACTAGAAAATCAACTCTAGAATTTGTATTTTAATCCACACCACCAAGGCACAAAGATTTCTTGATAGACCTATCCAATCCTACCAATGCACAAAGCGATCTTGCTAGTGAACAAAGTGAACACGTTGAATAATGTTTCAAACCCGCTAGTTGATAAAATTTGCTAATAATGACAAGTCTACCAAATTATCAATTACCCCACTAATCCTTCATGTGAGCTCGCTAAATTATTCAATGATTCCACTAATCCACCAAGCAAACTTTCTAAATAATAATGCAAGCTCATTAGATATGTATGCAAACCCACTAAACAATGAAATTCAGTAAAAATTATACCTTCAATTGCACACCCATTGGAAAGGGTTACAAAGAGTTATTTGTTGTCAGGGCGAATATGCTGGATGTTAGGCACAAATCTGCTGGAGAACAGAGCATACCGACCAGTCAACATAGTGGTTTTTTTAATCAATAGAGCGATTTTATTGGGTTATAAATGAACATTTTTTAAGTTTAGGATGCAAACTTGCCAAACTAGAAGCGTACTCACTGAAGCATGTGAGGATTTTCTACACCGTGACTTACAAATGTGAAAGTGCTTGAAAACACTAAAAAGATTAGTTTGAACCTATGAGGTGAGTGCCATCAAGTGTGCCAGAATGTGTGCAAATAAAAGTGATTTTATTAGAATGAATAAAACATTTTAAACACTTGAAATCACAAATCAATACAACATCAAGATAGTATGGAAGAAAACTACAAAAAATACAAACCAAATGTAGTACGAATGTGTAGTTTCCTTAATACAACAATTTGTCCTTTGTAGAGATATTGGATGTGTGCTCATGATCTTGGCTTTGTGAAGGTGTTGCAAGTGTTCAAGATAGGGTTGTTGATGACATGAAGGTGGTATCATGAAGATTGCAAGAGGATGACAATAATGATAACTTGAAGTCTCCAAAATGGCATGAAGTTTGCACAATCAAAGTTTCATGAGCTCTCCAAATTCACCTATTACATGTTGCATGGAATGTTACATAATGATAGAATAAGAGGAGTTTTGGCTAAGTGTAGGATAAAATTGAGTGGAGGGCTAGGATTGAAAGATGAAGATCAAGAGTGGAGAATGGTTAGAGTTCTCACCTTCCATGAGAGGTTGACAAGTGTCAACATAGGAAGCTAGGAAAGGACATGGGAAGTTTGGAGAAGTGATGGGTAGAGTGCAAGGAATATTTTTTCATAAAGGCATTTTTTGTCTCTACACTCAAGAGTACATGGGAGAATGGAATAAAGAAATTTTAAAATTCCTTGGAGGAGACAAGTGGAGAAGAGACCCATGTGGGTCCTTTTTAAAAGTAGTTGGAATTTAAGGTTGAGGTGGATTTGGGAAGAAAGCTACTTATGGCATGGGTTGAATTTGGAGCTTAATCCTTATTATTAGGGGTGTGCATATTATTAAAGAAGATGATTGGACTAATGAAGAATGATTAGAGCGCAATTGGAGAATGTAGGGGGTTTGAAATCTAGAGAGAATCAGTGGTGGAGTTAAAAACTACTTTTAATTCCAAATGGGAAAAAGGAGTGATTGTGAATTAAATAATAATTCAAGTATGGAAGAAAATGCTAAGAACATTTAATTAAATACATATGGAATTTTATTTAATTAAATGTGAATAGGGACCACAGATAAATTAATTAAATAATTGAATTGGTAACACAACAATAGAAGAAAGGGGTTAGGTGTCTACACTAGGAATATGGAAATCCATGTTCAACCAATTGGCTTTTTTCTTTGATGATAAATGTGTGGGTGTTTTTTCTACAACCAAATAGTTATCTATGTTTGTATGCCATGATGTATTAATTGTTAAAGGAAATAGATTTTATCAATTAAGGAATCATCCACAACTAGATCCTTTGTTGGAGTGGTCAATCTTGATAAGAAACTAGCTACCACATTTTATTTACCTGGCTTATCAATAATGGTGATGTCAAACTCTTGTAGTAACAATAGCCACCAAACAATTTTTCCACTAACCACTCATTTTTTTATCAAATAATAAGTTGACATATGGTTAGTATGAACATTAACCGAATAACCAATACTACAGTGTGTAAACTTGTTAATTGCATATATAATAAGCACCATCTCTTTTTGTATCACAATGCAATTAAGTTTAGCTCCCTGTAAATTATTACTAATGTAATATTTGGCATATTTTAAGTTCCCTTTCTTCTATCCCAAAACAACTCCAATTGTAATATTAGAGGCATTTGTGTGAATGTGAAAGGGAAGTTTCCAATTAGGTCCTCTCAAGACAAGTGCTTGTGTAAGAGATTCTTTAAATACCTCAAAATATTGTTGGTAGGTTAGTGTCCTTTCAAACTCAATATCTTTAGTTAATAAAACAAATAGGGGGGTAGTTATCTTACTAAAATCCTTAATTAACCTTTTTGTGGTAACCTGCATGGACAAGAAAACTCCTCACACCCTTTTTCTTTTGTGGCACTAGAAGATTAGAGATTATCTCTATTTTTCTTGGATCCACCTCGATTTCATTATGTGACACAAAGTGATCTAAAACAATGCATTCATCCATTATTATGAAACATTTCTCATGACTAAGAGAGAAGTTAGTCTTGGCATCTTTGAAGTAACTTTTCTAGAATTGTCAATTCTTCCTCATAGTAGTTCCTGTAGACATCTAGAATTGTCCTAACTTAATAAAATGAAAATTTTATTTATTTAATTATTTTATCCTAATCCTTCTATCAATTAAATATATTTTTATTTATTTAATTAATTCACTTAGCCTTTTCTAGCGTTTCCCTATTTAATAAATATTTTTATTTATTTAAGTTATCTTTTCCCTAAATTAAATAAATATTTTATTTATTTCCTCTATTAATTAAATATATCTTCATTTATTTATTTAATTAATTCTTTTTCCCTCCATGACAATTGTCATTTATCTCTTGATTTTATCCTAACCACCCCCTTCATATTTTATTATTTCCTCTGCCTATCCTTTAATCCTAGCTGACCATTTATCCCTTCACCTCTTAATCCTATCCATCCATTTTATAAGGTGTTCTTTATATAAGAGGATACTCCAATCCTTTCACAACTAGAATGACATATTCAATAAAGCGATCAAGCGACTTCACAACCACAATTCATTCTTTGTTGAGCTATGGTGTACAATACAAAATCTGAGAGCAAAAGATCAATGTAGATATGAAACAATGGAGATCAAACTGTATTAATCATGTGAATGGTATAATCTTTCTATTTTGTTGTGATTTGCATGTTTTAGGTTCTTCATTGGTGTATGATGGATTCTTGATTGTAGAACTAGGGTTTATGTGGTTGGATCTTTTATGGTTTTGCACTAGTTTTTGTCTTCAAAATTTCAACATATACAATTCCCATAGGTAGTAAATTCATCCATATATATTTCCATTGAACCATGGGAAAATGAAAATATACTCAAGATAGCTCTTTGAAATATTTCTAGAGCATTACACAATCCAAATGGCAACACTGAATATGCATATGTATCAACATACAAGTGAAGGTGGTTTTTTCCTTATCCTCAAGAGCTATCTTGATTTTATTATATCCACTAAACCCATCCAAGAAACAAAAATACCTCTTACCAATTAAAGAATCTAAAACTTGGTCAATGAAATGGAGGGGGAAATGATCTTTCCTAGTGGTTACATTTAGTTCTCTATAATAAACACATACTCTCTACTTCCCTCCTTTTTGGGGTACTATTGTTTCCCTCTCAGTTGTTTCCCTTAATAAGAAAGACACAAACTTCTTAGTACACTCGCAGTAATGCCTTTGGACAGGTATACTTGCCTGGTATATTCATATACACAATGATATACCTTGTATACATATGAGTGATAATTAGTGATTTGTGTTGATACCTTGCATACACATGAATGTGATAAATAGTTCTCAATTTTTCACATGATATACATGTTGAGGAATTACACGATGGTATACTTGATGACAAAGACATATTTATCTTGATGGTATACTTGTTTGGTTAGATTGATGTTACATTCTCTCACATGTTTCAAATACTTGATTGGTATTCTTTTGTAGGGTAACTTGATTGGTATATAGTCACAATGTTGCATTTGGTTGGCTTTGATTGATATTGATATCATCTCCTTTCTTGCATACATATGAAATACATACACAATGGTTAATCATGCAATTTAGGTATTCGGTGTGAACATGTATTCTTCATTGATATGGTTGGTATTGACATGCTTTGATCAGTTTTTGGCACTGATATGGGGATACATCTTTCATTTTACATGTGAAATCTTTGTCATATGGTATATTTTAGTGAATCATAATAAGGACAGGTATATAGAGTGGTTGATCACTTTCATATACTTTGATATGCTTGATATTACAAGCTTACTTAGTTTACATTCTTGTTATTTGATAACCTATGTATCTTGTTTTGCATTAGATATTAATGTCATATATGATTGTCTCTAATAAGTAATTAATATCTTATCAATGTTTCGTTGATAAGATATTCAAATCTTATTACATCCAAAGTATATAAGTTATTAATGACATATTGCATATAAGGTCCATGTGTATCAAGTAATAAGTTGTGAATAATGGAGCATTCCAAGGATAATCATTTCTCTCAAGATCATGGTGATTGGATAACATTTTCAAATGACAATAGTGGTATTACATTACCCTTTGACCTTGGCATAATATTCATGGAAAAATGTAGTGGATATATTAGTCCTAACATGCCAAAGGCATCATTGTGTTCCTTGGTTTTGAAGATAGTGAGGTGTTAGTCTATCCTCAAGTGCATTATCATTATAGTATTATTTGTAAAAGGGAATTAAATCCCATCATGATTCCTTCATATAACTTTGGAATTATGAGAATTCATTGAAGGCATAATTGATGTTTTAGGTTTTGAAAGACATTATTATGTTTGGTTTCATTTTTGAAACCCTTCTCATGGGATTTAGAGCATGGGAACTTGCTACAGTGGTTTGTTCTTTGATAGCCATTCCTGTTCACAGTGATAAGAGGTTGTTTTGTGAGTAATAGTAAGATGAATTTGGACTGTGGAGCTAAAGGTGAAAGCAGTTGTGATGGCAGTGTAGTGGTAATGCAAATAGTATTTCTTGGCAACTAGTAACATTGTTTTGGTTTCAAGCTTGGAAAGGTATTCACCATGGTTACTACATCTATTTGTTGGTAAATTTGTTGATTAAAGAAAAGTATGTTTTTCTATGATTAGTAGTTAAATATACTACTTGTTATCAGACATTAGTTAAGCATCCTTAATGGGGCCTGATGACAGTTACAAAGGATTGTTTGGTATACTCTGTTATGATGGTTTTAATTTTTAATTTTTTGAAAATTAGTTGGAAACATATTCTTTAAAAATATTTATAGGATTTCATATGATAAAAAATATTCGGACTAAGTAAGAAAAGACGAGCTCAATTTTTTTGAAGAAAATATTTGTAAAGGGTTTCATTATACATCCTTGACAGTGACATTTGGGGATTATATTGCATTGATCTATATACTGTGATTTGGATACATAATTTGATCACATTGCTTAAAATAGAGCATTGTAAAGAGTTGTATATATACTATTGCTCCTGAATCTCAAGAAAAATGAGTTTTTCAGGAAATATTTTAATTTGAAACAAAGATGATACTCTGTTCATCCATATTTTGAACTATAATTTTGTTTGTATGCCAGTGAGGTACACTTGTAACCAGTGATGTTCCTTTTGTAGTGAGGCATTTGATGTAGCTACTAAGGCTTTACCAGTGAGGCATATTTGATTAAGCTAGTGAGGCATTTTGCAACTAGTTTTTCATCCCTATGAGGGTTTTTTACTCAAGAAAAACATTGTGTTATGATTCTTTTACGAGATTTACATGTTGTTATACAAATTCATTTATCTGCTTCATAATATTTGATGATATTTATGGATAGCCACATTTGAATTAAAAAAAACACTCAGTTATTTGTTTATACATGTGTTGATTTCAAATTGAATGTTAGAACACTAATTCACCCCCCTCTTAGTGTTCTCTGTACTCCAACAACTATGACTAGTGAAGACACCCACTCACTATCTGATATAGGATATATGAACCATGCATCCAGCAGTTTCTTTAACTCAACCTTCACTATGCCTCTAAGAGTTGGGTTCTGTGATGGATGAAAATGAGATCGAGAAAACTAGGACCTAATCCCACTCTCATTCATACATTGGAATACGAAGGAGCCTAAGGAGGTGATTCAATTTGACTTCCTCTTGTAAAAGAGAGTCAAAGAATACCTTTAAGACTTCTATTCCTTTACTGATATGAAAGAGGAATAAGTCAAATGTAGGAGAATGCAAATTTATGCTAATAGGATGAATGAAAGCAAGTAGAATTGTTGAGAAAATGGCGTCTCAACCTTGCATTTACATGAGTTTACTATTTATAGTAAGCTTTCATTTGAGCATGAAATGGTGCAAAATTCTCCCCAAATCTTTGTATTGGCTAGATAAGCATGTTGGTAAATTTTCATCACAAGATCATAGCTAGTTTTGAAGATATTAAAGTTTCCATTTTGAAAGGGTGCGATGAAAGGTTTAAATTTAATTTTGAGGCCTTTAGTGGCTCCAAAATGCCCTGAAAAGTGGGCATAACTATTGAAACAGGTTATGAGGTGATAGAGAACTTCACAACATTTCTGGTGCATCAAACGTTTTGTCAATCAGACACACGGTTCACAAGTTATGGCCTTCGAAAGTTTGGAATCTTGAAATAGGAAATTTAAATTGCATCGGACACATAAATGAGTTGTAAAAGGAAGGAACAAATGTTGATGTGTGTTTTGACACATCATAGGGCATCTAGAATAGAGATAAGTTCGACTCTACTTTATTGGGTGGTTTTAGCCCATGGTTTTGTAATATCGTTTGAAAGTTTCTTGTACTGTATCTCCCATATATGAGGTGCGTGAGATAGAGGTTGTGTGTAAGAGTCTTATGGCTATTGAGTTACCTTCGAGTCTCTGATTAATGGTACTCCTATGAAGAGCTTGTTTTGCATTTATATTATAATATGTTATTGATTGCTGAATAATATATTGAGCTACTTTTGGAGTGTGAGGTTTTTCTCTCAAAAGGGTTTTCCCCATGTAAATTATTGTGTTGTGGTATGCATGATATTATGTTTATTTCTATTAAGTTTCTATAACTGTTGTAATGATCTATAAAAGTTATTGCATTACCCTCCTCTCAAGGTTAGTGTAGGAAGTTGTTTCACTACTTAACTTCCTTACAAGATCAATACTAAACTAGGGAATTTTGATATGCACTTGTCACTAAAATCTGAGCCTGGCTGAGATGGACTAGGGTGTTGGGCGCTCTGGTCCCTATTCTCGAACTAAGATAGAAGCTGAAGGTCTATAAATTAAAACACCAAATATCTGAACTGCTAAAAATTGCCACCAGATGCAGAGGACTTGGGCGCTGGGCACTCTGGTCCAGGACCAGATTGCTAGGCACTTTGGTCCCAAAGGTCTGGGTCCTGCTTTTGGATTTGGATCTATGGCTGTTGATTATGACTTCTCGAAAGTTCACAGCTCTGTAAGAAACCTGTACCTGCAATCTAAAAAACGATGTGTAGGTGGCTATATAGGGTTTTTCCTTATTCAAACTCCTTATTTTGGTGATTTCCACCTCCACAAATAGCCAATAATGTATTGAAAAGTGTGTGTGCACTAGAATCTCATGTGTTTGTAATATCCTAATGAGCTAGAATGCAAAACTAGAGTTCTACCCTATGTTTGGAGTAAAAACCGTAAATGAACATAATGTAAATGCTTCAAATCACAAATGCAATATAGATCTAAAGAAATAATGTAAATCTGAAAATGAATGATATGTCAATCTAACAACTCACATAGAGATATGAAAATAACATGAAACCATACCAAACCCTAAGGGAGAGGTACAAGCCAATCGATAGTCAGTGATCTCCTTATTATTCTTCAACATATCCTAAGATTCCATGATTGATGAAAAAGGTTGATAAAGACTTGGTTGGTGATGAATTTACTAATTGAAGACTTCACATAAAACCCACACTTTCCCTTCATAAGAGGCTCCTTCAATTTCTAGTGAATTGATCCTTCAAATGAGGAAAGAAAAGGTTATATATATGAAACCCTAACTTTAATTTTGATTATAGGCCGACCTAGAATTGATAAAATTTTACACAAAGCGGGATTTAAACAAATTGTAATACCACCAAATTGAGATCCCAAAATTTAGGGAGAAAAAGTCGAGACAAGTGTGATTCACACCGATTGGATCAAATTTTTTCCAAATTTTTAGGGATGCAAGGTATCATGATTACAAAGTCAAATCCAACTCAGTGCGTCAATCCAAGGTGTTTAGATATGTGAAAATGAGCCTTGAACGTCGAAATAGGACTTCATTAGGACTAATTAATTAATTAATTAAGACAAAATAAAAGGGGCACACTTAGGGTTAAGGACCCAATTTTATAATGTGTGGAATAATAAGAGAGGACTTTAGATTTAAATAAATAAATTAATTAAATGCTTAAAGGAATTTTAAAATGCAAAATGCAACACACTAAGGTGGTGCTAACCTAAGCGTGAAATTGGACAACCCTAATTAAGGGTGTACAATTTATGATACTACATTTAGCCCCCACTTTAGTGGTCATATGACACTACATGCATATAAAAACTAAAGTACATAAAAGTAAACCTTCATAGGAAAAAGGATATGTCCATATGATGTCAAACAAATCCCCCAACGATATCTCCAGTACAACGTTAGGAACCACATCCTACAAAACTATATTGTTAGTTGAAAACACAAAATCACCTAAATTCTTACTAGGAGTGATAAAATTCAAGGGTACCTATATGGCTCCTTGTTTCAGCTTGCTAAATAGTGAGTTGAAATTGGGTATCATGTTTACCACATTGAATTGTGAAAGAATTTGATGGCAAATTCTCACAACAAGGTTTGATACAAGATCGAGACTAATGGAGAATCATTTGGTAAGAAAGAGATCTAAATCACAGTTCTAACACAATCAAGAGTGCAAGAATCAGAGCTCTTTAACACAAGATGTGAAAGATTAAGGGTTTGGAAAAGAAACTACCTTTTAAATAATGACAAGTGTAAGCTGATATTTTTGATGGATAAAAGGAGGAAGAGATCATTATGCAAAGACATCCACCTTCAAGAGTATAGGGGATATTTGATAAAGATAACATCTTTAAAAAGAGGAGAAGGAAAATAAGAATACACACCTTCTCCAATATTTAGGAAAAAGTGGATTCTTAGTGAAGGATTGCACACTTTCACTAAGGAGATATTTTTCATGAAATATGTATCATTTCAAACAAATAATATGTCCTAAATGAGGAACACTCATATTCTATCAAATGAAAAATACAACTCAACAAAGGAAAGGTGAATCATTGAAGAAAAGATCAAGGAGTGAAATACCATTCTTTCCCCCCAAGTATAGAGACAAGGACACCAAGGAGAGATCATTTATAAAAGAAAACACTCTTATAAAAGAAGGAAAGAGATCCTCATCAGGATAAGCATGCTGGATATTGTTGTTGCTAGGATATGTTGTTGTCATTGATGTCAACATATTCTTGAGTTCTAATATTGCCAAGAGTTGGTTTGGTTGTGTCAGTTGATATGTTGTAGATGTGCTTGTGCAGATTTGTGATTTAAGTAATAAAGTATCTCTAGTTGATTCAGTGTTGGTTTCATGATGATATGTGGTGATTTGATTCGGTTATGGATTCTGGTATGAGGATTGGTTTTTCAGTGTTCAGTGTTACTATGTTCTGGTATTTGATCTGTTGTGCTCCGGAATGATTATATCTTGAGTTATAGATTTGGGAGAGTGTTTGGCATGTTCATGTGTATCTTCAATTCAGATGGTTCATGATTTGATGCTCCACAAGTTATCTTTCTAGTCCCAATTGTTGGTGTTGAGTGTTCTTGTGTATCAGTGTGTTGATCGATGCAGATTTGATTAAGTGGTGTTGGTGCAGCTAGTGCAGATGGTTCTAACATGTTTGTTAGTGTTTCGTATTCATTTCCTATTTGTTTTGCTAGTCTGCATTGATCATAGTGCATTTTATTGAATATCTTATGGGTCCAATGATGTTCTTCATGTTATGCGACATTTTCGGTGGTATAGCGTGTTGCAGATGATCTTGGTGAGATTTTTGTTGGTGTTGCGTGTTCATGAATTTGATTTGGGTCCTCACTATGTCATCATGGAATTGTATTGGTCTGATGGTTGATTTATGTATCGTGTGATGTAATTTTGTAATTAGGTGTTAAGGGTTGAGCCGACCTTGTAGTCAAGGTTGATGATTTGTATAAATAGGTGTCATATTAATGTAATTTGGGTATGTGTGTTGTTTCTTCGTTATCAGAGAGTGGTGTATGTGTGAACAAGAGAATTTATCTTTCAGTGAGAAGTGTAGAGAAAAGAGTGTTGCAGGGAAAATAATTGTGCTTAATCGGAACTGCCATCAAGCATTTGGAGATGTTATTTTAGTTCATCTAATCTGAATTGTTGTCCGATCTTTGTAAGACAGTGAGACTTCCTCAGGGTTGTAGCCCTTCTTCTTTTTGAGAAGTGAGCTCTGGGTAGCGTTCCTGAATGCATGTGCATTCCCCATTGTAATATTTTCACATACTACCACAGAGTATCATCTTATTGTCGGTAGGTTCCCACCATGGTTTTTTCCTTGACCGAGTTTTCCACATAAAAATCTTGGTGTTATTTGTATTGTTGTTATTGTGTTTATCTTTGTTCTTGCTTCAATTGATCACATTTGAAGTTGTGCTTAAATTTCTTGATCCAGTGAAAACAGATTCACCCCCCCTCTCAGTTTTCCTTCATTGTTGTTGCCAGCAAAGCACATCCACAACATAGAAGGGTTCATTATAAACCATACTACTCAATAAAGAAAATATTTGATGAATGATTATAAACTTTTAACACTAAGGAAGAGGTCCCAATTAAGGATATGTACTTAAGATCATCATTAGGGATACTTGTTCCAATAAGAGGAAGGAGATCCCAAATAGGGATATACACCTCCACAATCAATAAGATATCCTTATAGAAGACACTACTTCTCAAAAGGGAAAGTTTTAATCTTAAGAAGAAGAGATGTTTGAAACCATTATTTCCTCTATACATAGAGACAAGGGATGGTACTAAAATGGGTTATTATGTTTCTTCCAAAGTATGTTTGCACATGAAATTGTACTATCATGAATGACAATGAGCCCCTAGTAGGTAAACTACCAATGTCAGATAATGGAGAGCAACATAATAGCCATTAATTTTATTTAAATATATGATGGGTTGGATGAAGAATTTGAGGAAAACATGTTAAATTCTCAACAATCAATGAGAGTAAAAACATGTATAAGTTGATAAGTATTGAAATGTCTTGATCAAGAAAGTAGTCTCTAGGAGAAGAATAGACCACTAAGTCATGTTCCTCTTGCACATAAAATTCATCATACATAAAAGAAACCTTAGGAGAGGGACCAATATAATTCATTAGAGACTCATTTATATAAGAGAGGATATTGGAATAAAGAGAAGATAAAGCCTCATAAATGGGATTGGCAATTTCTTGGGGAGATTCATAAAGAGACTTGTCAAACACCATACTTTCCTTATTAGTGGGATGAGTGTTGAGAGATGTAGAGGATAATCTAATTGAGATGAAGTCATCATCACTACTAAATATAACATTTACTTTGATAGATGGTATTTTAGATGCTTTGGTGGTCTTTGAAAGATTATATCCAAGTCCAAATGAAGTTTCACGTATGTTATTTTCTAAAGGAACCTTAATCCCTTGTTCATTTATGCCACAACTATTACCATTACATCCACTCTTAGCTAAGATATGAAAACCCAAACCATAAAGGGATGCCAGATTGAAAGAGATGGTGAGGCCTCACAAGTCTCAATGTCATAATTAGGTGAATTAGAAGACGATTTTGAAGAATTGTTTGAATTAGAAGCAATCACAAAATTGTTATTTAGTTGTTTAGACAAAGTGGGTTGCTTTTTAGATTCATCTATTTCTTTCTCCTTTTTAATCTTAGGTTCTCTTGGAGGGACTTTATATTCTCCTACAAAAGGTGTAAATTCTAAAGACCCCCAATCGTCACCTAAGATCACTTCTTCTGGTGAAGAAGTATCTTGGGGAGAAGATGGTGATTTGGTTTTAGTGGAAGAAGAATCAAGAGTACTTGAAGAAGTAGGAGTGTTTAAAGAGTAATTAGAAGTAGTTGAAGAAGATTTGAAAGATGAGGTTTGCAAACAAGCTTGTAAATTGGTATCAGCCACAAAATATACATCTTATTGTTGTAAATGAATTTGACACTACAAGGAATTGTAGAAGGGACAAATTACATATTATGAAGCCAAGGCTATCCTAAGAGAATATTTTAAGTAAGTCTATCGGGCATGATGCAGATAGGCATGGGTAAAATAATAGGTCCTACCTTAATAGGAAAGGTTATAGTACCTAAATATTGTTTAGCAACATTGTCAAAGCCACATATAGTAAGAGAATCAAGCTGACTAAGAGAAGGATACACTTTAATCTCATGCAATAAATTGATGCAACAAATATTAAGGCTTGATCCATTGTCCACTAAGGTTCTTCTTATAGAATTACCATTGATAAGAACAACAATCATAGGAGGATCATATTGATGTTGGATCTCATGAGAGGGTAACTCATCTTGTGTGAACACAATTTGAGCTTTAAATTCTTTCATAGGATCAATCAAAGAAGCCATATTATTAGGTCTCACTATAGGTGGGACATCTAATCTCTTTAAAGCATCTTGTAACATTCCTTGATGTATGGATGAAGTTTGAATCAAATCCCAAAGAGATATCTTGGCAGGAGTAACTTTAAGTTCTTCAATAAGATCATACTCTTTACCAAGAGTCTATGATATATGAGGTGCTGATAAAAGAATAGGTTGAGAAGTTGGAAGTGAAGAAGGAATAACTGGAGGAGGATTACGTTTCCTATTGTTTCACATATTATATGTTTGGGGAACTGAATTATATCTCTCTCAAGTAATTTGTTTAGCATACTCATAAGGACTCTTAGCGGGATAACCCCCTTTCCTTGTAATAACTAGTTTGATAGGAGTGCAAAAGGAATAATTACTATAACCACCTTGAACCACCAAGAGAGGATTTTTAAGTGGTTGATAATTTTGAGGAGGACTAGCACCTTGAACTATGAAGAGGGGTCTATTAGGTGTCTCATAATCATTCACATGTATCATATTGATCAAAGATGGTTTTGGAATATGTGAGGAAGGTCTACTAGAGATAAAATCATCAAGTGGTTCATAAAGAGGATTATAAACCTTAAGCACTTCTTCATGAATATGTTTTTCATTGTATTGAATTAAAGGGAAATCCTCAAGAATCTGATTACACCTATTAACAACTTTAAAATCAATAGGCATACAAGGAAAATAATAACATAAGCAAATACTACATAAAACATGCCAACCATAACACAATGATTTATACATGGAAACCCAAAAGGGAAAAACCACGGTGGGAGTTAGTACCCACAAGATTCACTATCTATAGAACATAAATCTCTGACCGGTTAAGGTCTTACAAATATGCCTTGTTAGGAGCAGACACTCTTAGGAGTCACCCGGTGAAGGGATTTTCTATGATGAGCCTTGTTAGGAGATTTTCCCTATTAGGAGCAACCACGCAAGAGGATTTAGACTCAAATATTGAGCTACCCTGTTAAGGGATTTACAGATTAAGACCTGTCAGGACCTACCCGGTTAAGGGATTTTGCTATTGTAACTGTTATGATAACAACGGTTTAATGATCTTCATATAACACTTCTGTGTCTGATAAGATCCACTTCAGTTCCTCCAAAACTTAAATAATAAATCAATACGGAGCTTCACTAAACACCGCACAATCAAAATCTTAATATTCGCCTTCAATCTCATATCTCATCTCATAACTCATCATACTTTTTATAGACATCAACTTAGTCAGCTCATAACCTTGGAACAATTTCCTAGGTTCAATGAATCTAGACAAACTTACATAACACATCGAACTTATGTCGGCCACCAACATAACAAACCAAAAATAAAACAAAACTGTACCGGTTTATCGATCTTAGTGACTTTATCACTATCGGTTAAGTGTTCTTCCAGATAGCCTGCTCTGTACATCAAATCTTGATCATCCTATTGAATCTGCTAACGCGGTTATGAATATAGCACCAAATACTTGTCTCCATCACTCCTGTAAAACCGCATCATCCCACTCTTCATCAATTGCCTGTACTGGTTGCTTGAATGCAACTCTGTTCCAGTTAACCGGTTAAGGACTGTTTTTTTCCGGTTCACTGTTAAACTGTCTTCTCTATCGATTAAGCTTTATCGGTTGGCTTACAAGAAATATGTGACTATAAAAGCCTCGTTGCCATCAATGACAACATAAAACAAGTCACCGATCAACTCTTTACACCAAAACATCATCATCAAGCCAACAATCTGCCCCTTTGGCATTGATGACAACACTTAGGAAACTTTTTGTCTAAGTGTGCAATACAAAACTTAACTCTATTCATGACACATACTCCCCCTTAGCAATTACATTCTCTTACAAAAATTAAACCATTACAAGACTCATACTGCTAATCCCATTATGATGACAACAAAATTTTTACTGACTCTTTTCAACAACTACTCCCCCTTTGACAACAATGACAAAGGAAAGTAAATACATGAACTGTAGATAAATACAATTACATCAAAATTGCATAAATTTTTTTAGCATATATAGATATAAGAGTTCAAAATGATTTTACAATGCAATTTTTGGAAAAAAATCACTAAAATGAGATTTCAACTGCTTCAAAAAATTATGCTAGGTCTCCAAAATAGTGCCGATTATCTCCACATGTGTCCTAATCTGCCCAACAAGCTCCTCCATGGCATCTAAAGTACTCATCTCTAGGGTAGCAAGGATAGCTTATGACTCTTTATACCCTCTCTGCAAGATTTCAACTTTCGGTATCAACTGTGTTTGTAGTTCCTGTAGGGATGTTGTTCTCTTTACTTGTACAGTTTCATAAGATTTCAGCTTATGTTGAAGTTCAACAATCGAACGTCCATAGTATATTGCAGAATCATTCAGGGGCTTAAATGAATCACTTAGAACTTCAAGTTATTTTTCTTCTTCCTGTTTCTTCTTTACCACATCATCACAAAATAAAGAAAATTTTGCCACAGTAGAAAGGATCTTACCTCCAGTCTCCAATGCTTCCATCAAGTGGTCCTTATTAACAGTCAAAGCAACTTAAGCTTGATCAATATCTTTCATTAACTACTTTATCCTTTGCTTCTTATAATCCTTTTCTACACAAACATATGTCGCATCCTCAAATGTTTTCATTTGTTCACCAACATCATTAACCAATTGACCTAGCTTATCAATCAGTGTAGCAAATTTGTCTGTATCCTTCTTCATGG
The DNA here is from genome assembly GCF_030272615.1 of Cryptomeria japonica. Classification (NCBI taxonomy): domain Eukaryota; kingdom Viridiplantae; phylum Streptophyta; class Pinopsida; order Cupressales; family Cupressaceae; genus Cryptomeria; species Cryptomeria japonica. The sequence goes on along the minus strand of NC_081405.1, from coordinate 518,970,599 downwards.
ACTCAAGATTTAGCATCAGTTGACTTTGCAATGCCTTAGACAAATCATAATCAACATCTTCATTTATCATCCGGTATGTTGCATGAATGACTGCAACAGGGATGTTGCTCATCCTGCTAGAATGATATATCCAGTAACCATTAACCAATGAAGCATATTTAACTGCCGGATCATTAATATTATTCACTGTCATTTCTTTTCCATCTCATCTTGAATTAGTCAGGCTTTCAACATCATTCTTAGGAATGAATCTCAATACTGGAACCTCACCAGTGGCACAAAGTCCGATGACTACATGAATAGTTTCTTTTGTAATCTTATGTAGTCTATTGAGCTACATAAATTGGTTGCGAATCCCGCTAAGAACATATCTAACATGTTCACCATCAAAATCATCAATAGAATTTAGTGCATGGTGAAAACCTTTCTCGGTAACCTTCTTAAATTGTTCCTTTACCACTCCATTCTTATCACACAACAATTTATATTGGTCAAAGATTGCAAACATACCAAGATCCTCCAATTTAAAATGATAAAAAGGATCTAACATCTTCTACATGTAACACTCCATAGGGAACTTCGGATAGGGCTCCGCGGGATCGGTTTCAACAGACTTAAACGAGTGCCTTTTAAATTCAGGATGAGGTCTGTTTGTAACATCTACTAGATGTGGGGTATCCATTCTCAAAGATTTAGACTTCAAAAACAAAAAAATAGGATTTTCTAGATAAATACCTTTTACTACTTTCACATCTAGGGTTTCAACATCGACAATGTTCTCTTACCGATTACCAATCTTGGATCACTTCAAATCTCCTCAAATCTTTATCAATCTAGTTTAGATGCTGCAAACACAAACTTTTCTCTGCTCTTCTCGCTCTCCAAGTGCTCACAAGAATCCAAAGTGACAAATGACATTCACAAGGTTCTTTTTATTTTCCCATTATCTACCACATTAAATGCTATTACGGGTAAAACCCTAAAACATCTTTAAACATACTACCGGTTCTCATAACACATCAAACCTACCAGTTTGATCATAAAATCATTTCTTAATATCATAATGCATCAAAGTATGCAGATTTAACCTACCTCATGGTCCTTCAGGGGGTTTTGAAATAGACCTAACATTAAGCTCCCCTTAAGCTTTTTAACAACTTAGTTTTCCATTGAAGGGTTCTCCACACTGGTGAAGAATTATGATCTTCAGATGGTTTCTCATCATCCTTCTTTTTCCAGATTTTGTTCATTTCAGCTCTGGTCTCCTCCACATCAATTTTCATCTTCCGTTTTCATTCATCAGATTGATTTACCGGTTGATTCACCTTTGCTTTGCAAAACTTTACGATAATGTCCCGATTGATGACAATGATGACAAGCCATACTAGATGCTCTCCAAGGTCCAACATTGCCTCTACCAGTTCTTCTTCTGTATTTCATAGCTACATGATCGTAGTTATGACAAATTGTGCAAACCACATTCATCCTCTTTTCCATCTCATAGGGGCTAGACCGGTTAACATAGGGTCTCTGCCAATTAGGACTTCTTCGGTCATTAAAGGTTCTTTGCCAACCACCACCAGACCTTTGACTCATGAGAGGTGCCAAAATATTTGCTCCAAACCTGCACTCAACAACTCTATGTCCATGCATGTTGCAAGTGTAACAATATCCATTAAAAGTTCTAATCCTATATCCTTGATATGTATTGGGTCTATAACCATTATTAACATTATATCCGATTTACAAACATTAGCAGTATGTCCTGGCTTATGACAACTGAAACATACAAGTTTATAAGGTTTCTTACCAATGGGTTTCTTAATTTTAGGTGCAGATTTACCTTCTTCCATGTTGTCATCCTTTGTACCGGAAGACTCACCTTTCTCAAATGTAGTATAACCCAATCCAGTTGTGTCACCATTCATCCTTTGTGATTGAATCTAATCATCAAGCATAGTAGAACTTTTGTTAAACTTAACAAGTTTTTCATTAGCATCAGCAAGTTCTTGTGTAAGGTCTTCATTCATTTTCATAGGAGTTTCCCTAAGAGACATTCCCATATCTAGATCTGCCTTTATTTCTTCTTTTTCTTCTTTTTCCTCATGCCAATGAGAATACAGAGTGCCGACTTCCTGATTCAGCTTAAATATCTCATGTTCTTTCTCTTTGATCTTGTCTTTTGCTGACCTCCTTGCTTCAAGTTATTGACTCATTCTGATGGTTAGGGCTTTTATCTCTCTCCTCAAGTTATCCTTCTCATCATTTAGTTTCTCCACTTCATCAACCATTGCATCTATGTTTGCTTCATCAGAAGAACTGCTCTTAGAAACCTCCAACAGTTGTTCAGTTAGCTCTCTTCTCTTAGCAAGATAATATTTATACTTGCCTTTGAATGTTTATAGGGCCACCTCAGTTTCTGCAAGTTTATTAGACATCTCTCTATAGCTCATTACTTCCCCCATGTCTACCTTAAGGATCTTTCCCAACTCGGTTAAGCCTCAAGGAAGTTTGGATCTGATACCAATTGATAAACTTATAAGGCACTGATTACACCTTAAGAATCTGATTACACCTCTTAACAACTTTAAAATCAATAGCCATGCAAGGAAAATAATAACATACACAAATACTACATAAAACATGCCAACCATAACACAATGATTTATATGTGGAAACCCAAAAGGGAAAAACCACGGTGGGAGTTAGTACCCACAAGATTCACTATTTGCTGAATAGAAATCTCTAACTGGTTAAGGTCTTACAAATATGCCCTGTTAGGAGCAGACCTTGTTAGGAGTCACCTGGTGAAGGGATTTTCTATGATGAGCTCTGTTAGGAGCAACCTCTCAAGAGGATTTAAACTCAGATGTTGAGCTACCTTGTTAGGGGATCTACAGATTAAGGCCTGTTAGGACCTACCCGGTTAAGGGATTTTGCTGCTGTAACTGTTAGGATAAAAACAATTCAATGATCTTAATGTAACACTTCTGTGTCTGATAAGATCCTGTTCAATTCCTCAAAAACTTCAATAACACATCAATATAGAGCTTCACTAAACACCACACAATCAAAATCTCAATATTCGCCTTTGATCTCATACCTCATCTCATAACTCATCACACTTTTTATAGACATGAACTTAGTCGGCTCATAACCTTGGAACAATTTCCTAGGTTCAATGAATTTAGAAAAACATATATTACACGTCGAACTTATGTCGGCCATCGACATAACAAACCAAAAATAAAATAAAATTGTACTGGTTTACCGATCTTAGTTACTTTTCACTACGGGTTAAGTGTTCTTCCAAATAGCTTGCTCTGTACATCAAATCTTGATCATCCTATTGAATTTGCTAATGCGGTTATGAAGATAACACCAAATACTTGTCTCCATCACTCATGTAAAACCGCATCATCTAACTCTTCGTCAATCACCTATACCGGTTGCTTGAATGCAACTTTGTTCCAGTTAACTGATTGAGGACCTATTTGCCGGTTCCTTGTTAAACTGTCTTCTCTACTGGTTAAGCTTTACCGGTTGGCTTACAAGACATATGTGACTATAAAAGTGTAGTTGCCATCAATGACAACATAAAATAAGTCACCAATCAACTCTTTACACCAAAACATCATCATCAAGCCAACACAACATCACTCATATGATGGGGATTATTGAAAGAAGTGTTGATAGTCTCTTCATGAACCAAAATGTTATCATAAATATGATCAATTTTTGGAGAGGGACTAGCACCAATCAATAATGCTTCATCCATGGAGGGAGTATTGTTGAAAGAAGGTATAGTGTCACTAGGAAAGGTAGCCATCATATCATCCTCTATCACCAAAGGATCCACATGTGGGAGGTACACTCTAGGAGAAGGATCAACATTACTCTTCAAAGCTTCATCCTTGAGAGGGAGATATTGAAAAGAAATATTAATAATCTCTTCTTGAACTAGGGTATCCTCATGAGTAGAGCCAATTTGGGGAGGCAAGGTGTTATTAAGGGAATTGTCAATCATATCACCCTCTTTTACCATAATATCATCTTCTTTCACCAAGGTACTTTGATTCAGGAGAAACAAATTAAGAGAATAATCAACATCATCATCTAATGGTTCATCCCAAATAGGGAGATCATTGACAAAAGTGTTAAAAAAATCTCCTTGCACTATGATGTCCTCATGGGTAGGGATAATCTTGGGAGAGGGAATAACACTATTTATTAATGATTCATGTTTAGAAGGAAGAGCATTAATAAATGTGTTACTGAAATCATCCTCTTGCCTCAGAATGTCCTTATTAGGATCATATGGAAGGGGTGAAGTGTTAGAACAAGGTTTAAGAAACTATTATGATGCAAAGATAAGTCAGTCGAAGGCCGACATGTCACCTTAAGATTGACGACATGGAATGGGGTTCGGGGCAGCACCCCAAATTTTTTTTTGGCAACATGAAAAGATTTGAAATTGTCCTTTTTTATTTTTTTATAAAATGCAATGAAAGAAACAATGCAAGTAAAGAAAGTAAACTGAATGTCTATACAATGAAGCAATTATGCGATTAACTAAGTGTAAGCATATGAACTAACCAATATCATTAATGAAAGTACATAAGCTATATGTGTAACAAATGATTTCAAAATGAATGTTTAAGTGCATACAAATCAGATCTAAAGACGAAAATTAGAATTAATGCAAGTGTAAGAATGTCGGGTTCACCAAAATGTGATGGATAAAAATGGGATCGGGTAAACTAGGACCTAACCCCACTCTCATTCATACATTGGAATACGAAGGAGCCTAAGGAGGTGATTCACTTTGAATTCCTCTTGTGAAAGAGAGTCAAGAAATACCTTTAGGAATTGTATTCCTTTGCTGATATGAAAGAGGAATGAGTCAAATGTAGGAGAATGCAAAACTATGTTAATAGGATGAATGAAATCAAGTAGAACAACACTAATAACAGATTGAAACAAGAATGAAACTGAGACATAGACTACATATATAACTAGGGAATTATGATATGCACCTACAACTAAAATTTGAGCCAGACTAAGATAGACCAGGGTGATGGACGCTTTGGTCCTTGTTCCCGAACTGAGATAGAAATTGAAGATATGTAAATTGAAGCACCAAAGATATGAACTGCCAAAATTTACCACCAAATGCAGAGGACCAAGGCATTGGGTTCTCTAGTCCCAGAGGTCTAGTTCTTGCTTCTGGATATGGATATGTGATTGTTGATTATAACTTCTTGAAAGTTCGTAGCTTCATCGGAAACTTGTACCTATAATTTGAAAAATGGTGTGTAGGTGGCTATATAAGGTTTTGCCTTAGTAAACCCCTTGTTTTGGTGATGTCCACCTCCACAAATCGTTTTGGTGATTTCCACCTCGACAAATAGCCAATAATATATTGAAAAGCGTGTGTGCCCTAGAATATCATGTGTTTGTAAGATCCTAATGAGCTAGAATGCAAAACTAGAGTTCTACCCTATGTTTGGAGTAAAAACCCTAAATGAACATAGTATAAATGCTTCAAATCGCAAATGCAATATAGATCTAAATAAATAATGTAAATCTGAAAATGAATGATATGTAGATCTGAGAACTCACATGGAGATATGAAAATAACATGAAACCGTACCAAACCGTAAGGGAGAGGTACAAGACAATCGACAGTCGGTGATCCCCTTATTATTCTTCAACATCTCCTAAGATTCCATGATTGATGAAAAAGGTTGATGAAGACTTGATTGATGATAAATTTGTTGATTGAAGACTTCACATAAAACCTACACTTTCACTTCATAAGATGCTCCTTCAATTCTAGTGAATGGATCCTTCAAATGAGGAAAGAAAATGTTATATATATGAAACCCTAACTTTAATTTTGATCATAGGCCGACCTAGAATTGATAAAATTTCACACAAAGAAGAATTTGAACATTATAATACCGCCAAATTGAGATCTCAAAATTTAGGGAGGAATCACAATGGCCCGATCAACTTTTTCCCAAATTTTTAGCGATGTAAGGTATCATGATTACAAAGTCAAATCCAGCTCGGTGCGTCAATCCAAGGTGTTTAGATATGCGAAAATGAGCCTTGAAGGTCAAAATAGGACTTTATTAGGATCAATTAATTAATTAAAGAAGACAAAATAAAAGGGGCAAACATAAGGCTAAGGGCCCAATTTTATAATGTGTGGAATGATAAGGGAGGACTTTAGATTTAATTAAATTAATTAATTAAATGCTTAAAGGAATTTTAAAATACAAAATGCAATACACTAATGTGGATGCTAATCTAAGCATGAAATTGGACAACCCTAATTAAGGGTATACAATTTATGACACTACAAGTTCATTCTCCACTATGGTTGTCTTACTGCTCTACAACCTTCATTTATATATATCTAATACATAAAAGGCTAGGGTCCATGCATCTCATATCATGGTAGTCCAAGGCAAATGTAGATGTGTGAGCTTGTAGTATGTGCATCAATTCAAAATTTTGGGATGTTTTCAACTCACTACCAACAATGAGTGTCTTACAAAGGGACACTTCTTTGGGTGTTGTTGCATTCATGATAGATGTAATGTCTAGCCCATTTATATTAAGGTTGTAGTCATGTGGAAGAAATTTGTGGAATATATTAGAAGTGGATTCTATTACATTGGATATCAAACTATTTAATGGGCAAGTCAGACATGATAGGAATTAATCTTATTGTGGATCCATCCAAACTGATTTCTATATAATTTGGACAAGAACTTCATCCTCATCTTGAATTTGTATCATGAGTCTCCTTTATATATTCATAAGTGTTTGGATATAATAGTGTTCTTCATCTTCCAAGTTTGGACATATAGGCTTATCTAAATCAACACAAGAGTATGCAAGAGGATAGAGACACAAATCTGTTACATTTCTATTGGAAATGTTCATATATTCATATCTACAACCAATAAAGGTGTTTGTTGTGGCCAACCATGGTCGTCCTAAGATCAATGGGTATCCTCCCAAATTGGTTTTTGGCTAAAGATGTATGAAGTTGATAAAGTATCCTCAGGAGTGAAGTGTAATAACTAAGTCTTTAATCATCCCTTCTTGTTTGACACTTGATCTATCTTCAAATTGTAATATAGTTGGTGTAGGTCTTATGTTCATCAGTTGCAAATTGTCAATTGTCTCCCTACTCATCATGTTTATGGCTATGCCACGATCAATCAAAGAGCTTTTGATTGACATTCTATTGATATGGACATCCACTATAGGACTACGAGGATATGAGTACTTAGAGACAACTAAGGTTTTTGACGTAATGTCAATTAGCTATACTATAAAATGGATAATCTGGGTATCCTTCTTTTTCCTTCTTGTCCTTTTGAGATGAAATTCCCTAATAGTTAGTTTAGATTGACACATCCTTGATGTCTTGGATAAGAGGAGTTTTTACAAAGACATTTTTTAATTGACCCAGGACATAAAATTCAAGCTCAAGGTGATAATTTTGGGTGGATAGCCTTTCTAGGAATGGTGGTTCTTTACTCGAGATCTACAGGTGGTTGGTTCTACTTAGGTTTCCCATCGCTAGTAACTTCTAGAGCTGTTTCTTCATCATTAACTATGTAATTTGTGGGGATCTAGGACTAGCAAGGGTTTTCCATAAATGTAGATCTTAATCACGTAGGTGGCATACTAGAGGGTCTTATTAGTATAAGCTTGTTGAATGGGGTTTTTGTTAGGATTGGGTGCAAGTTAAGCAAGAAATTGTGGTTCTTTTGGTTTTGCAAAAGGTGTGGTTAGATTAGGCATGATTGTTGGCTGCCGAGATAACGATTATTGTTGCTGCATGTAAGCTATATTAGAATTTTGACACTATTGATTTCCTCACCATTGTTGTGGCCATGGAATTTGATAATATTTCCATTGCTGGTTATAGTTGGGAAAATGGTATGGTTATTGTTGTGGCCAAATACCTTGTCATGGCATCTAATTGGATAATGAAGTGTTTGGCCATGGTCAGTTAAGCATAGAAATCCAAGGTGGATTGTTTCAATTTGCAACATTTGTATTGAACCCAAGAAATGAAGTATTATAGGATAGGGGGACTTGAGACACACCTTATTTTTGCTGCCAAGGCTTATGCTAAGCGACGTAGAAAACTTGTCCTTCTTCATCTTCTAAGGAACAAAACTTCGATCTTACCTGATTTTCTTCAAAAATGCTAGCAATCTTCTTGCATTTAAATTTGGCAATGCCTTGGCAATAATGTGCACAATACTTAGTGAGTGTTGGCTTTACTTCCTCCTATTTCTTCTTGATATGCAGGGTGTCCAATTGTGTTGCAAGATGACTAATAATGTCTTCCTTCATCTTGGAGAGAAGATTGATAAGCTCTACTCTAGAGGCTCCAGTAGATGTATTAGTGGTAGGAAGGAGTTTGAAGCTTTTTTATTTCCTTAGAGTTGATCGTGAGTAGTTTTTACAAATTTGATAGATTTCATCAAAGGATAATTGAAAATATCCCTCACTTTGATGAGGTTTAGGCCATCTATGTAGTTTTCATTTACTTGTCTCAAAAACACCAATTCGAGAGATTCAAGAAATAGCTTATTTTGATGTAATTTCTTCAAACAAAACTGAAATGTTTCCACATAATATTCAAGAGGCTCATCCTCCTTTTGTGACATCCTAAAGACACCATATCTCTTAATGTCTTATTCTTGGCAATAATCTAGATACTATTGCAATAATTTTTCATTCATAGTGTCCCAACTTGTAATGTTGTTCATGCCCAATCCCATAAACCATCACAAAGCATATTTCAAGTTTGTTGGGAAAAAATTCAATATATAGGAATTAATTGTCTAATAATAGTTCTAACAAAAGACATCAAATTCAAACAAAAAAGTAGCAGGGTCCTTCATCATTAGACCATAGAAATTAGGCAAGGAAGATGGAGGCATGTTTTAAAGAGAAACAACACACTCCTAGTTAGTAACTGCAAACTCAAAGGTTACAAGTTCAACATGATTCTCTACTTTTTCATTAGCCATTGTATAGAGTGATTCTTTTGTTGTTGTGGATGCACTTGATGGTGTTGATTTCTCAGAGGGTGTTGAACTATTTGTTGTATCAAACGTCTTCTTGATTCTAAGTGGATGTAAGGAATCTTTCTAAGGTATCCCTCTATCACCGCATGTAATGGAAGCTAAGCTTAAGGGCATGCACTTTTGTTAGTGAATGGTGTGAATTTTATCTCCAAATCTATTAATCATAATGTTGAAAGATCAAAACTCCTAATTAATGAAAGCAAACATCATAAATAAAATAACATGTAAAGAAATCTAAACTCAGAGGTCCTAAACCTTAGCAACGTCCCTAGCAATGATGCAAAAAGGATTGACTCCTACTAAGTATAATAGGTTGACGTAGAAGTCATGCATACAACTCAATGGACCAATGGATCCCTTATCAAGTAGCCTATTATGTTAAGGGGATTCATATAATTATCAAGTAACAAGAAATGAGCATGTGCAAATGAAAATCCCATTATAATGTGAATATATGTAATTTATCATGATGAATTTTTTTGAATACATACATACATACACACACAAATATATATACACACACAAAAGTATATATGTATATATATGTTTGGAGATTCATTTTATTATTTAACATTATAAGAACATAAACTTTTTCAATTCATACAAAAAAATACAATAAGAGAAGTTACTTACAACATTAAGACAAATTTTTTTTAAGCTAATCCTAACACTTTACAAAAAATATTTGAAAAGAACATTAAAATAAAAAAGGTCATTAGTCCATACCTTTCTAAATGAATAATTTTATTTTTTACTCCAAGCCACCATTCACTATTCAACAACATACTCGCTCACACTTTTGAGCTCAAACAATGTTAAATACTTTTTTTTATTATTGACAACATTTAAAAACACAAATTTCAAATAGTTAGGGCATAGTAAATCACGATCTTCATATCGCCACCAATCATGCACACCTTCCTCTTAATAGTCAAGACGAAGAGATAATTCATATCATTGTCCTTTCACATTTAAATATGACAAGACATTTATTGTTTTGTTTTGTTAAAAATCTGGATGATTAATTATCATAAAGTATAATATATAATGTAGTAGTTTTATTATAATAATTATAATGTCAATACACATAATATGATATATGTAGTATAATAAATATAATGAAAATTATAACCAGATAAATAATATAACATTATATATTATATTATATAATATAATATATAATATAATCATCTAAATTTTTGTTATATACAAAAAAAACTTAAATATCAGTTCAATTAATAAATAATAATGTTATTATATATGTTACATATTATATTATATAATTATTTTAAATATAATAATATTATATCAAATATTTAAATATTAATTAATATGATAATATCATAATTATAGTTAATTTAAACTAACATAATAATTATGGATAATAATAATATATAACATGTTTGACATTTATAATTGTGTCAATAAAGGGGTTTTCAAAATGTGTTGATTAAGTGGTGGTGGTATTGTTGTGACCATCAAGGTTCAAACTCTTCCTAAACCTTTTTGATTGCACACTGTGCCTTCACTAGTCCAATGTGCTGGCTTGTAACTGTTGCATAATTAACATAAATAGACCAAAGATTCTAACAATTAATAAATAGTTATGTAAATTAATATAGATAAAACTATTTGTATGTTTTGAAATAAAATTGAAAAAATATATACATTAGTAAAATTAATCAGCCTATTTTAATTCATGATTCTTTGTATTAAAAAAATCCAATGTGTGTATTAGTATTCCTCCATGTTGACAGAAACTAATAACTAGTTAACCAATTACAATAACATTGTCCGATGAAAATATTAGAAGATCGAAGTTTATTTTTTAAATGTAAATAAATTTAATAAATACTTAAAAGATAGATCGCAACTGAACCAAAATGTTACATCCTTTGAATATCGAGTGTGGAACAAATGCTGCTCAACAAAGTCAATAAAGAATTGAATCATGAAGCCAGGGTTGTAGCTGGACAGTTGCCTATGGTATCACAACCAAGAATGTCCCTGTATTCTCTCGTAATCCAAAATTGATCATAAACTTTCCCATCTGAGCTTTTCTTGTACTCAAATAGCAAAGATGAATGATTGAAAGCTGTGAGCTTCACAAATCCAAAATCATAATCTTTGTAAAAGCTCCAACTGGTCTGTAAAGTGGTAAAGTCAGCCAAGTGTGCTCCACCACCACCAGCTACTACATGGATAGTTGCATTATAAGTACCTGTATAGTGAGACCTTTCATCACTCACGCAATTGTTCTGCACCATTTGAACATGAGGTCTTTAGTGAGTTTGTTAGTCTAATAATCTATTGTTTTTAAAAGGAAAAAAATTGCCCAGATTTCACCAAAATTAACATAATATTATTTTCACAGTTCATGAATTATTATATAAAGAATTACAAACTAGATATTAAATAACAAAAATCAGAAAAGTAAACATGGGTGATGTACATAGAAATTAAGAAAAACCATTCATCACCACTCAATTTAATCTACATTCATGAAGACAAGGTTTGTAACTTTGTACAGTCTATGAGAATAAGAGAAAAAACTTCTTAATTTCTCGTATCATTTGCATTATAGATCATAAAAGCATATAAATTTTTACCCAATTCTCACCTATTCATCAGCAATAGCATAAACAACTTACTTGATAAATGGGGCATGTTCGCTCATAGTTATGAACATGGCCATAAAAGGCAAGGTCCACCTTATACTTTTGCCATAACAATTGGAGACTCTCTCTTCCCATAGGTTCATCAAATGATCCTTCCTCCGCATATGAAGATCCAGAGGAGTAGCCCAAAACACGGTGTGCAATGAAGATAAGCCACGGTTGTTTCTGTCTATCAGCAGATGCAAGGCATTCCTCAATAAACTTATATTGTTCCGTTCCCTCTCGCCAATCCAACTCCGAATTTGCAATGCAGAAATGAAACATGCCATAGTCTGCAGAATACCTGAACGTTTATTTTCACAAACATTTATTAGTGCACTTAATTGCATAATTGGAACTGTACACAGAAGTACCATAAATCTTTTACTTAAATTTCTTAGCTCGTATTGCTTCCAATGAAGAGATAGAATACGATTTTATTTTACATAAGCATTAGGTTATGTAGGAAACTGAAAAGATGTGATACTCCATATATCTACTGTCTACGCATTCCTTTTATTCTTCACTTAATAACATTTATAAATGGAACCATGCCAAGCATAGTTTATATTTTACTTGGCATTCTATTTTTGGGTATCTCTGGCCTGTTCTCCCCATGGGATGGGTTTTATTCTTTGGGCTTAGACATGGATGTGAATTTTGCCGGGTAGGTAAAACCGTAGAAGTGTTTTCTGCTCCAATAAAGGATTTGGTGGGCAGGGTCTCTAATGAGACCCTTCAAACTTCTAAAAAAAAAATGGAGTTTGCAAGCAAACTCTGTCAAAAGAACGGCTCCAAAATTAATAAATAAAAGGACCTTGAAAAGATTTGAACCCAACAAATACTCTTCCAGAGAGCAAAATTCAATGGACATTGAGTGCTTATCATAGAAGAATGGGATCGACAAAATTGAAAATTCATATCTGAGAAGTTTGCAATTAAAAGAAATTTACGAGCAATCCACGCACCCCTCTTGTATAGGGTAGAACTGGCAAACAGACAGAATGTAGCTTTGAAACACATACGCACTCAAAATATATAACTTAAAATAAATATGGAAATTATGAATATCAAGATTTAACCTCATGAATATTGATAAAATGATACAATACACTCAAGGTTGACTCCAATTTACCCTACAGAAGGGAAAATATAATTCTATATTGAAACACAGATGATGTATACATTTAATTAATGTCCACGCTACTTACCAACATACCCAGATTTAAAATTTGGGGCTATCATTTAATTTGGACAAATTAAGGATTGATGATGCTTGCTCTAAAATATAAGATTCTCAACTTAAGGTTTTTTAATTGTCAACTTCTATCCATTCTTGACCTTTTTTGGATACTGATGTATAAATTAAGTTCTCCATTGAATATATTGTTGGGTTTTTCCTCTATGTTGTTAAGTTTTCTAATTCCTTGGATTGTGTTTCAAGTTTATAAGCATCAGAACTTCTTAATGCATTCTGATGTTTGTTCAAGTCAAATTAACGCTTAAATTTAAAAAAGGATAAATATTTTGTACCTGAGTTCAAGTGGTTTAGCTAATTGGCAAAAATACTACAACATCACACACTGTTTTTTTTCCCGAGGACAAAGAAACTTTTAAAATCTATTGAGCATACACGATAGTGACTACCATCATTCTGCAAAGCCTTTTTACTGTACTTATGTTCCTTTTGCTTTGATATCTCAAGGGAGAATGGTGTCAGTTGGCATCATCTCACGTCTCCACTTCCCCACAAAAAATCAGTTCTTGGTGATATCTACTCATTTATCAATAACAAGTGTGACAATTCTACGCATCCTTAATAAACCAAAAGTTTCACACATTTCGAAACATTGCACACACACCATATTTTACAATATGTGCAATCCTGCCACTTAGCACAATCTCACACACTTGCACATGATTGACAGTTTTTATCTCCTCAAAGTTTATTTCATACAATGTTAGGCATGTGTGATGTGAAAGTTTGCATCCAGCGCACCCCTAGGTTATTTTAGCATTCTAATTCTCTAATTTATTTTGGTTTTAAAGGTAATTTTGGTGAGATGCACACTATCGATCGTGTGATCCAACGGTGCCAAATCTATCTTGAGATTATGTAATGTCCCCTTTTTGGGATTGCCTTAAAATTACAAATTCGATACAAACTTGCTAGTTAAAGATTTCCTGTTCAACATAAACTATGGTGCAATCCCTACAATAACGTTAGCCAATATTTGAAATGTAATTCATAAGACCAATTAGGGTTCTAATATTATACAAATGTTCACATATAAATTTATAATCAATTGTACTAATAATCATTTGCAATAGCATTCTGCAATTAAATCATATAGTGTTCATTGAACTTAAAAGTAAATAGGCAATTAACACCACATACTTAAATCTACCATTCAACCATAATAGGAGTTGACTGAGGGGAGCACGATAGGGTGCCCAAAGCATCCCTCACACTAAGCTCAAGGGCAGATACAACACCCCCTTGGCCCTCATGTGGCAGGATGGATGAGTGGTCTGTCTAGTGGGGGAGCTCATCTCTACCCTCCCAATTCGTGTCACCTTATTCACCTGCTTATGATTGTGACTTCTCTTAATTCATTTCCAACAATCAACCATCGTAAAGGTTGGAGAAGAAACTGCAATAGGGCGCCCAGAACATTCCTCTCGTCTAAGTCCAAGGGCAGGATAAAACATCCCCTTGGCCCACATATGGCAGGATGTCATCCATCCATCATGGAGTAGCCTACTTGGAAGGGAAATTCATATCTGTTCTCCCCCCTCATATTTCCTTACTCGCCTCCACATGATTGCATGTTAAGTCACTTAATGAATAAGGAATATCATTTCATTTTATTGCCTATAAAAAATATATGAAGTTATGTATTGAATATACTATCACATTGGATACCACAATTATTTACTATAGCACCAAATTGCTGAATAGAAATACAGGTTCTTATATTAGAGAAGATCTGACCTGAATTCCTTGATCTTGTTCCATGCCTTTCTTCCATTGAAATCTCTCCTTAAGTAGCCTTCAATTTACCATGGAGGGTCATGTCCCTTCCTTTGATCATAGCTCTTTTCAAAAGTGATCTCTCTTCCAACTCATGGTTGTTAACATGCTGAAATCGCTACTGTTGTAATGTCCCCAATTCAGGACATTAAGATATACGATTAAAATAATATCTAATTAAAGATATTTATTATTAAAACCATCAATACATCTTGATAGCAATACCACTGCCAGTCATCGTCTATATTCTCCAGATAACTATAATGAAGACATTCAACCACCTGTGTCAATACCGTCCAGGTTGACATTTGAAGAATAGGCACTGCCACCGTGTAATATCAAAGACAAAGATAAGACATATGTTCATTGCATCAATACGAATGATACGGACAATTAGTGTTGCAGAGAGCAACTTAAATAACACTATCATTGATCCTATATGATACAAGGATATTGATCAATCAAGACATATAATCGAATATGATTATATCGACAAGGTATGAACAGATTCCTAGACATCCATATGGTTACAGTAGACAGAGCAAGTAATAAACAGGGCATCGATAAACATCCAGCAAGTGAGAATAAGATGATATACAACTATTTAGATATAAAGAACATAGATGATGATTGGTGACGACAATTAAGAGTAATATGTATCGATAATAACCCGTCTGCGATGTAGGAGAAGAATACCAATTCTGAGTTATTCGCATCCACTATGCGGTATGGTTGGTCAATAAGGGTGATCTGTTAAGATAGTACAGGTGGTAAATACAAAATGAGCTCAGCCGTTGGGAGATTATGGAGTGCTGTATGGAGTATTCGACCAATAGTCTTACTCTAAAGAATATCGTGGGTCAGCGATTTGTTATATTATGGTTATATAGATACATGGGAGGTAACGAGTGAAGGGACATTGCCAAGAGATCGACACAGCAGCAGAAGCGGTTGACTCCATTAATATGCGATTGGCAATTATATTCGAATGACCAAGGCTGAGCGGATTACTTACAACATAGTTGACGTCCCTAGTTACGATGACTGTGACTTAAAGATAAAACGGTATCTTGTTACTAGAACAAATAACAAACATTGATCAGCGATTATAACAAGAGCTGCAAGCAGCGAAGTTCCTGCCGGGAGTCTTTGCTTGTGTTTGTTGTATGCGTGGATTTGTATCTTTGCTTGTGTTTGTTGTATGCGTAGATTTGTAATTACTATGAGGAAAAACTGGAAAGTCTTTGCTTGTGTTTGTTGTATGCGTAGATTTGTAATTACTATGAGGAAAAACTGAAAATTATGGCAGTAGAATAGAATTCATGTTTTCACTATTATGAAAGTCAACAATGAACAATGGTGCTGGTATGAATACTCACATTTTTATAAGAACAGATGGTAAGGAAATAAATATAGATGAACTCAAAAGCACTACTTGCACTAATAAGCCCGTATCTGTGAATGTGAAGAATCCTTGGTTATTGCACAAGTTATTAGGATTTGAATTGTCTTGAAATTAAATTTTTCTGATCGAAGTTTTGGATTCAAAATAACAACTCCATATTGTCATTTTAAATCTGAAAATAAGTCTCAAGAGCCATCTGAACTTGATAATGTGAAAATCAGCTTAAGCCTTACTTGCATTGATTTTAAAAATCTAAAATTAGAAGGGGCATTTAGGAAATTTCTCTAGCACTCAACAAAAATTAAACGATAATACATCATAGTAGAAAATGATTGCAAATTAGGCAAATAACAGAGTGCTTGATCTGGTTGAGTAATAGGAACACTCACATCTATAATACATCTGATAGATAATTTATTGACATGTAGGAGAGAATCTCTGTACTAGCACTTCAGAGCGAAAGTTTTGAAGGTATAACTTTGTCCTGTTCTCTGTTATGGATTAAATGATGCACCACAAAATCCCTAAAATTGTATCTTTGATGTCTGTATTTCGTCTTATTCTTTGTTATGGATTAAATGATGCCACAAAATCCCTAAAATTGTATCTTTGATGTTTGTATTTCTTTATATGTGATATCCTGGTGTTGATGAGCTTCTCTGCCTAAGGGGACTGTAATTTTTTTGATAATGTTAGGGGGTCTTTTTGATATATCCTTTGCAAAGAATAATGATAGAATTGTAGGAATTCTCTGGGTGAGTTATCACAGACAAGTTAGAGGAGCAACCATTGCAGATGTATTTGCTGGATCATATAATCCAGATAAAATCTATCTCTGATTGTTTATTGTTCCTCTGACTAGTGTTTGGATTAGTCTGTAAACACCACAGACATATTGGAGCGTTAAAAAATGAGAGTTCATGGTTAACAAATTTGATTTAGAGTCAAATTTGGTAACACTGGCTTGTTAGAGAAATCCTAAAAACAAATTCAGAAATCTTTTTTTTTTTACTTTTTTCTTTTATGCTAGATTCTCAAGTTTCTGGAAATAGGTATCCAGTCTGAAAACATTAAATAAAACTGAAATAAAATTCAAACAGCATTTCGAGCTGCTGAAGAAGATGACAAGAAGCTTTCGTGGGAAGAAATCATCTCATGCTCCTGCCATAAGATTGCTACCTTTACCAAGCAGCTCGTAGCCTTAATGATAATAAAGTTGATGCAATGAAATAAAAAGAAATTAATAAAAGCAATAGCATAAGAAGATACATAGATGTGAAACTGCCATGATAGAATGAGCCTACTGTATGAGGTTGCATCAAAACTAACCTTGATTTCTGAAACAGACACCCTAACTCGGTTTTTTGCAACATTGGGAGGGACCAATCTAAGAACTTTGACAGAGAAATAGATATGATTTAAGAAAATTGAATATAATATACCATCATCATCCCCGCCATCAGAGATAAATTGTATTTCAACTATACGAGCATTATTTTTGTTGGGGCCAACAATTATAAATAATGATAGGCTATGAAAAACATAAAACTGTCAACAACAACATGGTCTCAACTCACCTTAACAAGGCAAAGCTAAAATGCCCATACTCACATAAAACTAGCCAGAGTTGATTTTTGAATGTCCTCACCTGATGGATAAAGTGCATTTCCTAACAAAAAACAATCCATTTAAAAAAAAAAATCCCAGGATCTAGATTATCCCAAGCAATCCTTAACATCAGGTCTGATATTTATTCACCTAATCAATGGAATTGAAAATCAGATTAGATTGAATCCATGGGTTAGACTGAATGACTTTTGAAGATCAATTCTATTTCAAAGAAATTTGGGTATGGCACAATGACCAGAGCACACATAAACTGCGAATGCTACATACAAATTTCAGTCGCCGTGAACTTTTACAGCGAAATCTGCACCAATTCGCATGGTGTTTTTTTGCAACTAACCTGCAATGCTGGTGACAACTTATTAGTAAAATATTTGTGTAAAATTTTGGTCATACATACCGCGTTTACTCCCTAGTATCCAGTGCAACCGTTGGATTCTGAAAAGGTTTTGGTATTTTTTATTAGGGCCGACACTCCACCCTATGCCCTAAAATATTCCATGATCTTCCACTTGAAACCAGCATGTAGAGACAGCTATAAACCTAACAACCAAATGTTACCTAGCAGCACTGCTTCTATAGACTCCTTTGAAACCGTGCATGCCTCTGCAATCGTGCGTTCTTTCTCGTCGAAATCCGAGCAGCCCTCTGCAATGAGAATCAGTGATTGCCAAAATTTGGTGCACCAAAATTTTGCCTAAAAAATGAGCATCTTTTCTGATTGCATATAGTTGAAAATAATACTTTGCAAAATTTTCTCGCAAATTGATTGGCTGAAGGGGAAAAGATTAATAAGAGTTTAATGATGAAGCCTCCGCTATAGTTTCCTGCAGGCAGGAACTAATATTTGGGATAGCATAACTAATAATAAGAAAGGATGGATTATGTTTGTCAAACCAGCGATTATCCTAATCAGATGATTAGCTGTGTAATGAGCAATTATTATAAGGTGTGGCAGCGATTAAAGAGGTAATAAAATAATCATTAGTATGCAGATCGATGTAGTTATGAAGAGGTGCGATGTCATTAATTATTAAGACAACTTCCTATGTTAACAAAATCATTAAAGGACAAGACATCACTCTTCAAGGAACAACTATTCCAAAAGACATGACATTTAGGAAAATAAAGGTATAAAAGGAGTTTCAAACATGAATTCAGGAGATTAGGAAGGAAAAAGAAAAGAAATATCATCTGCAACCATCGAATAGATTAGATCAGGTCAGAACTGTTATTAAGTTACATGCAGTAACATCCTGGTTCCTGGTGGTATGCATGGGGATGTGCTTAATATAAGAAGCACTATAATGTTCTTATACAAAACTTAATAATAATAATATAATTATAGAGAATAATACAATGATTATAATTACTATAATATTTTATAAGAACTACTCTGCAGTAAAGTATATACAGTATAACTGTAATGTCCCCACCTTTTTAGCATCTTAGTGGAGTTCTTAGCCTTTACATTCTCCGAAGGCTAAGTGGAGAAATAAGGAGAAATTGATTAAATTAATTTCTTATTAAGTCATTAAATAAAATAAAATAAAAAAAGGTGACTTTATATTTAATTAATTTAATTAAAAGTGACTTAAGTGATTTATTTAAATATTTTAATGTTATTATAAAGTTATAAAGTAACTTTATAATAATAAAGTCACTTTAATATTATAATGTGTGAATATGTCTTTAATCCCACATTGGCCAAGAAAGTGTTCGAGCTCTCATAAGAAAGAATAAAAGGGACTTAAGAGCTCATTTTTATGATCCATCCAGAGAATTGATATTTGTTTGTTATAAACTTGGGAGAAGAAGCCAAGGGTTTTTGATTCAGTCAGCCATTGGAGAGCGACAATTCTTCAGTGTTGCAACCATTTGAGGTGGTGAAATATCCACTGAATTTGGCATTTCAGGAGAGCTTCATTCTGGAGTTCTATTTGGGCTTTAAAAAGAAGGGAAGACATCTAGGGTATGCAGATTTTCGAATATATATCAATTGCAGACCTACAGTTTCATTTGGCAGCCATTAAAAATCAGAATTGAAGCAATCATTTCAAGATACAATTGCTGCTACAGTACCCGCGCTACAGTAGACGCTACAGTACTCGCGCTACAGTAATCCGTGAATAGTGAAACGCTACAGTGGCGTGAATAGTGACGTGCTACAGTACTAAGAAATCATGCCAATTATTCGTAGCTATAGCAGGAACGTGTTTAATTGGCAGTCCATTGAAGAGTGGAGACCATCATTTGCAGCAAGCATTTTACATATCAGGTTCTCTAATTTTGCTGTCATAAGTTTTGGAAATTACATGTTATACCTTTGTAACTATTTGGTGTGAGAATAACTAATAAAAACTTCATTATGCTGCTGCCACATAATTTCTAGTTTGCATGCCAAGTGTTTGATGATTTGTCAAGCAGCTGTAGTTGTTATTTTTAGTTACTTATATGCATCAAAATCAATTGGCATATCATTTCTATGACATTGTTAGTCAATCTTTCATGGTTAGAGGCATTCAAAACATTAATTGCAGTGTACAAGACCCAAACAATCCAAACAGAAAACTCATAACAGCAAGTACAGACTTTGCAAGACAAGTGTTTGACAAAATTCCCAAGGGTAGAAATCAATGATTTAAGGGCAAAGTTAGTAAGGGTTCTTACAATAACACTATCTGAAAAGAAATAAAAATGTATAAATATATATATGTATATATAGACAATAGTAATTTGAATGAACAAGTAAATTTGAATAAGATTGAATTATCAATTCAATATCGGGAAAAGATTATGTTATCACTGATAGGATTCATGTTAAGATAGTTTTTGTCCCCTAATCAATATAGTTTAAGTCATAAATATGTTAAGATGGATTAATTATGGTTAAAACAGTCCTAAACTTAGTAGGGGATATCACAACTGTAATCCATAATGAGATTCGCTGCCTTTATTAACAATGAGATTGCTGTATTTATTAATGATGATATCGCAGCCTTGATTAATGATGAGATCGTCCTCCATGATAATTATATATGCCTTTGTACAGTGATTGCTATGTATATATCAACCTATGCATCGGTGCTGGGTTAGATTGTTATCATCTGATAGGATAGAATAAATGCCTTCTCTCTGTTTGTCTTGGTCTGATTTAGATAGCAAAAATTTGTGGAGTCTTAAATAAGACAATTTTCTTGTCATTTAGGTTAAAGGAACTCATACTAGCACTATAGAAACAAAGTAAACCTTACTTTTTACTTCATAAAATAAGGACTCAAGACCCAATTTTTAGCTCTACCCAATTCACTAGTTGCTACAAGTACAAACACAATGATTTCTTATTTTTTCTTACTTTGAATTGCAAGAGGTATAGAAGAAAAGGATACACTAATTCACAATCCTTTTTTGAGCTAATATGAAACTTGTAGGACATTCTTCAATCAGCCTATTGCAAATTAAAAATTGAAAACTTTAGTTGCTACTTGATTTTCCTCTTCTTTTTATTACTTTAGGTAGCAAAAGGCATAAAAGCAGAGGACACATAAGTTGCAAATCATTTTTGAGTAATCAAAGAAGCTTAGCATTACTTGATTAGCCCATTATAGCTAAAAATTTAAAATAATCAATAGTTTGCTATAGTCACAAGAACCTTTTTGTAATATCGAAAATTGCATACAATTGCTATTTTCATGTTATGTTTTACACTCATTTTAGTGTTTGTATCCCCTAGTGTGTTTTTAGGCTCCATTTGGATTTGCCTTAGTCTTTTTCTTCCCTTGATGCCAACTTGTGTTTTTTTGTGTATTTTCCTCTTTTTGTGTTAACCAATGTTAATTTTGCATTTATCTTGTGCCATGCTAATTTGTCAAGTATTCAGATGACTTGTTGTGCTTGGATGCTTGTATGACACACTAGCATCCAATAACCTTTCAAACATACAATAGCCATTTCTCTTGAATCTTTCTGCCTTTCTTCCATTGGTCAAGCTTTGTAACTGTTATCTCTAAAAGTTGCACCCTCACGAAGTTGTAGAACTTGGTACTGTAGAGGAACATGGAAACACTCCTAGGTTGTGGGTTACCAAAAAATTTGGAGTGAATCTCGAGATAAGGCTGGTTCCTAGATAGTTATCACCTAAGTTTAACTATTCTAATGACTTTGTTGAGAAAAGGGTAAGAAAGATTGCATGAACTGAAACTATAATCTAATGGGTGATGCACCAAAGTGTTCTACCCAAATTTGTAAAATCAACTTCAGTAATGATACAATTTCAACTAAGAAACAAGCTAACTTGCACAAACTCTAATTGTATACCTTGCATAGACATTCTACAAAAGGTCATTATTGCACCTGATTCAAGAAGGAAGAAATAAGCTTCACAACCTGAACAACTACAACACAACTTATCAAAATCTGCAACAAAGCATAATCTTTCTGCAAAAGACACTTAATAATAAAACATAAACTACAAGGAAGTGAGAAACTTCACAAATAGCGATGTTAAATCAGCTAAGTGTATACAATATGACATAAATATGAGAAGGTAAACACTTATCCATTAATCTCAAAAGGTAGTCTGATGTACAAATCTGGAAAAATGAGTTACAAATCTCTCTCTACAACAAAGAACTTTGAAAATGAGTTACAATGATGCAAGTGAATGAAAAGAACTCTCTAACAAATGAAGTTTGAAGATATATATGCTTTTCCCAACAGCTGCATCCTAAAACGAAACCCTAACCATCCTGGTTGAATCCACCCAAAAAGCCTACTTTTTAGGGCCCTAAACCAGTCTAAAAGGGAATGTGCTTGAGAAAAAGTCAAGCCACCCTATATCCTACCATAAAAGCTCTTAATTGTGCATTAAATGGCCCCTAAATATCTTTGAACAAGCCTGCAATCCCTCATAAATGTGGAAAATATCTCTGACTTCTTACGAAATGCAAATAAGTAAAAATATCTAATAAAGTGATTTATAAAATATCACTTTAATAAATACCTTTCTTATCTCATTTTTACATTTTAAGTCATGATTTTAATAAATAAAAATAAGAAAGTTATTTATTAAGGTGATATATAATCAATCACTTTAATAATTTTTTTTTATTATTTCATTTATTTATTTTAAGACAAGATATTTAATAAATATAAATAAGAAAAATATTTAATAAAGTGATTTATAAAATATCACTTTAATAAATATTTTTATTATTTAATTTATTAATATTCCTATGTTATGTTTTCCTATACTTATTAAGTGATTTATATATTGTCACTTAATAAATATTTTTACATGACATTATTGATTAAGTGATAAGAAATAAATCACTTAATAAGATATATTACATCGACATTATTGAGGTATGCAAAACACTGTTCGACCACACCTTAGGCTCACGAGGGGTATAGTAGGGAGAGAGGAAAAATAAAAAGGCAAAAATAATGCCCAATCTCAATCGATGATATGATATAGGGTACTTGAATAACCCTAAAATACTTCATTTCATTCTCTTCACATTCGATACTTTTCACTCTGCTTTCTGTAGCCCCACCATGGGGTTTGTTGAAGAAATCAACCACAGATAGGGCTGCCATGCTTGGAAGTTTGCAGGGTTTTTGGGGCATTTGTTGCAGAAATTCACCACCCTTTATGGCACCACAAGTGAGCAAAAACAACTCGATTTGGAGCATTTCCTTGATGAAATAGTTAATGGCATGGCTATCTGGTGTTTTTTTCCCTAATGCGTCTAATTCAAAACTCCATTTGATTTAAAAATAATGGCATGAGCAATCCTCTATATATTTTGTTATTTTTTTTTATTGAAAGGCTTTTATTACAGTCTGCACTGGAATATTTACCATTTTTTTTTGGAGAAGTTTCATGGCTTCCAGCCATTATGAATGTTGTGGCTCATTTCATGATAACTGCATTGTATTCCTTTGAAATCCTTCACTTGTTACCCTGAAGTTTAGCATTCTGTCATGCTCCTTTGACAATGAATAAAATCACTATTTTTTGTACCCTTAATGCTGTATTATGCTTTTTGAATGAGCTTAGTGATTACTGGTAATGAGTGATTTTTTTTGGAAGGTTGCCCTAACCCTTGTCATGTCTTTTGATTAATCATTCACTGTTTTGATGTTCTTGAGTTTTGGACCCATTGTCACTGCTATTGCTACATTTACTGTCCAGGACTGTGGATGATAGTCTTGTAATTTGACATTGATTAGACCTTGCACCTTTACTGCAACCCAACAACTTGATTACTATGATTTTGGAACCCTCTCTCATGACTGTTGAAGATAAAGCTATGAGTTGAAACAGATTCTTCCTTATATAGTGAATGCTACTGATCTACCCTTGTTTTGAAATGATTTTACTTTTGTCAAAACTGAGATGGCATTGTTGATCTGTTGTAGCTGCTCTATATATATCAGGATTTGATCATGTTCATAGCTTTGAGACATGGAACTTTGTCATACATCTTTGATAATGGACTGCAAAAAAAAAGGTTTTGTTACAAACTATAAAGAACAGTGACTTTTCTTTAATCTTTTCTCTGATCTTTGTCATCAAATCTGCCTTTGGCTGAGATTTATTGTTGATTGTAGCACTATTTTTAGAATGTTCTGTTGTTATGATATCTTTGTAGTCTTCAAGACACCCCATGAATATCCTTTGAACAATGGAATAATTGTCTTTTGTATATGACAGTGAATGGTGTATCACAATATTGTCCTTGAACTTTGCTATCTTGTATTCAAAACTGTCCCCATTTAGAATAAACACTTGTATTAGTCCATTGTAACTTTGTCGTAGCAGTGTTTGTTGGAAGGTCAATATATCCCTTCCTATTGGTTTATGACAGCTTCTGAGCCTCCCCAATCCTTTCTCAATGAAGCTATGACTTTTGTGACTTTGATTGCTGCTCTAAACCTTAGGCATTGGCATACTGTCAATTGCTCATTGTGCATGAAGTCTATAAATTGCCCTTTCCATTCTATTCACTCATGAACATGATTGTCTTAAGGAGATATCACTACTCTTTGTGCTCTTGTAGCATGCTTCTGTGAGTGTATTTTCATTCATCACCATGCTCTGAGCTTCTGGAAATGTGTTTGAACGGTCTTGACTGGCATTGTATTCTTCTCGCTTCAGGGTGACTCCATTGGGTAATTGTAGGTTGAAAATTTTGTACACCTGGGGAATGTGCAAAATTGTGGTTTCAGCCATAGTGTGTGAGTATGATACTCTCCTAATTTAGGGAAGGCTCCCCCAATCTATAAACTATACCTAAACTAAAAATGGATGAGACAACAATCTTTCTTTTTCTTTCAAGAAAAAATATATCCTTTTCTCTTCACAGAAAAGTGATAACAATTGAAAATAACGGTAGCAACAACTTATAAAACAAAGTGAGAGAAAGGAAATGAAGTTTCCTGAAAGCACAAAGACTTCCGTCACTTCCTTCGGGACGGGACAACAATATCAAGCTCAAAGTCTTGAATATGTGAAATCCTATCTACCCTTTTCTATATTAATGATAACAAGAACAAAGTATATTGGCACAAAGTCTGAAATATCTTATCCTTCTCTATATAAAACAGCAAGAACTAGTGTAAGCTCAAAGTCTCACAACTATTCCTTATCACAAAATCTACTTCTAATTTCTTTCAAGAAGTGTAGGCACAAAAAACCTACAACTTTTCTCAACAGAATATCTATTCTAACTGATATTAATCTCCAATACTTGCAACACAAAGTCTGCAAATCAAATTTGATTAAGCTCTTAAAGAAACACTAGCAAGAAAGATAATATTGAACACAAACTCAAAATATTTAGCACAAAGTCTCAATCCTTGAGCAATCTTCTTTTATTTCTTTCAACTTCAATTTACACATAAAAAAGCAAAAATTCTTTCTTGCTGTAAATTTAGCAGAGTTTACTTGCTTGCTTTCAAAAAGATCCCCAATTACAAAAGACCCTCTCAAGTATTTATAGGAGAGGAGTCTTGAGAAAAAGGTGGGAGGATGTCAACTAACTTGAGGAATTCTCTCAACCACCATGACTTATTCAACTGCTAACTAAGACTTACTCAAAATTACAAGTCCTATTCTAAATTGACTTGTAATCAACCTACTTGTAATTACAAAAATGCAAGTAATGACTTAACTTGCAATTTACAAAATTGCTTTTATAAGTAAGCTTGTCAAAAGGGAAACTACAATATTGAAATTACATTTAAGTGTTGAAAAACACTTATGTTGTAGCATGTTTGGCCATGAATCCTTCGAACTTCTGGATGATCATTTGCAGTTCATTAGGATTCAGTTCGTAAGTATCCTTCGCAACGATCATGGTTTTTACAATAACATCGTTGCAACAAAGGATTGTAATGTTGTTCTTCTCAAGAGAAGACTGGATTTCTTGCAAGAAGAATTGGTATTTCACCAAATCTTGAATCGATACAGCTGAAATTGTTCATTCCTCCATTCATGATGAATCTTCATTTGTAGATCTGAGAGAACTTCTTCTTCCAGCAACAATTCTCCATTCTGATCCATAATATTACAACAAGCTTTCTCACAACAAGAAACAACATCTTGCAACACTTCAGTGTGTAATTTCAAGGCATCATCAATATCCTCAATGAGTGACTTGAGAACAAGGACTTTATTCTCCAAGAGTTCTTCAAATTCTAGATACATACTCTAGAAGGAATAATGTCATGTTCTTGAAGAACGTTCAATTTTTCTTGAGGCATCTTGTTCCAAACCATCAAATTGCCTTCAACTCTTTCCAAGTTTTGTTTCAAAACCTCAGAAGCCTGATTCAATTTTTCTTCAATGGTCTCCAACTTGACCATCATTTGGAACACATCTTTCAACACTTGGGCACATAAATCATGAAGTTGATCTACCCAAATCCAATGCTTGTACCTTTTGAGCAACTCTTTCAACTCCTTGGACTGATTCTTTTGCATTTGAAGAAGTTGAAGGATTGTCCTCTTCATTAGAAGACTTGGTGATCTTTTGGATTGCTAGAACAAGTTGCACATTTTCCTCTTCTAGCTTATTCTTCTTCGCTAGAAGTTCATCATACCGCTGCACCAATGAGGCTACCAACTGTTGAGCATCATGCTTGACCACTTCATGTGTTTGTTTGCCCAACCCCACCCTTGTGATCTTGTAATCAACAACTTCCATCTCTTACTGTGGCTTGTCTACAATTGGTTCAACAATTTCAGCCACCTTCATTCTGTTACTATCCACTGTTACCCTTGAAATCGTCTTAGCTCTTTTGGCAACCTTGAATTTTGATTGCTTGAGATGCTGGAAATTAAAGGTGTCAAGAGAGATTTCCTGTTTCTTTCTTTTAGGAGTAAAAGAACTAAGCCATGGAGGTAAAGCCATCAATTCTGCTTGAGTAACACCTGAAAGTGAGGGAGAAGCAGTTTATGTTTGAACAATAATCGTCATCTAGGGAGAAGCAACTGTTTGAACAACTATAGACTGCTCATTAACCAAAGGACATGATGACTGCATCATGAACTCGTCAAAACTAGAAGTAGAAGTATCAATTTTTGACAAAGGGACATATGCATGATTATGCTCAAAGATATTCATCAAATTCTCTTGAGGATGATCAAGAGATGACCCTACTGCTGAAATTGGAATGACCCTCTGAGGAGATTCATCCACTGAAACAAAAAACAATATGAACAGTGGAAAAAGCATCCACATTCGTGTCAAAAGGAGACATAGGTAATTCTAAAGGAATCTGAGGAGGAACTTCATGAGGTGACTCCGACGTTGGTGACTCGAGAGCATTATCTAATTGTAGTTCTTCCTTTGGATCTTCTGAATCAATTACATGAATATGAGGCTGAGGCTTTTCTTTCCCTCAAACTGTCACTTCTTCAGGAGGAAGTACCATTGCTCTGCTAACTCTCAACTTGATTCTTGTGCCTGAAGATGATGCACCTTCCTTGTTGTCTATTTTGATTTTGGACTTACATCTGAGAGGTCTCGAAGAATCATCTTCTTTACCAATCTTGATCTTGATGAGTCTAACACAGTTGCTCTTGAGCCAAGTGTTGGTGTTAGCTAAGACAGGCTGAAATCTATCAAGAATGGAAGTGCATTCCTAATGTGACCATTGAATCAATGGAAGCGGTGCTTCATCAACTCTCTTTCCAACATATTCAGGATCAACCCATATGTCTTCTATCCGATGCACATGTGTGAAATACTTTTTGATCCTCTCCTTCATGCCTCGGTAATCAAAATCTTCTCTTGACTTGAACCTTTTGAGCTTTATTTCTTGCATTTCGGTCTCCATGGCCTTGGCTTTGGTGGATGTAATGAGGGAATAATGGCCAATCTTCAATGGGTTATTTGTGGAAATTCTCATTCCAACCTTATGCTTAACAGATTGATGTGCATGAACAGTCATGATCTATCTCCCCAACTCCATAAGAATGATCTTATCAGTTGGATATCTAAGAAGCATATATGGCTGGCCGCTATAACATCCAACTCTCATGTAAGTGAAAGTTGGGAATTGAAGGAATAAGCAGCCATAATCATTCACCTTCTCTCATGCGGCATCTGACAGTCTTCTATTTTTCAATGTCTTGTCAAACAGGCACATATAATGACCAAAGAAGGCGTCTTGGACCCTCCTGTAGTGCAATCTACTGGGTCTCAAAGGTGCTGGTCATAGTAATCCCACACAGGTATAAGCGAGCGATCACCCTTGGTAGAAAGACAAGGGAAGTGTCTGAGTGATGCTGCTATATACACTAAATATGAGTTCATGTAGAATGTCATAGTGGAAGGAACTGATGCAAGTTGTTCACAAAGGGTATCACTAATGATTTCGCCCCAAGAGATGTGTACATAGAAATCTCCAAAGATAGTGCAGCTGAGTACTATGTTTCAAGAGAGAAAGATTGCAAACACCATATCAATAGGTGGATCCATGAGCCACATGCTGCTTTTACATGATGGGCTAAGTTGTACCATTGTGATTTCAAATGGGAGATCGGAGACACAATCACTCTTCTAAGTAGGATGATGGGTTTGGAACATTCTAATGTTTTTGAACCATGGATGTATAAGTTCATCATGCTCATAAGGCCTCTAAAAAAACCGAACTAAAACAAGAGAAAAAGAAACATCTATCATAATCAAACAAGGAAATGGAAACAACTTAAAAAGAAAAAAAAGAAAAACTGAAAATAGACCATACCTAACTTGATCAAGATGCCCTTCAAAGAGATGAAAGGAAGAACCAGCTCTTTAAATAGAGAGAAAAACTAAAACATTGAAAACCCTTGCCACGTCCCAAGCAAACTCGAATTTCAACCAAAAACGACATCCAAGGACGAGAAAGAACGGGCCAATACGCCTAGCAAACCCACATATGGAAGCAAAGAGATGAATTGCTTAGGTTAGGAGACCAAAAACGCCTCCATACATTCTACAAAAACAAATTGAAAGGAGGCAAAAATGTGGCAAATGAACAACAAAACGCCTTCCATTTGGCAAAAAACGTGGCCCAAGATGCAGCAAAAACGCTTCCAAGATGACACGCCTCCCTCATTTCATGGATTCTCCCATAAAAATCGGATTCAAACTCTTCCAAAATTGAACTCCTTGGAGGGAAAGGCAGGTCGGGTTCTTGGCAAGAAACTACAAGTGAAAATGCTTTGCAAAAGACATGTAATCGGGTTTTAAAGAACCTTCTACAAGTTTTAAATCTTTCAATTTTCATCACTTAGGCAAATTCAGGTTTGTGAGAGGAAAGAACAAAAAGACATGCCAAAATAATTTGTAATAGGGAAATAAAATCCCCTTTACAAGTTTAAAATGGCTTAAAGGACATAAAACATGTAATAGGGAAATAAAATCCCTTTTACATCTAAAAATCACTTAAGTAGGAACTTTGAAAAGAAATTACAAGTTCCTTTTAAACTTATAATTTTAAATTCACTTGTAATTTGTCCAAAAAGTTCCCACAATGACTTAAAAGACATAAAAAGCAAGGGGAAATAAAAAGTAAGTTACAAGTTTTAAATGAAGTACACTTGTAATTGTTTTAAAATTTCCCTACAACACTAAAACAAGAGAAAATTAAAACTTGCAATCAAAGGAAAATTTCCTACCTGCAGTCAGGAAGAAAAAAACCGAAATAGAAGAAAAAACATAGCAAGCAAGCTCGAAATGCGATGAAATTTGAAACGTGGATCGAGGATTAATCTAGTCCAGGGGCAAAGCAAAATTTTGCCTCGGGAAGCATGCCTTAGAGTAAATTTTTTCATTTTTTAACAAAATTTTTAAAGGGGTTGTCTATTTATGTGAATACAAAAATACGGACAACAGTAATGATTCGTTATTTATACTAGTAGATTCATAATTCACTATTGTGAATAATGAACCCTTTCTTGATTGAGTTATTATGAAGCAATAAGAATCTAATCACCTTCAAACACATTTGCAGCATGCTGAGCTCAACCCTTGTGGGAGCCCATTTACTCCACATGCTGTAATAATAACATTGATTGAAAGTCAATGATATAATTTCACCTATTTTTGCACAAGGAAAAAAACAATGTTAGATAAAAAATGATGAAGCTTAGAGGCTTCCATTGAGGATCTTATGGCACTCTTATGACATTGCTCTACCTTTTTTTGTTCTCTGATTTTTGTGTAACTTGTTCAATGCTCTATCGGGATGGATTATACATTTATTGATGTATATGATGTGTATAGTGATCCCGAGCTCTAACATCACTCTCCTATTCACTTGCAGGTATTTAGTGACGATGGAGTAACATACAAGAGAATTCAACTAGATTCAACAAGCAGCCTTCGGGGTTCGTCATTCCAGGCAATGACGGATCCCTATCCACTTCTTATGCTTTTTTCCTTTCTTGTTCATCAAATCTATAATCTATTTTCATATAGCATAGAATAAGTTAGACCCACGGCTTGTGTGGGAAGCTATACACTTGTAACTATTTTGATCAATCTCAATATATATGCAAAGTTTTTATGAAATGTGTTCTATTTTACAAACTTGCACAATAATTTGTAATCAATCCGATAACCACATGCATGAGAACGAGCCAATGCCAAAATAAAATGTGTACCTCTTTCTCTTTTCCTTGCAATAACTATTCAGCTCTACCTGATTGGGCTGGAAGTAAAATCGGGTAACAGTAACTGGCCTGGAACAAATTCCAACAGCTAGTTCAAACTGCTTGTCTCTTCATAGTCCATTCTATCTCCATTATGAATCACAAAACTCAAAAAATTCAAGCATTTAAGATCACTGCACTCTTTGCAAGCAATCTCTCTTGTTTTTAATCTCTCATGTGACCGTTATCAGCACTCTTTACCAACATTTGAAGATTCTTCGAGCACTCTACTGTCCAACGTAGGTTTCCTTGGCAATCTTGCATTCTTGAGGACATCTTGTTTGTGGTATTTGCAAGTTTTCATCTACCATTTTGGTGTGAAATGATTGTTTTCAAGCCTTTACTCTTTGCTTTCATTTTCTATTAGGCATTCGTGAACTCGTTAGTGTTGCTGGCACTTGTGTTCCACACTTCTATTTACACTCTCACACACTACTTTATTGCTTCTTGTAGACGTAGGAGTGATATTCACAGATTTTCTTTTGTGCCCTTAGTTCTAGAAACACTTAGGCTATGCACACACTCATTTCTCTTTCATATGCATCTTTGACTACACGTGGAAACCGAAAGGTAAATAGGGGCTTGACCATTTGTGGCAAGATCCCAAGCAGTCCAAATCTTCTTTCTTGGCCAAGGTACAGGCTTACAAGCTTTGCTACCACATGAAGGTTTGTTTGAATGACTCTTTCTTTCTGTCCATTTCATTATTTTGTTTGATTTGATTAAATTTTAGCTCCATTCTTGCTATTTTTGTGTTATCTAGCATCTAGTAGACATGAGATGTTACCTATACAACTTGAGCCTTTCAAGGGAAAAAACGGGGCTTCATTAAGCTATTCACATTCCTACATGTACAAAATAAATAAAGCATCACTAGACAATCTGGAGAGGTTAACTGGGAGCATCGTCAAGTTTCCTGGTATCTCTTTTCTTTGGATACACAGGTGCAAAACTATCTTTGCAAACACAATATATGTATTCAGAAAAAATGATAACTCTTTGAATAAGCTGATTTGTTAGTTCTTCCCTATGTTAGGAGACACTCCCTACGTAGTTAGGAAGCTAATTGCGATGCTAATCATAGTAGTTGTCACTTGCCTAAGAGCCAAGTGGTTGTGCATTTTACTGTATAATTATAAATACATATAACTACTAAATCAAAGAATAAATTTAGAAACTTCAAACTTTAGTTATATATAAATTACGCTTTCACATGTTGAATCAGCTATTTAAGGACCAAACTCCATGGATGATTGAAGAGCCGCCATTCTAAGTTCAGTTACAAATAGAATTCAGTTTATGTTAACTTTTTATGCATCTACAATACTAAGAGAAAAAATAATGAACCAGATTGCAAAAGTTTCTCTGCAATTGAATGAGATTAAGGTTCATTAAATGAGAAATATATTCTAAATCATAGTGTCATCCTGGGCTAAAACATTTTACAAGCTCAACTACTATGCAATGAGAGATGAATCTTGGTTTAAATAGCAATAAATGTGAACCATTAAATAAAGATATTCAAAATAAAATTACCTCCAAAAGATTTATCACTAAAGATCCACTTTACATCTTTCTAATCACAATATGACCAGTAACGTACCAAAATTTTTCCCTATTTTTTGCTGGTACATAAAACATAGTCTCAGCTAGTACGCCACATTCTCCACCGGAATCTAGATTCTTATAGAAGGAACTTGTATTTGGCCAATCCTGTTCATGATTCCCACTGAAAAAGAGAGAACAGTTCAAGATGTTGTGAACTCTATTATTGCATATGTTTCTATGGTCCCAGAAGTATGTATAGTTCTGCATGTGATTAGAGAGGAAAAACAATTAAATTTGAAATCAATGTTGAATGAAACTTTTTCACAAACCTGGCTACCATGTAAGGAACCTTTGAAGCAATGGGTTCTATTTGAGATGTAAATTGATCCCACTGAGAAAGGTATCCATTTGCATAAACCAAGTCCCCAATATGAAATACTATGTCAATGTTCCCCAAGTCCTCAATTAATCGATTAGTAGTGTTAAGCGACCCAGGCTGGTAGTTATTATACTCATTAGACCCATCAAATTCTGCCTGCAAAAAATAAATCACCTCGTTGACACATGTAGAAAGCTTCAACAGACAATTTTAAACTTGATGGACTCATATTGACTCCTAAAAAAATTTAGTGAGTTAATTTTAGGCCCAAAAGAAAGATTTCTGAGAGACGTTAATATTTTATCCTTTCTGACACTAAACCAATATAACTGCAGCAAAAGTAATCTGGAAAGGCAAGAAATCCTAGGAATCATTAGCCTAATTTTTTTTTGAAATATAAATCAGGTAGTATCTTCTCCAACTTTTGGATTTATGTTATACATTCTAATTTGTACAGAGAAGCTGTCATTTTCCTATAAAAAAAATTGATCTACAAATCAAGGTAAACTTCGAACTGTATGAGTGTATTTTTCCGTTTACCTTCTGTAATCTTTAGATAGATGGAATATATTAGATGCTAAAGCTGCATTTGCAGTTAAAACTACAGCGGCAAAAAAGAAAAAAGCAACGGAACTTACCTTTCCCATGTCACCAAAAACAATTACATGCTGTACAGAATCTTGCCCAGGGTATGGAGATGACATAAATGAATTCAACTGCCCCCAAACATATGAGCCATTGAATAGCCTATGACCAACTTTGTAGTTATATCTGTATCATTAATAGCCAAATCAATAGAGGAAATACGAACAAATCAAGTTGTGACAAAATACATAAAATATTCTTGACATGAGAAAAATCTACATCTATTCTCCTAAACTTGCAAGTGAGAAGCTGTACTGCAAGTGCAAGATAAGGAAAATCCAAAAAAAAGGTAAGGTGTACAAGAGTAGACATAACTCCAAAGGACCACAAATCATTGCTGGACTATTTAAAAATTAAAACAGAAAAATAATGATCAGATAGTGTAAAGAAGACTTACTTGGTGGTTGGCCATAAATCTTTTAGAAAGCTAGTGTGTATATAACCAGGGTCCCGCCAGCCAACAGTGCGAGCAGGAGGACCTGTAAACAAATAATACATCTATGTAAAATGAAATAACATTATTTGAATCTATGAAAATTATATCCATTTTTGTTTACCCTGTAATGTCTCCTACTAGGAGGCTTCCATTTACCAAATGAATAACATACATTACTATATAGTATTATGTTTCTATTTTATAATTCTAAATAATATTACATAAATTAGTATTCATATCACATTAACATTCATTACATTAAGGCCTATCTTAGCTTCTTCCCCAATCCTAATGAGGGATGGGGATTTACTGTCATAGGGCACTGACACCACCTACAAGGAGGCTCCTTCAAGGCCCAGGACTATGTCCCTACCCATTTTAGGCTTACCATCACTTGTGATTGGGTTTACTCACCTTTCCCGACACACACCAACCTATCCACTCATAGGCCTTGGTAGATGAATTAAGACTAAGCCACTACTATAATAAACTGTCATGTATTATGAATGCATATGAAATTAAGTATGACTGTTATACAGATTGCAGTCTATATTAATATTGCTATTAAATTCTGCATAAGAACATTATCAGGCTTCTTATATCAAGCATACAAATTAAGCACATCCCCATGCATACACCAAGAACAAGGATGTTACTGTCTGTAACTTAATAACAGTTCTGATCTGATCTGATTGATGGTGATGTCACTGGATGATTTTGAAATCTTTCCTTTATATCTCTCAATGTGAGGGAGAGGTCACACCTCATCATCATGTATGCCCTTTGGCAAGAGATACACCCTTTCACCATTAGCACCCTTTGAAAGAGTGCAACTTTTCATTATTTCTCCCCTTTGAAAGGGACGCAACCTTTCACAATCAGATCTGCACTTCTTATTTAAATTAGATCTTCACTTCTGATTCCCAATTATCCTCCCTTCAAATGAGTTCTCTTCTCCCTTTTATACCTCATATTTGGGGGAGTCACAACTTATCATTCCATGCCTTTTGACCATTCATTAACTTTAATCAACTTTTAATTATATTTAATTATGTTCTTTTATATTTTAATTTAATTTTTCATATTTTAATTTTATTATTATTTATTATTAAATTATATTTCAAAGTGGGGACATTACATACCCCCTTAACAACATCGCAACCAATATAAATATGAGAGAAACACAAAATAGATGCATATGCCAATCCAGTACAGTTCAAACAATGATATTCGAATTAAAAGTGATCATTCTTCTCCTTCCTGTACTCGAAACCTGATTATCTATAATAAGATACACGAGAAAAAGAGAAATAGTTTTCTTTAGATTTTCCTTATTGAAAAAAATTATCTGCTATCGTTAGATGCCCAAAACTCCAACTGACAAAGGAAGATTACTCAAAAGATTCTTATTGCTTGTCTCTGTGACCTCGGATGAGTGCCAGGCAAACCAAAAGGTAATGATTTGTATGATAGGTCATCTCTAATATTCCCCTTAATTTTTATTTTTTTTGGTTTTTAGTAATAAGAATTACAAAGCAAACACCATAACCCGTTAAGGTTAGAAAAATAATCCATACAACTGAAAGCAACCCTCCACTTTTTGATCACCGAGAGTCCAACTTGGGAGGGTGAGAGCATACAGTGCTGAGGGGATCGTGAGCACCATAAACCAAACTGAAATTACAATGCACGAGCGGCAAGCCAGCCCCTTTTGCTTATCCAGTAGGATAGAAATTGAACTCTTGGTGGTAAACCAGCATAGGGAAATATTGAGAAACTAAAACTCAATAACTCTACCACGTATTTTAGCGAGAGGACATTACATTAAGCTATCACTCTATTGCATATTTCAGCGGGAGGACAATGCATAAAACTTATCATGCGACCACTTATTCAGTGGGAGGACTGAGTACATAAACTGAATTACAAAGCAAGAAGGCGGCTAAGCTAGCCTCTTCCACTTATGCAGTGGGCAAGCAACACATCAGAAATGGTTAGTAGTACCAAAGATGACACACTCGCCGAAAACTCGGCGAGTGACAAAAACTCGCTGAGTTTTTGGACTTGGCGAGTAGAAACGACTTCTACTCGCCAGGAAACTCGCCGAGTTTTTGCCAAAAACTCGGCGAGTTTTAACCAAAAACTCGCCCGCGTTTCCTTATCAGCCGAAAACGGCTTAAACTGCTTTCATTTTTTGTTTTTCAATATTGTTTTGGGCTAAGAAGGGGGAAACTCACTTGGAAGGGCTTGCAAGGTGATTTGGAGTGATTATTGAGTGATTCCAAGTGGATTTGAAGGGGATTTGAAGGGAAAATCAGATTCCAGGTAAGTTTCTTTATTTTTTTTTCTATGCTTTTTTAAAACAATTTGTTTATTTTTTGTTGCATTTAGATTGATTACAAATGATTCCTAAGTAGTCTAAATCATTTCTAAGTTATTTACACAAGATTTAACACAAGTTTTGTTGAATTTTCACAATTTGTTTGAAGAATCTAGTTTCCAAAAAAAAATTCAAACCCTACTTTTAAAAAAAAAAAACTTCGAATGATGTCTAAATTTATTTAAACTAATGTAGATAGTTTGCTTAGTGCTAAATTGTTTAACTAAAATGTTAATTTTTTTTTTCACTTTGTATGTGTAGGTTAAGTAAGCATTAATCATGGCAAGAGAGCAATGGCCACTAGATCCATGCCCATTTGGATATATAGGCACCCGTCCTAGAGGTGCTAGAGATGGGGCATGGAGGTATGCCTATGAGGGACCCAATCCTGGCTCAATTATATGCATAAAGTGTGAGAGAATACTTCATGGAGACATCAACCGTTTCAAATACCACCTTGCAGGAATAGATAGGCATGATGCTAGAGCATGCCTTGGGACCAGTGAAGAAATAAAAAGACAAATGAATGCCCTACTTGTAGCTGGGGAAGAGAAGAAACTGCAAAGGGAGAGGGCAAAGCTAGCCATGAGAACAGCCATAGCTGAATCTCAAGGTGTTTCTATTGACCTTGAAGAGGAAGAAGAAGCACTTGAGGGCATAGTGGGCTCTCGGCGTGGCCCATGTATCCGCAAACCCACCATCACCTCGCCCATTGCTTCTGCTTCCTCTAGTAGAGTACCTGGCACTGTTCCACTTCCATCACAACGATCAGGGTTGATAGGTGATTATTTTGTGTCCAGGAACACAGCTGGAGCACAACCATCATTAGAGGCCACTGGATGGAATAAAGACGTACATGAGAAAACTAACATTGTAGTTGCTAATTTTTGGTACTTCAACAACATTGCATTCAATGTGGCGGAGAATGCTTATTGGCTGAATTTGGTGACTGCTATGACAGTTTCAGGAAAGGGGTACAAGGCCCCTTCTCGTAGGGATTTGAGTGGGAGGTTAGTAAATTACTACATAGTCCACTTGATTTCATTTTTAATTATTTTTAAGATTTCTTGTTTATTAAATCAAAATTGTGTACTAAGACCTAATTTCACTTTGCACTTACAGGTTGCTCACAAATGCAGTTGCTAGGGCAAGAGAAGTGATGGAGGATCAAAAAATTGAATGGGCAAATTATGGCTGCACCATTCTTTCTGATGGGTGGACAGATGGCAAGAACCGCACCATCATCAATTTTTTGGTCGCTTGCAAGGACAATGTACTGTTCTTGAAATCTGTTGATGCCTCTAGCAAGGTGAAAAATGCAGAAACATTGGCTGGAATGTTGGAGCATGTCATCATGGAGGTGGGGGTAGAGAATGTGGTGCAAATCATCACAGATAATGCAGCAGCATATGTGTCAGCAGGTAGAATCCTTTTGAATTATCACCTTTAGGCATTAGCAATATTTTCATTTGTTGTGGGCTTTGTTTTACTTGGTTGCATATTTCTTAAGAATAAATTCTTCTTTTGCAGGAAGAATCCTCCAAGAGAGGCACCCCACTCTGTTTTGGACACCTTGTGCAGCACATGTCCTTGACCTTCTTTTGGAGGACATAGGAAAACTTGAGTGGGTGACTCCAGTTGTGGAAGATGCAAGGAGGATCACCAAATATATTTACAATCACCCTTGGGTCCTAAATTTGATGAGACAACACACCCAAGGGAAAGAATTGGTGAGAGCTAGTGTCACAAGGTTTGCAACGATTTTCTTGACGTTGCAAAGCATTCTTGCTGCATTGACTTCTTTGAAACAAATGTTTGTGAGTGGAGAATGGCTTAACTCACCTTATTCAAAGAAGCCTGAAGGAGAGGCTGTCGCATGCATAGTCTTCGACAGCCAATTTGCACAAAGGGCTGCAGAGATTGTGAAGGTTGTTACTAACTTACTTCAAAACTTTAATTTTTAAATTTTAGTTATTCTTGATTCAAGTCTCTGATTACTAATTTGTAACTTCATTATTTAAATTTTGATCTTTTTGTAATTTGTATTTTTCAATTGTAGGTGTCAGAGCCCTTGGTTCGAGTTCTTCGCTTGGTGGATGGGGATAAAACCCCAATGGGATATCTTTATGAGGCCATGGATAGGGCCAAGGAGTCTATCAAAAATTACTACAGGAAGATAGGCTCAAATTTGATCCCATTTGGGAAATTGTTGATAGGAGGTGGAACAATCAGCTCCACCAACCCGTTCATGCAACAGGGTACTTCCTCAACCCTCGTTTTAGGTTCGGGGGTTCTTACTCAGATTCGAATGGAGAAGTCATGGAGGGCCTCAGTACATGCATTGAGAGGATGGTATCTGATGTTGAGGAGAGAGATCTCATTGTGAGTGAGCTCCAAAATTATGAGGGAGGAAGGGGTAAGCTATTCTCTTCAGAGCTGGCTAGGAGAGGAAGAACCACTCAAACCCCAGGTATATGTATAAGTTTATAAAATTTGCCATTTGGATTTTGGGATCTAAAGACTAAAATGATTGATAAATTATGTTTTCTCTTTTCTCTTTGCTTTCTAACTTTTCCATTTTATTTATTTTGCAGATGCTTGGTGGCAAAATTGGGGTGGAAACACCCCACATCTCAAAAAATTTGCCCTCAGAGTCTTATGTCAGCCTTGCAGTTCATCCAATTGTGAGCACAATTGGAGCTTGTTTCAAGCAATCCACATGAAGAGGAGGAGCAAGTTAGTGCAGAAACGACTCAATGACCTTGTCTATGTGCAATATAATCTTCGATTGCGCGTAAAGAAGGTAGAGGAACTAGAAGGTGGTCCAATTGACTTGGATGATATAGATCCTTATAGTGATTGGAAATCACAGGAGCAGCCTCCATTGTTTTCCAACACTGACATCACTGATTTGGAGAGGCAGGCTATGGAGGAGGGGGGTGGATTTGGTTTCAGGCTGGATGACATTGAGGAGGAGGATTCATTGCCAGTGCCAGAGGCAAGTGGAGACATAGCTTCATCCAAGATGGAGGATGAGTCTCAATCAACCATACTGAGCGAGGAGGCACAGTCACGCCCAGTCCCACAGCAGACTTATACGACTAGACAGTCTAGACCCTCTAGTTCTACCTCTCCCCATGTTTTTGCTAGAGCTGGGAAGAGGAAGTTGTAATTGTAATTTGTAATGATGTATTTACTTTTGTTTTTACAAAAACTATTTAGTAATTTACTATTTTGCATCCAGGCTTCTAGCCATCAGCATTCCTCATGAGGATGCGATTTTGTAGACACTTTGCATTTAAATATATCTAGAATCAGCTTGTTTCTTTTGTGTTATCATTTATTGACTCATTGGATGCATCTTCTCATTAAATTTTGCAAAAAAAATGCATTTTTTACTAAGTTGAAGCGTGTTTTTAAGTTGCCGAGTTTTTCTGAGATTTTTTCCGAGTTTTCGTCGAGTTTTTTTCCCAGGGGCTTGGCAATTCAAGGCGAGTCGCGAGTAGTTCAACTATGAGTAGTACTACTACTTAACCTTACAATATAGAAAATAGAAAGATTGAATAGAGAAGTAATGCTGTCCAAGCTGATAAATATTCCCAAGCAAGTGCTAACTCCCCAAAATCCCTTCAACATGAAATTAGGAAATTCTAGGAGCAATGACACGCAAACCAACAACTTCAAGAAGCTATGAAATACTCATATCTCTCTCCAAACTCACCCAAATTTTTCCAAATCATTCCCAAATCAACTAATCTACTCACACTCCTAAATGCACACCCAAACACTAACTTTTGGAAATTTGTAATTTTTGACAACAAGCTGGAAATGCACAACCAGCAACACCAAGACACACTAAAATGCATAAAACTCTCACAACTCGCCCAAATCACTACAAACCAAACCCCAACTACTAATATATCAATAATGACCAAGAACAACCAACAAACTGACCACCAAACATCCCATTCAACTCAACTTGCTTCCAAATGCCCACACAAAGAAAAACGCCAAAGCTGGAAATTTCGATTTGCAATATAAAAATGAACACTCAGAGATTAGTTCTGAAAACTTACAAATACAATCGCCTAGGACATAGAAAAACAAATAGCCAATACCCAAAAGCAGCAGGTGATCACACAGAGACTTATGGATTAAAGTATGCTTCAACCATGACTTTCCCAGTAGCCTGGAAACACATTGAAACTCGAACTACAGTAGAACCAACAATCCCACACTTCAACAAACTCACAAAGATCACTGAGAGAACATGGATAGCAGCTTGGTACTGTCTTGCAAGTACGAAATTGCACTAAGCTAGGAAGGCTCACTTCGAAGCTCAGATTTCTATTGCCAAACCGGCAGCATAACGATGCAATTTTCAAGATAACCAAAATGAGAGCCTTCCTTCCAAAGTATACGAGTAAGGGCTATGCCCACTACCCCCCATAAAGAACAATAGAACTCGCCTCTTCTCCCCTTTTGTTTCCAACATTAGCTTGCACGACTCCTAGTTCCCATTTATAACTTCTTGCTCCACCAAATTCAAATGCAAATGCACACAAATACGCCCCAAATTACATATCGCTTCATTACACTCCAAGGCGCCCAACACATTTGAATTTTATTAAACATGTCCCCTCAAAATGGCGTCCACTTATTCCCAACTCCCTAAGCAAAGTTCGAACTTTTGCTAGATGAACAACTTGCAATATTAAAACAATATAAACATGACATGTTTAATCATTCTCAACGCCACCTCACTAGGGGAAATAATAATATTAGTAGTAGATATTTATCCTTTTTCCTAAGTCACCCAAAACACAATTAATCAATAATAAAATAATTAAATATTAAACCTGAGGATAAGGAAATAATATTTAATTCAAAAACTTATAACTCCAGTACTGATTAACATCAAAATCAAAGATGAAGCTGTGCGACGAAGACCACTGAACTGTGTTGAATCAAGACGCTGTCCGAGATTGCTAAAAATAGAAACGCTCAATACTGTCACTTACTAAAAATAGTAAGTCATGAAATACTTCTCCGAGAATAATGATTGTAATGTCCCCATCTCAGTGATGATGCATTCAGTGGTCCATTGGCCTATTCTGGAGACCCATAGGCTATGTTGAAAGGAGAATTAGGGTTTCCAACTTTTGTGGAGTTCTGCACGTGCTTGTTAGGGTTAGTCAGAAGGGAATTCTTCAGTCCTGCTTGTGGTTTCCTTCTGGGTTTTCCATTAACTCCAGTGTGGCATAACATGCAATTGACTCTTTGGTAAATTGTGAACTTACTATTTTTAGTAAGTTAGGGTTTGGCTGTTTGGATGATGCAGTTTTGCTGAGCTTCCCAAGCTCTCTTTGGGTGCGAAGATCATGCTTTTCGGAGCAGTATTTCATGACTTACTATTTTAGTAAGTGGCAGCAATGGCTATTTCTATTTTTAGCAGTCTTACACAAGGTCTTGATCCAGTGCAGTTCAATGGTCTTCATTGCTCGGCTTCATCCTGGATTTTGGGGTAACTAGTATCGGAGTTATAAGTTATTCAATTAAATATTATTTCCTTATCCTAAGGTTTAATATTTAATTATTTTATTACTGATTAATGATATTGGGAATTGTGCATATTTTCATTTATCCTAAGTTCTGCTTGGCGAATTATTGGTGTGATGAAGGGGGACGCCAAAATGAATATTGAGAAGACTTTATTTTATTTGGCCAAGTTTATTTTATGCCAAAATCGTGGTCCTCTTTGCTAGGCGTGATTTTTGACTAAGGAAGGGGG
Source organism: Cryptomeria japonica (assembly GCF_030272615.1). Classification (NCBI taxonomy): domain Eukaryota; kingdom Viridiplantae; phylum Streptophyta; class Pinopsida; order Cupressales; family Cupressaceae; genus Cryptomeria; species Cryptomeria japonica. Next base: position 518,928,361 of record NC_081405.1, on the reverse strand, counting down.
CGCCATGCTTGGGTCCACCATTTGAAATGAAATGCAAATTTGAGAGGTGAATTTGGAGGGAGTTCAATTTGAATTTCAGACTTGGAAATCTATATATACAGGTGCTTGGCTCCTCAATTGATCATCCAGAGAAATTATAATGCTATGTTGTCGGAATGACTTCAGACTTCTTCGAGGGTGAAAACCTCCTAGATTTTCCTTTGCAGTTTTGAGTGTGAGACACCATTCCTAGCTGTGGTTCGTTTTTGGTGTTTGCTTGGTGTTCCTTTGGTTTTTGTTGGTGTGGATTTGAAGAAGTTAGTTGCTGCTGTGATTTGTGGAGTTGCTGGATGTGGTGGCTGAAGCTTCATTTCATTCATATCTCCTTGCCTGTCGAGCATTGCATTCTCGATATCAGTTCTATCTCACCCTATCCCCTGGGCGATAAACTTCACCAAATTGCAGATTGGGACGAAGTGTTTTTGATTTTTGGTGGCACATCGAATTTTGCAGCAGGTCGTACCATTCAAGAAGGTGCATTGGGTTGCATGCATCACAGTTGAGGCCTCCTTTGTGCTGGTTTGATGTTTGAGTTAGTTCGCCTTAGTTGTAAGTTTCATTTGCTTCCATTTTGGTGTGATTCAGTGTGGTTTGGAGTGAGTTGTGGGCATTTTCAGCGTTGCTGGTCCAGTTTGGGAGTTGCTGTCATTTTATATCAGATTGGTTAATTTTGTGTTAGTGGCTTAAAATTTGTTGTAGTTGATTATTGTATTCTCAAAGTACTTCACTATAATAATCTTTGTATCATTGGTTAGTAGTACTAACCTCTTATTTGAACTTGAAGTGCTCATTGTAATCCCCACTGCATAAGTGGAAGAAGTTGGCTGGGCCGCCTTAGTATTTGTAATTTCAATTTGTACTTTTGTCCTTCCACTGAATAAGCGGTTGAGTGATATTGTACTCCCGCTGAAATATGCGGTAGAGTGATTAGTTTTATGTATTAGCCTCCCACTGAAAGATGTGGTGGAGTGATTGTGTTAAGTTTCTTGTTGTTTTCCTTCGCTGGTTTACCGCCAAGAAGTTTAGTTTCTATCCCGCTGGATAAGCAGAAAGGGCTGGCTTGCCGCCCATGCATTGTAATTTTCAGTTGGTTTTGGTGCTAACAATCCCCAGAACACCGTATGCTCTCACCATCCCAGATTGGGCTCTCGGTGAACAAAAGGTGGAAGGGTTCCCTTTAGTTGCTTTGGATTATTTCTCTAACCTTAATGGGTTATTGTGTTTGTTCTGTAAATCTTATTGCAAAAATTAAAAAAAAATATTAAGAGGGTTTATTACAATGATCTTCGCACCGAGAGGAAGATCTTGGAAAGCTCAGTAAGATAGCATCATCCAAACAACTAAACCCTAACTTACTAAAAATAGTAAGTTCTCACTTCACCAAGAAATCCAATGCATGTTATGCTACCCTGGAGCTCATGAAAAACCCAGAAGGAAACCATAGACAAAACTGAAGAATTCCCCCCTAATAAACCCTAGAAAGCTCGTGCAAAACTCCACAAAAGTTGGAAACCCTAATTCTCCTTTCCACATAGCCTACGGGTCTCCGGAATAGGCCAATGGACCACTGAAAGCACATCATTGAGAAGGGGACATTGCATCATCCAACTAATATGTTGAGATTCCTATGATAAAAAAGGATCATTAGCATGATCAGCATTGAATGATTATCTTAGTTTTTGACATTTAGCTCCTCATTTCTATCGGTGCATTTTCACTTAATTTACATCAGTTGTTTCCACCAAAAATCAAATCTTAGTTCACCATTTCCCCTTTGAAATCCACTAGAATTGGCACTCATTTCTTCTTAGTTCGGCGAGAAGGTGCCTCTCATCCATATGAGAGAAACAAGTTTGAAGAAGGATGTCTTTCTAGGGGTTGGCACAACAAAGAGGTTTCTAGGTTTCTCTAGTGCAAACTTTTCCAATATTTCCCCCCTTTACTATTGCATTTCTATGACTCATCTTGAACCAATCCATCATTGTTCAAACAATAGTAAAAATATTTCCAGCAAATAAAATTTTTAACTAAAAGTATCCCAAACACTCAAGGGTGAAATAGCACATGATAACAATGATATATGATAAGACTCGCACCACATTAAACCATCAGCATTTTGATTAGGAAAATAATATCCAATAAGTAATCTTTCAAGATGGCATCCCAAGTGAAAAATAATACCGTTCTGCTGAAAATCACAATTATTATAAATACAATCTGAAATTTATAAAGGCCAAAGTAGGAGTGCAACACTAAAATAAGAAAATAGAAAACCCCGTGGGGAGGACCACAAAAACAAGGCTAAAACTATTCAGACATAGAATGGTAAAAGTGACTGATATCTCTCTGAGTGAACTCTTCAAAGCCCTTGAATTCACCACTAATGGTCATGTTACTTAGTAAAGCCATTATTCTAGAGGTTTTTTAATCCAACTATACCATTGGCTGAACTTTCAGCATCCTAATTTTTAAAATTGTATAGTATCTAAAAGAAATATGACTACACCTATCTTTTCATGTATTTTACTTAGATATTTTGGCTTGAAAGTAGAAAACACTTAAATAAGAATTGTAAAAATGATTAGCCATTATTGAGCTATTGATCCATAATTCTGAGCTTAAGAAGCTCTAACTGCAAGTATCTTCTAGAGAGACTGGTAGTAGACTCATAGGAAGTATTATACTACAAAACTTTATCACTTGATGCACAAGCAGTTTGAGTCAGCTCCCACGCTGAATCTAAGATGGGATCCACTTGCTGCAGATCCAGATGGATTCACAGGTTGAGTTTTGTATGGCAATATCGAGTAGCCTTCAAACTGAAGGCCTTCTTATGATGAGGATATATTAGAGATTTTCCTTTACACATAGATTAGCCAGATCTCGATTTAGGTCTTTGCAGGAACAAAGTTCTCTTGGGTAACGATCATACCTTCCATTCTCATCTTTTAGGTATCTGGCAGCATATTAGGATGGTTTGCTTCTTCTGCATGTAGAAAGGTATGTGTGATTCTGTATTAAATAGCTCTTTAGTTTCTGTAAATTCTGTCTTACAGATGGCTGTCAAGGAAATAGCCAGATCTATTAGAGCTAGGGTTGCTCTAATTTGTAAGGATGTTTCTGAAAGATCCCCAGCCAATTTTGATACAGTTTTTTCTGAATCTTAGTGCTTCTCTTTTGAGGTTTTAGGACTAAGTTGCTGGTTCGGGTTTGGGTTCGAAGAACCGGTCCGCTGGTACAACAAAACTTCAAAATGGGGTTTGGGTTCATTAGTACAAAAACATGTAATATATACATACACACACACACACACACCATAAACTTGTTATCATACCATCATAGTATCATATACTTCAAGTTCAACATCCAAATATTAAAATGATAATATCAAGTTCAAGCATCATTGTTTCAAAATTCAGCTTGCAACAATTGGAACTTTATACTAAGATTAAATCATGTAATGGATTCTTCTTCTTGTTGCAATAGCAGTCAAGAATAAATGCAATAGTAGTCAAGAATAGCACTAAGAAGATGAGAGACTAATTGCAAGTCAAGAATAAATGCAATAGCAGTCAAGAATAGGACTAAGAATATGAAAGACTTGTTAAGATATAGCCCTCATGAATCTAACTAATGGTAAATCGGTTATCATATGGAGAGTGATATATTAACAGAGCATACAGTTTGGAAATTAAACATAAACAAACTAATTGTTATGAACGCTTGCCTCCGTAGGGACATGTCCATACGTGGCAACTGCCATGTATGGACATGTCCCTACGTAGGCAACCTTTCCTCTTGTATTTAAACCGGATTCAATGATGGAGATGATCAATAACTCACGGCAATCAGTCTTCCAGAATCATTGTCATTATTCTTCGATCCATATTTCACAACATGGTATCAGAGCCAGCATATTAAGAGAATAAATTAGACAGCCATATTACTCATAAGCATTTATCGGAAGTAAATAACAAATCAACGCAGAGGCTATATACGCAGAGGATATATCCGACTAAGAAAATATTCAAAATTTCAAGTAATATGAGAGTGGAAGATAGACTCGAAGGAGCCTCCAACTTCGTTTCCTGGAAGATACGAATCATTGCCATTCTTGAAGAACTAGAATTAGAGTCTTACATAATCTAGACATGCCAAATGATGAACCAGAGAAATCTACCTGGAAAAAGCGTAATAATAAAGCAAAGAAAATTATTATTGACTCAGTCAAAGATCATATTCTTCCATCTATAGCCAGACTGCCTAAAGCATATGAAGTATTTAAAACCATTAAAGATACATATGAAGTTAACAATGCGAGCAGGATGTTAACCTTGAAACAACAACTTTTAAACATAAAGATGAATAAAGATGAATAAAGATGATACAATATCTACATACTTTTCAAGGATATCTGAAGTAAAAGACCAATTACAAACTATTGGAAATGAGGTAGATGATCAAGAAATCTCTCTCATAGCCCTAAGAGGATTACCAATTTCATGGGAATCCTACATTCAATGTATTAGCAGAACACCCCCCTTACCCAAATTTGAACAACTTAAGAATGAGTGCATTCAAGAGGAATCTCGACTAATCTCAAGAGGATTAGGGACAAATAAAGAAGGAGAAATCCAAGCACTTAATACAAATACCTTCAACAAAAAGAAAAAGTTCTCCAAACGGAATAGAGGAAATAAAAACCATCAGAAAAGAGATATGTCTAAAATTCAGTGTTACAAATGCGACAAATATGGGCACACTCACAGGACTTGTCCAGAAAGGAAGAAAACACAAGCTACTCTAGCCGAAGTCAAAGGAGAAAACTCACTTTTCTTCTTAGCCCTATCAAGCGAAATAAATACAAATAAAAACACTTGGATCGTAGACAGTGGAGCATCAAGGCATATAACTGGATTCAGAAATCAGTTTGAAACACTTAATGGGCACTCAAGTGAAGAGGTTACTATTGGAGATAACTCCACATATCCTGTGAAAGGAATTGGGACCTGTACTATCAAACTAAGAAATGGAGTATCTCTACAATTAAAGGATGTTCTGTTTGTACCTGGAATAAAAAGAAATCTAGTCTCAATCTCAGGCCTAGCTGATCAAGGATATCGGGTTACCTTCAATGAAGATAAAGTTCTACTCTGGCCTAAAAATACAAATATAAAAAATGCCATAATAGTAGGTTCAAGAGATGGTAGCCTATACAAACTATGCAGTGATCAAAAGGAAGCACTAAATCTTGAAGTTTCAAATAATAATGAATTATGGCACAAAAGATTAGGACACCTAAGATATAGTGCTCTATCCAACATAAAGAAGATTACTTCAGGATTGCCCCAACTAAAATCTGAACACACAAGCATTTGCAAAGGATGTGCCTTTGGAAAGAATGTGAAAGTTTCTTTTCCCTCAAGCGAGCACAAATCAAAAGTTATTTTAGAACTAATTCACTCAGACCTATGCGGTCCCATGTCAACACCATCCCTAACTGGATCCTTATACTACATAATCTTTGTTGACGACTACTCTCGAAAAACATGGATATATTTTCTAAAGTGTAAAGACTCAAATGAAGTACTATCTAAGTTCAAAGAATTCAAGGCACTAGTAGAAAACCAGTCAGGGAAGAAAATTAAGGTGTTAAGATCCGACAATGGGGGAGAATATACATCTGACAACTTCAAAGACTTTTGTAATTCTGTTGGGATTAAGAGGGAGTATACTGTACCATATAATCCACAACAGAATGGAGTAGCAGAAAGAAAGAACAGAACCATAATTGAAGCAGCAAAAGCCATGATGCATGACCAGAACTTACACACTTCATTCTGGGCAGAAGCTTCAAATACAACAGTCTACATTCAAAACAGATGTCCGCACTCAGTTCTAGAAAACATAACTCCTGAAGAAGCTTTTACAGGGAACAAACCAAACTTAAGTCATTTAAGGATATTTGGCTGTCCCGTATATATACATGTTCCTAAAGAAAAGAGGACAAAACTAGAACCATCCGAAAAAAGAGGTATCTTCATTGGCTATAGTGAAAATACTAAAGGATATCGCATTTACATTCCAGGAAAAAAATCTGTTGAGATAAGTAGAGATGTAAAGTTTGAAGAAAACACTACACTCAAAGAACCTGAGGATGATAACATTACTAAAGAAGAAGAAGATCACATAACTGATATTTAGAGGGAGAATATCATAGAAAATTCCAAACCTTCAGACACTGAGAGGGAGGACATCATAAGAGCTTCTGAACCTCTTGTTGATGAAAATATTGAAACACTCAATAACAAGAAAAGACCTCTATGGGCAAGGAAAATGATTGAAGAGAATAATGTAGAACCAAATGAAATTTCCAAAGAAAATAAGAGAACAAGAACTCTAAAATGTTATGTTGCACTTATAACCAAACTCACAAATTCTGAACCAACAAATGTTAGAGAAGCCTTATCAAAACAGGCTTGGAAAGATGCTATGGTTGAAGAATATCAATCTATACTAAAGAATGATGTTTGGGATATAGTGCCTAGACCAAAAGACAAATCAGTTATCTCATCCAAGTGGTTATTCAAGATCAAATATGCATCTGATGGCAGCATTAGAAAACATAAAGCTCGCTTTGTGGCCAGGGGATTCTCTCAGAAAGCAGGAATTGATTATGAAGAGACATTTGCCCCAGTTGCCCGGTATACGTCAGTAAGAACAATCATTGCAATTGCAGCATCCAAAGGATGGAAAATTCACCAAATGGACGTAAAGACTGCCTTCCTAAATGGTTCAATTGAAGAAGAAGTATATATAGAACAACCAGAAGGATTCACCATACGTGATAAAATTTGCTTTGTTTGTAAACTAAAGAAAGCTCTCTATGGGTTAAAACAAGCACCTAGGGCCTGGTATGCAAGGATAGACAACTATCTCTCCAAACTAGGGTACTCCAAGAACCTAGCAGATCCCAACATCTACTTCAAGGCTTCAAATGGCAATATGATTATATTGGTCCTTTACGTGGATGATCTTTTGATAACAGGAGAGGATAATCTCATTGAGAAATGTAAGCAAGATCTGGCAGCAGAATTCGATATGAAGGATCTAGGGCTTCTACATTATTTTCTGGGATTAGAAGTATGGCAGAAGAAAAAATACATCTTCCTAAATCAAGGAAAGTACACCACAGATATTCTAACTAGATTTGGGATGATGGAGTGTAAGCCATTAGCTACACCAATGGAAACTAATTGGCACAAGCTGAAAATTGAGGCAGAAGATTCAGAACCTACAGATCCCACACTCTACAGACAAATCGTCGGTTCACTCATGTATTTGGTAAATACTCATCCTGATATCTGCTATGCTACAAATGTATTAAGTCACTTCATGTGTGAACCTAAGAAGATACATCTAATGGCTGCTAAACACATTCTAAGATATTTACGAGGCACAATCGGACTTGGCTTAAAGTATGAAAATGTTGAGATTCAACTTGAAGGATATTTTGATTCTGATTGGGCCGGAAGTACCACTGACTGTAAAAGTACTATAGGGTGTTGCTTTAGTCTTGGTTCTTCTATGATATCTTGGTTTAGCAGAAAACAGTCAGCAGATGCACAAAGCTCCACCGAAGCAGAATATATGGCAGCCTCCATGGGAGCTCGTGAAGCGGTATGGCTAAGAAAGTTATTATTTGGATTATTTGGAAAAACACTGAATTCAACAATAATTCACTGTGATAATCAGAGCTGTATCAAGCTCTCAGTAAATCCAGTTTTTCACAATCGATTCAAACATATTGAGATCCCTTATCACTACATAAGAGATATGGTAGATCGAAACATCATAAAACTAGTGTACATCAGTACTGAAGAACAAAATGCTGATATCTTCACCAAGCCACTTGCAAGATTGAAGATAGAATACTTCAGAAGTAAACTTGGTATGACTAGATTATGATTGAGATTATTAGGATGAAATTCCTACCATGTGTAATTTGTTCATGAATAAATAAATAAAATGTATATTGCAATATTCTAATTGTGTTCAAGAAGATGACGATCTTCTTATGTTTAAGGTTACTATTTCAAGGTGACGATCTTGACAATAGTTGACCAAGTGTCAAGATTGACTACATTAAGTTGTTGTCCCGGACTATGCCGGATATCTTGAGCCTAAAGTATGTGATCATCTCATGATTGACTTCTTAAGTGATTGTCCCGGACTAAGCTGGATATCATGATATTGAGTTTATTGTCATGACAAGACTATATTAAATGTTGTCCCGAATTGTGTCGGAAGTCATGACAGAATATGCTCCCAAGAAAATTACTTAGATCCACTCCTGCTAAAAGGGAGTGTTAAGATATAGCCCTCATGAATCTAACTAATGGTAAATCGGTTATTATCTGGAGAGTGATATATTAACAGAGCATACAGTTTGGAAATTAAACATAAACAAACTAATTGTTATGAACGGTTGCCTCCGTACGGACATGTCCATATGTGGCAACTGCCATGTATGGACATGTCCCTACGTAGGCAACCTTTCCTCTTGTATTTAAACCGGATTCAATGATGGAGACGATCAATAACTCACGGCAATCAGTCTTCTAGAATCACTGTCATTATTCTTCGATCCATATTTCACAACAAGACTAATTGCAAGTCAAGAATAAATGCAATAGCAATCAAGAATAACAGCAAAAGTCTTTCACGAAAACAACTAATGCCATTGAAAATGAAGAAGAAGAAGAAGAAGAATGAGCAGTCAAGAAAGTGAGCTCAAGAAACTAAACATTTTTTTTGCTTTTCATAAGCTGAGGATTGTAAATTAGAATGAGCTAATGTATGGGTATTTTTCTGTTTTGATTGAGCATTGCTCTAGTGCATTAAATAAGGTTAACAAATAAAGAGGTTAGAACTCAATTGTTTGCTGCTCTATTTTATCTTGCTTCAGACATAAATTTTTTGAATAAATCTATCATCTGTTGTTCTTCATAATAAATTTAAGTCTTAAACCTATATGATAACTCGCAAAACAATCACACAAATCTGCAAGTCTAAACTTATTGCTATAAATTTTATAAAATTTTGCAAAAAAAATGTAAATTTGGGTACCCAAGTGTCCAGGTTTGCCATGGGATCGCCCTGGACGAACTAGCTTGCTTGGGTACGAACCCTAGCCAAACCCAAAGGCGAGCCAGACCAAGACCCGAACCCGAAACGAACCGAACAAGTACCAAGCCCTGAACCCGGCGAACCCTGCAACTTAATTTAGGATAGTTTTCAAGTCGTTTGATGTGTTTTAGGATGCCAATGATAGAACAACTCTTGGAATGGAATTATACACCAGATATATAATACTTTGACATTCAATTTGCAGAAATATAAAGTTCTGATTTTTATTTTCTGAATTCTGATTTCTAAAACAGTAAGGTAGCAACTTTCCAAAATTAATTTGCAACAAGACAAGATCGCATACTAGGAGTTCAACACTCAGCTAGGGTGGTGTTATTGAAAATTCTCAAATAGATCATAGTACATGAGCATCCAGGGAGGTTCAACGACTTCAAACAAATTTATTGGCATCAACCATAATTAAATAAAACAAATATACTGAAACTGCTAAGAATTGTGCCTGGCCTGCAGGAAAGATTATTGAGTTAAGCAAGTTTTCCTCAATGAATCATTGATCTGGTCCACATATGCCTCCTGTAGCTTGAAGTAATTATCAAATTCTTTCTGATAGGTGTGGACAATGGAGATAGGAGCAAATTCAAACCCTTTCTTGTGTTGTATGTCTGTTCTAGACAATTTGGGGTCTGTAGGATGGTGCAGCCTGCTATGGGAGGGTACGGCTGCGACAAATGAAGGTATGGCTACCTTCTAAAGTCTCCAAACCCTCTCCAATCTGCAAATAATCCTCTAAAACTGTTGTAACAAGTCTGAATTGAAGCACAATAAGGAATTTTGAATGAATCCCTCTATTCTGTGAACTGGGGTATCATCCAAATCCACCTCTCCTCAAGGAGTTTTTCGATCCTCAAAAAGATTCTATGCTGTAGAAATAAATTGTAGAGCACAATTCCCAAAAATCTGATTGTAAAAATGATTGAAAGATGAATGAATGAAGCCTCCTCATGTCTTTTTAACAACTCCAAACCCTAATTCGATTTTAGGGTTGCAAGACTTTACTTAAATAATGTTTATTAAACTTTATTTCATCCTCTTATTAACTTTATTTCATTCCCTTATGTCTCCCTCGAGATGTACGACCCCCTTAGACTCCCTTTATTAATATAATTAAGTTGTTTTTAAAAACAACTTAACTCATGTCTCCTAGGCATCATGGCACAAGGGCCCCCCCTTTATTATAATATAAAGTGACTTAATTAAATCAAACTTTAGACAATAATTTATTTAATCCAGATTCATTGATAAAGCTATCACCTGGACTCCAAACTGAAAACTGAATGTTGTAACCTGTCCAAGGATGATGGCTGGATGTGGAAGAGCAACTAGCAGTCTCCTAAAAAGTAGGGATGGTCCTAAAAATTAGGATACTATCACAAATCGATGATAAACACTCCTAAGCCACTCTGCTATGCTCCTCAGCCCTCGACTGGTCAAACAGTCAACTGGTAGTCTCCTAAAAAATAGGAACCCTCCTTAAAATAAGGAAACTACCCTAGAATGCCTAAAACATTTCTGATACTCCTCAAAAGGTCACCAATCCCCAAATGAGCTCCATATCCACCACGTTAGCCCATGGGAACCTTGATTATAGGCTAACCCATGCTGACAATTGGACCATCTAAGGAAGGGACATTACAATTTCCTGGTTTAATATTGGACAAAAATAACATGTCACTGGATTAGTTACTGGATGACCTGAACTTCATTTCTATTTTACCCATTTATATTACTTTTAATTCATGTATTTAAAAAAAAACATTGAGTTGTTGAACAAAAAATTATTGGTCCATCATAGAGTTGATTAATGAACCATTTAAGGCTTGGTCACCAACTGACTTAAAACACATAAAGGAATCACCAGAGTACCCAAGCATTTGAATCATGTAGAAATCGATATTTACTGAGTCATTATATCATTCAACAGTTGTTATGCAGTCAATAAGTGGCTGCTTTCAATTCTAGTTGGTCTCCTTTGAAGAGGAAAAATTAGCAAATATGGAATGATTTCTGACCAAGACTAAAAGGACAACCACCCTTGTACATTTATGTACCCTCTTCACTTTGTGGCTAACATGGTTAATGTAAACTTCTTTGACCTTGCTTCTATGTGGTCCATAGCAGAGTTCCGTGACTCGCGGCGAGTCACGCGAGTCAGCGGGCCGAGTGACCCCCGCTGGGTCACGGTGACCCTGACCCGGGCTCGGACGGGTCAAGGAGTGTGACTTGCCGAGTCAGCGAGTCACACCCTGACTCGCCGAGTCCGAGGCTCGTGACCCTACCATGTCATGTCAAAACGTGCAGTCACAAAAAACTTAAAAAAATATAACATTTTTATATGTTTTTTTTTTCATTTCCCTTTCTTATAACCCTAAAAGGGATTGCAATTCACTTTTATGAGTGGAAGAGAGGAAAAGAGAGAGGAAGAGAGAAAAATGGGAAGCCATAGTTTTGCAACCAACTGAGAGGAAGAGGTGAAAAGCTTGCACAAATCACATTGGGGCAGCACTACAGTTGCATTGAGAGCATCAAGGAGTCCATAGAAGCTCATTTCAAACGCTTCTCAACAAATTTGAAAGAGGTAAGTGTTAATTTTTATTGATTATGTTGGTTTTTTTTCTATATTTATGGATTTTTTGTTTTGTTGTTATTTTTTTTTTAAGTTCAACTTTCCAAATCTATATTGCATACTTCAATGATCAATCACAATGAGATAAATAGAACAATAGCATAGCAAACCGTAGATTTTTTTTTTGAAAAAATTGTATACATGTATTTACAATTTTTTCTAAAAAAAATCTAGGGTTTGTTGATTTTTCTCAATTCTTAATTTCTTTCTTTGAAATTTGAAAAATTTTCAAGAAAAAACACAATGCACAAATTAGTCTTTGCTGATTTTTTTTAATTAGTTTAAAATTTAAAATTTAAAACTTTGTCAAACACAATGCTCAAATGGTGATTTGTAAAATTGTCTTATTGCAGCAGCCCTCTCGTTTTGTAAACATTTTTTTTTCCTAATGGCTCATCCTAATGCTCCACAACCTAAGCCTAGGAAACATGGTCAAAAAGATGAGGCATGGAAATACACTGAAGAATTCCCTGGTAGACAAAGAAATCAAACCAAGTGTAGTTTTTGTAAGGAAATTAACCATGGGGGGATAAATAGATTGAAATATCATATTGCTGGCATACGTGGTCATGATACTGAGCCTTGTAACAAGGCACCTCCCGAAGCAGTCCGTTTTTGTTACGTCCAATTAGAAAATTTTGAAATACATAAGCAAACAAAAAAAAGACAAAGAGAGGAGTTATGTCATATTGGTTCCCCTCCACCCACATCCGCATCTGCATCCACAACTGCATTGATAAGTTGTGTTGGAGAGGGTTCTTCTATGTCTCCCTTTTGTCCTAGTGCTTTTGCTAGTGCTAGTACTTCTATTTCTGCTCCTACTAGTTACACTTTTGGTCCTAGAGTGCGAAAATCCAAGATAGACAATGTTTTTGTACCACGCACTACTCCTGGCGCACAACCCTCGCTTGAGAGCATGTCTTGGAACAAGGAGGTCCATGATGCAAGAAGAAAAGCAATTTGCAAGTTTTGGTACTTCTGCAATATTCCATTTATTGCAGCCAGGTACTTTTTTATTTGATTGTTTTAAATTAAAATTGAAATTGAACTTTTCTTATTTAATCTATTTCAATTTGTGACAGGTCTCCTTATTGGTAAGCCATGATTGATGCAGTAACCATTTGTGGGGCGGGGTTTAAAGCCCCAAGTGATACTGAGTTGAGTGGCCCTCTCTTGTTGGAAATGGTGGAAGATATGAAAGTTGACCTAGAGGAGCACCGCCAATCTTGGAGCCACAAGGGTTGCACCATCATGACAGATGGTTGGACTGATAGAAGGAATAGAACACTCTTAAATTTTCTTGTTTCCAGCAGAGGTGATTGATCATTTTACTTCTCTAAATGCATTGTGATTGAAATTGAATAATTTACATTCTAATTTATTGATAATTAATTTGTTTTATTTTCAGGATCCACCATGTTTTTTAAGTCCATCGATGCTTCCTCACATGTCAAAAATGCGGCATACTTATGTGAGGCTATTGAGGAAGTTATAGATGAGGTGGGGGAAGAAAATGTGGTGCAAGTGGTGACAGATAATGCAGCAAGTTATGTTGCTGCAGGTAAACTTTAAAAGTTTTATTTTAAGTTTTAAGTTTTAAGTTTTAAACTTTTAAGTTTTTAACTTTTAAATATTAATGGTAAAATTTCTTGATACTTATCACATCTAATTCTTTAACTAATTTAAAATTGTTGCAGGAAAAATTTTGATAGAGAGGCACCCAAAAATCTTTTGGTCTCCATGTGCGGCCCATTGCCTTGACCTCATGCTGGAGGATATAGGTAAGCTTGGATGGGTGAAAGAATGCGTTGAAAGGGCCAAGAATATATGCAAATTTATTTACAATCATGCATTGGTCCTTAGCATTATGAGGCAATACACAGGGGAAAGGGAGTTGGCTCGTCCTGGTATAACGAGATTTGCCTCAAATTTCCTCACATTGAAATCCTTGTTAAAATCAAAGGCATCTTTGAGGCGCATGTTTGTTGGTGAGGAGTGGACTTCCTCATCCTATGCTACGACCACTGCAAGGATGGATGTAGCAGATTGCATTTTTGATGAGCCAGGTTTTTGGACCCCTTGTGCAGAGATCGTGCAGGTAATTTTATAAATTTATATGCATATTTTTGTTTTGTTTGCATTGTGCAACTTTGCAATTTTTCTTATTTTCATGCACACTTGTGAGTTAACTATTTTTGTTTAACATTATTTGCAGGTCACTGAGCCCCTAGTAGTTCTCCTACGAGTTGTTGATGGGGAGAAGCCCGCTATGGGCTACATATATGAGGGCATGGATAGGGCCAAGGAGGCCATTAGATCTATATATGCTGGATTTGAGGATAAGTATAGGCCCATTTGGGACATAATTGATAGAAGATGGCATAACCAACTTCATAGGCCCATCCATGCAGCAGCTTATTACCTCAATCCATCATTTCATTTCCGTGCTGATTTCAAAGCAGATGAGGAGGTTCTTAGCGGGCTATATTCAATAGTACAACGGATGGGCACTGATACCATAGCTACACTGCTCGAGATGGATGCATTTAATAATGCAGTAGGGGCGATCTTTGCCAGCCAATTGTGCAAAGAGGGTCGTTCAAAATTGCAGCCAGGTAGAAAATTCTAAAGTTTATGACTTATGCATTTTAATTTTTCATTTTATAATCTACCTTTAAAGTTGGAAATGAGACTAATGTTTTTTTTTTTCCCTTATCTCAGATAGATGGTGGCAAATGTTTGGGCCTTCAACCCCAAACCTTCAAAAAATTGCCATCCGCATATTGAGCCAGCCATGCAGCGCTTCTAGATGTGAGCGCAACTGGAGCATGTTTGAGCACATCCACTCAAAGAGGCGAAATAGATTGTCTGTGGAGAGGTTCAATGATCTAGTCTTTGTTCATTACAACCTCCGTCTCAGGACCAGATAGATTTTGGACGCTGACTCCTCTCCGATCACTCTAGAGGAAGTCGACCCCAAGTCCGGTTGGCTCACTGAGTCCACTGATCCAGTCTTCACTGATGAGGACCTTGAGTGCCTTGACTAGGCAAACAGAGAGGTTGAGGCTGTGGCTATGGCAGAGGAGGAGGATAGAGCACAATCAGGAACAACACCTATGGCTACTCAGACTAGGACATCATAGGCAGAGACTATGGCTACTCAGTCATCCAGGACCTACCTTAGACGCCTTTCTAGGAGGCAGATAGACGAGGCTGAGCTAGAGCCTGAGCCATAGACTTGTTTTTGTTTACACTTTACAGTTACATATATGTTTGAGAACATTTGAAGTCATGGATTTTATATACATTGGACAACATTTATAACTCTATATGTCTATGTTTTCTAGTTCCTTCAGCTACAATTTACATTTCTACGCATGTGATGGATGTATGTTTATGTATGTGATCAAATTAGCTTCTATTTGATGATGTTATAGTGTCTTTAAGCTTAATTCAATAATGGGTGTATGAAACAAGTTTTAAATCATTAAAAATCTCTAAATTTCAAGGGTTTTCTTATTTTGCCGAGTCTGAGCCGAGTCAACCTTGCCGAGTCAGAGCCGAGTCCGAGTCTGGGAATTTTGGTCCGTAGACATTTTGGTATAGTAGATGTTAAATAAATCTTTCATTTCATGCATCACCAAGGCCCACATTTTATTACTTCTTTTTACAATCAGTCTAAAATAAAGGCATCTAATGAGAGAGCACATCTTATTCAGCCCATAAGTTCTACTTGCTGATTGCCTACCAATATGTAAGTTCTTTATTGAATTATAAAAATCCATTGCATATTTGTCCATATGTTCTATTTTATTTTGTAATAATGATTGACACATATGTTTGGTGTTAATATATGTTAAAGTGAACAGCCATGTATTTTTATCACTACTAACACTACAAAATGTCTTAACTTGATAATGTTATTATCAATATTTTGTTGCACATATGAGTCTTGGTTGTCATTCATGTCAAACTTATTGGTGGTTCGGTTGTTGGTGCTATTGGTCTGATTGGTGGTTGTTGATGTCTAGTCTTGTTGGTGGTATGGCTATTGGTTTGGAAGTGCCATGATTGTAAAGTCCCCATTTTCAGGTGAAAATAATTAATTAATTTTAAGTTGTCGGACAAAAGAAAAAAATATTAAATGACAACTTTAATTAATTATTTATAAAGTGTCAAAGTGCTAAAAGATTTAATATTTTAATTAAGTCACTTTTGGAGCAATAAGGATAAAATATTTTATGAAGTGACTTATTTGACAACTTAAAGTTAAAAAAAAAGAAATATTAAAAAGGGCAAATATTATTGTTTTATTATTTTCCAAGTTGCCGTATTGTGATGTTGCCCTAATTTTTCATTAAGTTTCTATATATTGGGGCTTTGGCTTTCATTTTGGAGTTGTTGAACATAATGATGATTTTTTCTCTCTGGGAACCCTTGTGGTTTGAGGTTTGAGGTTTGATGTTTCATCCTTCTCGAGGACAGAAACCCTTTTGAAGAAGATTGGCTTTGGTGGTGAAAGACCTACCCAGGTTAATGCTATGGGATTCAAACGGAGTCTCAGCTTGTGCATTCAAGGTTAAGGTATTTGCAGTTTCAAATTCAAAGTCTTATCCATTCAGATATTCAGGTTTGCAGATTAAGCTTTGAAAGATTATTACAGCTGCCTGTGTGCTTGTTGATAGGTGAAGAAAGGTTTATTACTTATTCACAAGTTGCTGGGTATTGTTAGTTCTAAAATATTTGAGTGTTGAAATTAATAAGGCAGAGAAATCGATTATTCTAAGTTTGGGGATATGGTTGGGGATATGGTGGCTTGTGGAATCAATTTTTAATATTGCTGATACTAAATTTGGAGCCTGTGTTGAAAATTCCATAAGTCATGTAAGACAATTTTTTTTTGTATTTCTCTGAATCGTGGGATTTAGAAAGAAAATCATCTGCCTATGAAGTTGTGGAACTAGAGGGAAACAGATGATTAAAGTTCGCTGGGCATTTATTTCCTCATTGCAGCTGTCAAAGGGTTTAAAATTGGAGACTTTCAATTGGAAATCGATAACGAGGTTTGGAAAAGAAAGACAAAGATCAGTTTGTCTTTTAGTGCCAGCATTGAAGACAAAGAGGTATTTGAAAGGACAGAAAGAATGGAGCCCTTGAAGTGTTATCGTGGGAAATTTTATTAATGTTTTTGCTGGGTGATTATTTCTTATTTGGAGCTTGGAAGTTTCCAAAAAGGGTAACTTTTCAGAAAGAGACAAATGAGAAAAGTAATTTTGCAGTGGCACTAGAAGACAAATTTGAAGAGGACAAATAGTCTTCAGATAGTGACAAATCAGGGAAAAGATTAAAAGAAGAAAAAGGGAAATAAGTGTGCAGGAAGACAAATCGCAGCCTCTGGAACTCTGCAAAAAGATAAATGTTGGAGCCTCTAAGCTGTGTGTTGAATTAAGGATAAGACAAGTTAGAAAAGACATTTTTTCAGAAAATGACGAAAGGGCATAAAACAAAATGAGTAAAGAGTACGTACGAATTATATATGTGAAATAAGATTGTGGAATAAAACCCAAGTTAAGAGGACTGAATTGTGAATGTGCTGAGTGCTGATTTATGCATTTCCAGTTGTGCCCCTTGTGGAAGTATTGAAGGTAGATAAAAACCTTTCATACTTGGACATGGGCTGGTCAGTTGAAATATTCTGAAGTTTATTGATGTTGTTATATAACTCAGATTAGTATATATGTTTCCTTCTATAAGTGTGGGTGGAAAAGAAATTGCTGAAGGGTTATGAAGGCTTGTACAAGGTCATATGAGTTTCCCTGTGAAGTCTGAATCAGTTCCTTTGCATCAGTACTCCCGGACTTGGTACCTGGAACTTGTTTGAGTCATTCATAGTCCTATGCATGAGGAATGGAAAGCTCAGAATGAAGCTAGAGGAAGTTCCCTTGCTGATGTAAATGAAAACTACTGTCAACACTTATTTTCTGAAGAATTAAGGTCAGATTTGTGTTAATTAACTTCTCTCTTCTGTATTACAGTCATCTTATTGAGCTCAAAAGATTAGTTGATTGGTATACTCCATTTGGCTCAAATTCATATACATATGTATGCATGTCAAGTTTGAATGTTGCCCCTGCAACATAAAGTCAAAATTAAATCAGAAAATACCTAACAATTCGCCCAAAACATTTACTCACTGACAAACAATCAGAAGTTCACATAAAGTTTCAGTCTAAAACAGTTTTACTTCAATGCATAAAAACTGTTTGACAAATTGTCTTAGGAAGAAGTGCAAAATTTTTTAGGTGTAAATTGGGGTGGCCTCTTACTAATGATGCAGAAGTATTTGGTCTAATAGTATTCTAGTTAAATCTTTGATATTGGTTGTATCTGGATGTTGGTCCGGATGTCTATCAATAGGTGATATTCCTCATCTTTTAATGGTAACTGTTTTTCATGCAATAAATTTGGACACAGAGCTAGTGAATGCAGAAGTTGGATCAAAAATCATTTCTTTAATGGAAATTGTCACTATTGTAATATGTTTGGACACAAGGCAAGTGAATGCAAAAGTAGGTTGAATTGGAATAGATATGGAAATTCAGGTTTTAGCAAAAGATGTTCAATCTTTCAATGGACATTGTTATATTTGCAATGTATATGGGCACAAAGTTGTTGGATGCAAGTCAAATAGGAGTTTTGGAAGAAGTAGAAATGGCAAAATAAATGGAAGTAAATCACAACAAAGTTCGATATGTTATAATTGTAATGAAGTAGGACATATCATGAGACACTGCAGAAGAAGTAATGAGAAGAGAGTTAATCCGAAAAAGAAAATTGATATCAATAAGGAGAAGGAGAAAATGAAGATGGCATGGATGAAGAAATCAAAAGATAAAGTGGAAGAGAAAATTGAAGATGGATCCACCCCTAATGTGGATGTTGACCCTCCTTCTAGAAACTAATTCAAATAGCATTGTTTGAGGGGGAGAACTTGTTGTGACGTTTTCACACATCGCCCCATTGCAAATGGGGACCCCCACAATTTTCTGCTTTCTAGGATAGTTGTCAAGTCCTTTTCTATTAACCTTTGCTTTGAAGAGGTGTAGTTTCTCAAGAGCTGATCAAGTCTAGTCTCTCTCATTAGGATGAAATGAGGCACAACGCTTCCTTTGCACAACCAAGCTTCTGACCTACCTTTCCCAATACTACCAATGGATGCCCAAGCTCGATCGCTTCCCTCCCATCTCCTTTCACTACCTCTCCGTCATTCATCCCTTCCACTTCACCTTCTCCCATTCTCCATCCATCCTACATTTTTACTTTCCCTCACTCCCTCTATTTCACTCCTTATCCTTATGTCCTACCTTTACCCTTCACCTTTCACCTAACCTTCTTCCTCCATCCTCTATTTTTCCTCCCTACCTTTCTTACCCTTCACCTATCAACTCCATCCCTCACCTATACCTTCATTTCCTCCATGTCCTTTCCTTTATCCCTGACCTACCTTCTTTCATCTTATATCCCACTTTCTAACTTCCCATCCCTACATCCCATATCTCACATCCCTCCTCTTAACCTCATAACTACCACTCCCTACATCTTCCAGCCTACATCCCATATCTCACACTCTTCTACCTCTTATACCTCCTAACTACTTATCCTAACCCACAACTTATATCATTTAACCCCAACCCCATCTTAACCTACCCATATCCTAACTTCATCTCACACCCTTTATCCCCTCTATTACCCTTTATCCTACCCATCCACTATCTCACACTCCCTTAGCTATCCTATCATATCCACTCTACACCCTACACCCAACCCCCCTTACTATCTCCTTATTACTCCCCATCACCCGAAACCTCCCTTATCACCTTCCCCAAACTCTCTTTTCCTAATTCCTAACCCACCGCACCTCCTAACCTTCTACCCTCTTACCGCCTTCCTTACCTCTTTATTCCCTTTCTTAAACCCTTATGACTGACACCGTAGCACTTATCCTACCCCTACATTCCTTCCATCCTACCTGTTGACGTGTCTGAAATCGCATTACTACGGTTCCATCCGGCCAACATAGAATAGAATACTAAGAATCCTATCCTCTCTTGAAATAAGGAAATCCCTAGTGCTGTTTTTAATTGATCAATGGGGATTACCTCAATGTTTCGGTTGTCAGATCTTGACTGCAAGATAACTTAGTGGTTTGATGTGTTTTGCTGGAAACACAAAAGGGACTTAAGGTTACATGAACGGCTTCGAGTGAGTTCCCTAAAGTTTAACAATCCTATATCAGTTGATTTCACTTGGATTGATATTATCTCAGCTTGATTGTATGGTTTCTTCTTGGTAAAAAAAAGGGAAAAAGGAAAGGGGAAAAGAGAGAGAAAATCTGATTAATTTATCTAAGATAACATGTTCAGGAAAACAGACAGAAACCTCCAAAAAAACCAGATTTAACATTATTAGCTAAAAAAGCACAATGCTGTAAAAATCTAGTGCAGTCTTCAAGGGGAACTAAATTTTCATGCTACTAAACATAAATGCAGAATTTTGACATTCATTCACTTGATGTTTAACAACCGAACTGAGCATAGAAATGGGTTCAGACTAACCAAGTAGGGGGAGTGACAATCAGCCAGTCCTTAATGGTATGAACACCAAGGCTTCTATCAAATGTTATCCTAAAAATACTATCTGAAAATAAAAGACATAACAAGAATATTAAATGGTGAAGAAGGAGACCATGCACTCACAAAGAAATGAAACAACTTTAATTTCCATTAATTCTGCATAAATTTCGCTAGAGCTTCAACAACAATCTTCGACTTCTTACAAAAAATAAGGGAAAACCAACCCCTTTGAATAGAGTTTCAGAATTAGATGAATGGCCAAGACTTAAACAAAACAAGTGGCCCAGATTCATCCATACAACATAGTACCCATGCCCATAAATAGGAGGTAAATATCAACAACCACCCAAGGAGACATAATAACTACCTAAAAAAGGCAATTAATAACTACTAATAGAAGCTCAAAAAGTGCACATGCACGGAGCTCAAAATTTACAGCTGACTTGGCAGTTAAACATGAACTTTATGGCCAAAAGTGTCTTTTTAGATTTTTAAAAGAATTATGCACTTTATGAAGGCACTTTTTCCTTTTTCGCTGCAGACCCCTTTTCTAGAAATTCATCCTTGGCATTCAAATATTCTTTCCAGAGGTCCCGACTTGCCGCACGTTCTGCCCGAAGATACTCTTGAAATCTGATGCACAGCTGGAACAACACCATGAATTGAGGTGAAAGATCCCTGATGGATCCCCTTGCTGATCTGCTGTAGTTTTTAAATTAATAAACTAAATTTTCCTATGTTTCCTTTAATGGTTTTAGAGAATAGACAGAAGTTGCAAAAGGTTTGTTTATTTTTGTGTTTTTGATAGTTTTTCAGCAAGTAATAATTGAAGAACAAGTACATGAAAAGAGTACTGGAAATAAATGTTCATACACAGCCAAATCAGAATCGTACCAAGCAGATTTTTGATTATTTAAATCAAATAATTATCCAGATACTGATTCCAAACAATTCCAGGAAGATTACAATAACAATGATTCCAACCTGGATAAAGAGTGAATACTGCAATCAAGAATGAAGCTGCTGCAAATGTCCAACGCTCTTACATAGCTCCACGTGGGAAGAGGAATGGCTGCAAGGTACAGCCGTACGACTGTTAGGTGATGCCAAGCTGGAAACCCCAACCTCCACACTGAACCCTAACTCTGTCCACTAAATCCTCCAGAAAGATGTTGTACCAACTCCAAGGCACTGAAACTGAATACTAGAACCAATAACCACTGTGTTGGGGGCTACGTCCCAGACAGGCAAGACCCTGGGGTTTTCGTCCCAGATGCTGAATCGCTCTCCAAAGCAAATTCTCCAAATCAAAGATGAAAATGTGTAAAAGATACCAAGAATTAGGTCTCAACTTCCTTATAACACCTTCCCACTTAGCTCAAACCCTAAAAGTGACTCAATGTGGCGTTTAGGGTTAAAATGTTATATTTCTCATTTTAAGTTGCCAATTACATAGAAAAACGACCCTTTTTCAAATATAAAGAAATCCGTTCACCGAAAGGATCTGAGTCAAAAGAGAAATATTTAGAAAAGTCCAAGACCTTTCCAACGAGCTATTACACATGGGCATATGCATCTAGATGAAGCCAAAAACCCCTTATTACTCCAAAATGGCTATAAACAGCCTTATTTAATTAATTAAACGCTAACTTAGGAAATATTTAAATATATTAAAAATATAACCCAAATAGTTGCGGAAGGGTCAAATGACTCCAAAAGCCTGAAAGGAACTTGCCACCTGTCTGTGACTGAAGTCGGAAATCATGGATCCATTGGCAATCTTATCCCTAAAATCTAGGGATGCTCCTAGAAACTAGGAAACACACCCAAATCTCTTGAAACTGAAACCAAGGAATGGTCTCATGGAACCCCAACCCTGGACGCTGTCACAACCTCCTAAAAAGTAGGAACTACCTCCTAAAATGTAGGAACTACTCCAAACTGGTCTACTACTACCAGAAACACCAAATCCAAACACTGAATATCCTGACTGAGTCTCTATCCACCATTGCCAACCTACAAGACTCCATAATAGGCTAACTCACATGTCTCTGCTAGACAGAGCTAAAGAGGGGACATGACAGTCCTCCCCTCTCGGAGATGCTTGCCCACAAGCAACTGAAACACCAATCCTCCACCATCCCAAATAAGATGTAAACAAATCATTGCATGTAACTACTGCTCATCTCTGATATAAACAACATGCAATACCCCGGTCTGGAATGGCTTCTCAAAACGCTGAAGCACCCGTGTTGTCAAATAAACACTGCCTGGGTCCCAGAGCGAAGCATAGCTCCCATTGAATACCTCAAGTGAGCAATGGAAAACTATATCATCTCTATAGATCAAATCTCCATAAATGCCAAGATCACTAGTGTGTCTGTGATCACCAACATGCATAACATTCGTCATAATATCCAATGAATGCCAATCCATGGAAGACCCTCTGTGATCTGACCCCATTTGACACAAGTGACACACAACTGCCACACACTGCTGCTGATGTGCCAGAAGATCTAATGCCAACTCACTAGACAATATATAATACTGACTAAAATCATCACTGTCCAGGCTGGCATCTAAAAATATGTAATCACCAACCAGCAATGAAACAATCACCCTGTCTAGAGAATCAGGTGAAACTGCGACATCAACTGGCTCAAAGTACTCATTAGGAGTAACATCACATAACTCATCCACGTCAGCTATCTGATGATAATCAACCTGTGGATCAACTGTCATCCCACTCTGCTCGATAAACTGAGATGGATAGTGGGTAAACTCCAGCTCCATCCTCGTGAAATTCCGAACTTACCGTCCAAGTGTCAACAACCATTGTACACCCATGACTACATCTATACATCTAAAGTGAAGCAACCCATGTAGGATCCACGAAAGAAAGGTACTACACATGTCTATACCATGATCCCACACAAACCACCTGTAGGACATAAACTGCTCCTGCTGCTCTCCTCTGATATAAGTGCCATATAATCTTAATATCTAGAGCAACATACCATAATCCCTATAAGATGCTGTATCAAATGAATCAGCACCTGGATCCCAAATAAAACTAAATCCACATCCATCTGTCATAAAGAGACAATGATAGTAAGAGGCATCCTCGATACCGTGTCTCTCTACAACCACTGTGAAACTCTCACACCTGTGATAACAATCCACAACAACACACCTGCTAATCCATGCATCATCCTTCCCCCATGATCCTGGATGAAGTCTCTGTGTCAAGGAGATGAAAAACTCTGACGGTCATTGCTCATCATAACGGTTGATTGTTTGCTGATCCCGCAAACCATCCATCCCAAACTGCTGGATCAGGTGCCTGCAATCAATAACTCTATCCTTTGAAGATGGGAGAGCACTATCGCAACACGGATAGTATAAGTCCCGAACCAACTCACATCTGCGAGCCATCCAATCATCTACAATTGGACTAAAAGAGAAATGAAGTGCGCTCCTCGCGAGGTAATCTAAATGGACTCTCGTAGGCTCACTCAATGGCTCTGTGTCATAATCTTGTCCATCAAACTCATCATCACTCCCACTGCTCTCAAACCATGAATCCGAAGACAACTCATATGTCTGAGATCCAAAATCCAAAATACACCTCAACTGAGCACTGTGGCTCTGCGGTGAAACATACTGGTTTCCCTCGTCAGCTGTAAGAGGTGTAAAAGAAGATTTGCTTTCTAGAGAAGGAAACAAGTCAACAGGAGTATCATACTCCCAACCAGCTAACAAACTGCTAGTTGCCCGTGAAAACAATGATGGAGTAATATCGTGAGTCAAATCACAACTCTCTGGTGAATCTCGCAGTGTCACAATAGAACACTGTTCTGTATCTGTCGTTAATGATGTCTGTGCCACTCTCAATCTATCAGAAAGCTCCTCCAATCTAGAGTTCGCTTTCTGAAGGGACAATTGGGTATCCTCCCATGCAACAACAATCGCCTCAAGCTCCTGAGAGAGGATATCAACTTCCTCCTCTTCCCTCAACAAAGCACCATAACTAATAAAATCCCTCTGAAGGAGATAATCTCGGTCAGCCACTAACTGTAAATACTCATGCTTTAGTATCCCAATGGCTCCATAAAGAGCATGAAACTCTGGTAAGGAAAAATCACTGCTGCCCTGCTCATCAATCATGAGGGTGCTCCAACTATGTGTAGCCAACAACTGGCCAGTGACATCGAAATGCTCAATAACTGTGTCTATACTCCTGTCATCAACCTTGAGTTGTCCAATTAGGTGACAAGGAGTCCGAGAATGTTGGTTCTCCTGTAACTGTACAAACTCAAAATCTACATTGTGGAAAGAAATTGTATCTGTATCCTGTACCTCTCTGTAGTCAACATCGTGTATGCACTCAACCATGGATACAACCTCATCCACAGTACTGCTGCTCTGTGCCTCTGAGAACACCACATCCGTCAATGATGATACTGCTGAAAATGCACTGTCATCACTCTCTTCTGCATCCCATGTGTCCGCACAACCCACTGGCTCACGATCCTGGGGTACAGTGCTACTAAGAGAACATACTGGGCTGGATTCTAAGGTCTGATCTATAAAATCAGAATCATCATGATATGAGTTCTCAACATTCAAAGCATCATTGGTACCCGAATTTTGAATACCTTCATGTGACAGCCCATTGGCACCATCTTGTACAAGTGTAGACATTGATATCTCAAGCTGATGCAAAGGTACCTCACTGCTGTCATGAAAATCAGAATTGCTAACCTCTAAATCAGTTGCCTCTTGGGAAATCCCCTGCACGGAAGGTGAGGACAATTCATTATCCAAAGCTGTCCTAATGTCCCCTTGAGTTGAATCCACATGTCTAACAAAACCATCACATAAATTCTTGTCCCACTCATCGGAACTTGAGGGCACCAAAACATTCTTATGTAGAGGTATATTACCCCTAAATGAAAGTTCTCTGTCCATTCCTGATTCTTGCACCCTTCATTCTTCTTTCCTTCTTTGCCACTGATCTGAACTTGTAACTACCAAGTTATCTTCGTTTGCTCCAGGTACACCCATAAATTGTGTGAAGGAAAGGAGCTCACGTATCATCTTAGGAAGAGAACAATACTGATGATAGTTGCTCATAACTGTATCATTAAATATCTTGGCAGAAGGCATCCTACTTTTACGTGTTGGAGAAGATGAAACTTTTGAGTGCCCAATTTTAGTTCTAGCCATGGTATTTACCTGTAACTAAATTGATATCCCAACGGATCTCGGAGGTCGAAATAAAAGTTTGTTCTCAACAATTTTGGGACTTTGCCCAACGTATTGTCTTACCAGCTGTCAACTGTAAGCATAAATGTGTAGGCTGACAACTACCCAGTTGCTGATATGAATTATCAAAACCTTTTATCAAATATCCAAATGCTGGAATGAATTATCAAAACTTTTTATCAAGTACCCAGATGTGACAATTTCTCATAAAACCTATAGGCTAGCAGGATGTAGGCTCTGATACCACTGAAAGATCCCTCATGGATCCCCTTGCTGATCTGCTGTAGTTTTTAAATTAATAAACTAAATTTTCCTATGTTTCCTTTAATGGTTTTAGAGAATAGACAGAAGTTGCAGAAGGTTTGTTTATTTTTGTGTTTTTGATAGTTTTTCAGCAAGTAATAATTGAAGAACAAGTACATGAAAAGAGTACTGGAAATAAATGTTCATACACAGCCAAATCAGAATCGTACCAAGCAGATTTTTGATTATTTAAATCAAATAATTATCCAGATAGTGATTCCAAACAATTCCAGGAAGATTACAATAACAATGATTCCAACCTGGATAAAGAGTGAATACTGCAATCAAGAATGAAGCTGCTGCAAATGTCCAATGCTCTTACATAGCTCCACGTGGGAAGAGAAATGGCTGCAAGGTACAGCCGTACGGCTGTTAGGTGATGCCAAGCTGGAAACCCCAACCTCCACGCTGAACCGTAACTCTGTCCACTAAATCCTCCAGAAAGATGTCATACCAACTCCAAGGCACTGAAACTGAATGCTAGAACCAATAACCACTGTGCTGGGGGCTACGTCCTAGACAGGCAAGACCCTGGGGTTTTCGTCCCAGATGCTGAATCGCTCTCCAAAGCAAATTCTCCAAATCAAAGATGAAAATGTGTAAAAGATACCAAGAATTAGGTCTCAACTTCCTTATAACACCTTCCCACTTAGCTCGAACCCTAAAAGTGACTCAATGTGGTGTTTAGGGTTAAAATGTTATATTTCTCATTTTAAGTTGCCAATTGCATAGAAAAACGACCCTTTTTCAAATATAAAGAAATCCGTTCACCGAAAGGATCTGAGTCAAAAGAGAAATATTTAGAAAAGTCCAAGACCTTTCCAACGAGCTATTACACATGGGCATATGCATCTAGATGAAGCCAAAAACCCCTTATTACTCCAAAATGGCTATAATCATAGCCTTATTTAATTAATTAAACGCTAACTTAGGAAATATTTAAATATATTAAAAATATAACCCAAATAGCCGCAGAAGGCTCAAATGACTCCAAAAGCCTGAAACGGAACCTGCCACCTATCTGTGACTGAAGTCGGAAATCATGGATCCACTGGCAATCTTATCCCCAAAATCTAGGGATGCTCCTAGAAACTAGGAAACACACCCAAATCTCCTGAAACTGAAACCAAGGAATGGTCTCATGGAACCCCAACCCTGGACACTGTCACAACCTCCTAAAAAGTAGCAACTGCCTCCTAAAATTTAGGAACTGCTCCAAACTAGTCTACTACTGGTAGAAACACCAAATCCAAACACTGAATATCCTGACTGAGTCTCTATCCACCATTGCCAACCTACAAGACTCCATAATAGGCTAACTCACATGTCTCTGCTAGACAAAGCTAAAGAGGGGACATGACATGAGGCATAGGAGGATGATGTATCTTATATTGCATGCCTTCCAAATGATGATCTACATGCTTTAACCCATCCTTCTAGTCGGACCGATGAGCCTCAAAACACAAAATGTCTGAATATAATCCACTGGCAAACTCCAAGTCCTCCGTGGACTCCGTGGAGTAGGCGACCTCATCCATCCTCAATCTATCCTCCCAGTCCGGCTGCACTTGGTCATCAGACAAATTATTTTTCCAGCCCAGAACCACTGATCGGAGGATCCTTCCACCAAGGTCCCTCATGTCCCTCAAAATTTCCTCGCATGTCTCTTGCTCTTTGTTAATGGTATCTTTTGTTTCGCTCTTCATGGTGATGGTCCAGTACCATTCTTTTAAAATGTTGATGTTATAGGGATCCAGGATGGCGGACAATGTAGGAATCTGCGCTTGGGTCCAGAAAAGGGCCCTCATGAGGGGGAGAGTTGTAGTAACGACCTCATGAACCCTGAGGCATTCTCGCTTTACTTCGAACAGCTTGACCAAAATGGCCTTTCGGTGGTGGGCCATTTCCTTTACATCTTCAATGATTAGCTCTCCCCTTTCTTTAATGTCTCGAATCCATTCTTTGACAACCTTGGCGGTATCCCGTACTCCTTCGAACTCTATTGTAGTCCTTTGCTCCAATGCTGATGGGGGAACATGGGATTCGGGGGCATGATGCAACGGTCTCAGCAAGTGATCAACGTACCCCTCGGCCTGCTCAGCATGAACTCGGTACATGTTTCTCTCAGCAGTTATCTCGTTGAGTTGCCTGAGCATGTTTTGCACGGAGTCCTTGAACTCCTCCCTTTCCTGTTCTTTGGTGGCTCGCCTGATCGGGACGGTTGTAATGCTATAATCGGCCAACGCCATTTGGTCTGTTGGCTTATCCGGGCAGGGTAGCGATATGGATGGTGCGGTTCCTCTGCTCATCCTTGGTTATTCGGGAGTAGGTCTTAGGCTTTTTCTTCCCTTTGGACTTTGTTTCCCCTATGCGAGAGAAAATATCCTCCAAGTTGATAGGTGGCTTGGTGGCTGCCTTCCGCTGTGCACGAGAAACTAACCAGTCTTGAGGTATGGTCTGCCCGGATGCTATGGTCAAATTTCCACTCTGCTCTTTAAAGGTTTCAGCTAGTTCATTGCATATCTATAATTGATCTGTTACAGGAGGAGCTGAGGAAGTGTCCAGTCCTTTGCTTACAGTTGAGTTCTCCCCTACCTCACTGAATAACTGTCGGGTATCCCCATGTGATGGTTGCTCCTCAGTTCTGTCAGGCTCGTGGGTCTCATCTGCCCTTCGTTCTCCTTCAACGGTGGTGTCATCTTTGCCAGTACTATGCAGTTGCAATTTGTGCCGACTCCCCTGGGTGAGTTCATGTACATCAGCCCCTTGATTGGACGGAATTTCTCCTTCCTCAACTTGGTTTTTCAGGTTCACCAGAATCAATGATCTTCACCTCTGTATTTAGCTCGCCTTGTGCCGGAGGATTATCAGCTTCGAATGCATCAACATCGCTCTGGGAAGGCGGAGCAGGTATATAATCAAGTTCAACTACACCGTCATCGGAACTGGGGTCCTTTGATGATCAAGTGACCTCTGGTCTTCTAATAGGGATCTTCTCCCTTCTAGTCCTTTTTGACGTCCGAGTCCCTCTGCTAGCTTGGGCTTTCTTCCTTTTTTTGAGCCTCTCAACCTCTTCCTTTGGTGCACTTGAGGTTCCCTCATCTTCCGAGGACTGAGAATCAAGAATACCCATCATATGGTAGGTGAATTGAATTCCCTCATGAGTTAGCCGCTCAATCTGTTGGTGTAGCCAATGATCGGTGTAGCTTCCCAGGGTTGCCGTAACTACCTCAAAATCAGTAATTGGATCATGTGACCAATCGATGCCCGGAAAGAGGTGCCGTACTGCCTCAAACTCCCGAACCTGTAAGCAATTTCCAAAATCCGTTACCTGATCCGGGACCCGACGATATTCATAAAGTCGCATTTGATGCACACTTAACCTTGAATATTCACGTTGTCGGACCTCATAGTCATCAGAACAATTCTTCCAATAGTCTTCAATTGATTCCTTTGCTCTGGAGCACCTGTCGTAGGCTCTCTTTGCCAAATTATCATGATCAAAACATTTCCTTGGGAAATGTTCCTGTAGGCCATAAGAGGCTAACTCGGCAAGTGATTCATCGGCATGAGTTGCATTCTTTAAATGTACATCAAGGTTACCCACAATCATAGGGAAGGTGAATCCGGACCGCTTCTTGTCTCTGAGTAAACTGCTCGCCGGACGTGCTTGCCTTGCAACTTCCATAAGAATTATTTTGTCGGTTGGATAGCATGGAAGTCGGAAAGGAGCTCCTTCAAAGCCGGCTATCCGGCTATAGGAGAACCTAGGGAACTAAATAAACCAGGCGTTGTACCTTTGTACCAAAATGGTAGCTTGCTCTGAGAGCCTTATGTGTAATTCTCCTACATCAGCCTGATTAGGCGCATTGTGAAGGCGTCATTGACATGCTCATACTGACCAATAGTATAAGCAGGGTTGTTCTTTTCCCTCTGAGCTATGTCATGATAATGTAGTTGAGGATAGCAATCGTGCACCTTTACTTGGTTGGGCCCGTTCCCGATTTCACCCTTCTTGATCAACCTTAGCAGTGGCTAGTGTCGGGTGAACATATAAACTAGGTAAGAGGTCATGGTGAAGTGCTTTTTCTCTTCAAGTTCGACCAACTGGGTATGGATATTGTCACTGATGATCTGGGCCCAGTCGAACTAGGATTTCCCGACGAAAACCTGCTCCGTAAAATAGAACATCCACTCCTCAAAAAGGTTAGACTGAGGGAGTCCCATAACCCAGCTAAGCAAGGTGACCATATCTCCATGCTCATAGTGAAAGTCACATCTTGGGGTCTTTTTCCCAATTCTAATACTCGGAGGCCTTCTCTCCTTATACCATTCCTCATTTATCAATGTCCTGCATTTAGCAGGGTTCATGTCATATGCAACTTGTGCTTCATCTATGGTTGTCGCAATGGGGTTATCTGAGAAGGGGATGTCGAATGCGTCGCCAATGGCCTCAGGTGTGAAGTCAGCTAGGACCATATTCTCAAGAACCACTAATCTGGTATCTGGCTGATAATGTCGGGCAGCCTCAACTACCAGCTCATAATTTTGCACTGATGAAGGAAATCCTGCTGCCTGGGCGATACCACTCTCCATCATCCGCCTAGGCCTGCCATAGGCGTTAGGGGAAAATACCCGGTCTCTGAAGTCCTAAATATCAATGTGGCCCAGGTCAGTAGCGCCTATGTTTTCCCATATGCTTTGGACCTTTGGCTCCCTTGGTCCTCCTCTCTGGTACTGGTATTTCATCTTCTCGCCTTTGCAAGGGAGGTCTGATTTAGAAGCCCGAGATGTTTCGGCTGCACCAGGTGTCTTTGAGGATTCTACTGCAGATTTAGGCATTTATCCTGCACAACCGGATGCAGATTACGAGACGAGATGAAGGAAACAAGACAGGTTAGCTAAAAGGGATACGTTAGCGAATAAGGATCAACGGAAAACCAAAATTTGAAGGAAGCATGACACTTCAGAAAAAGAACCTGATTAATTTGGACATGAAATATTATTAAGCTCTTTGATTAAAAAATTACTATTTGGCTGCGGTTCAAGGACTTAGGTGTTTAATGATCGCTAAATTTGCACTTAGTCTTTAAGTTCAGTTTTTTCAAAAATGAATGAGGTTTAAAATTCCCTAAGTCTGAAATTTGCATTCCTGATTAACTTTTGACAGACTCTGATTTTGCTGCTTTGCTTGATGCTTTCGAAAGGGAAAAGATGCGGTCTACGGGATTTAATCATTTAATCAATTTTGCATAAACACATCTAACCAATCTTGCATATATTTCAAACGATTCCAAGGGAGACAAAGCGAGCTTACTTGGCAAATATGGTGTCAATCTACACAAATTCGACCTGCAGGGTTGTTTCTTTTTTGAAATTTGAAAATGCCTTGCGTTTTTTGGAAAAAATGCACAGCTCGTGATTCACAAAAAAAGGAATGATTTTTTCCCTAAGGTCGGAAATTTACCTCGCGACTTTCATGCAGAATGGTAGGGTTTGCGATTGTGAAGTTTCTAACTCTTTGACACTTGTTTTATGCCGAAGTTTGGGGTTTGGGCTCCGCAATACTGCAAACTTTCAAACGCTTCGCGATTTACCCTCTGCTCTCGAACTTGGGCGATTGTGGCCTCTTTGCGAGGTTAAAAAAAAGGTTTGTGTTTTATCTATGCTGCCGAAGTTCAGTGTTTCATTGACCTTGTTCAAAGTTTATACTTCACGATTTACCTCCAGGCCAAAGTTCGGTGATTTCGGGCCTCTTTGCAAGGTTAAAAAAAAAGGTTCCGCGATTTACACTATGGTGAACTTCGGCGATACATGACTCTTTGCAAAGTTTTTACTTCGCGATTTTCTTTATGTTACCGAAGTTCAGCGTTATGGGTCTTTTTGCAAGGTTTTACACTTTCTTTTTTCACATTTAAGCAATTTGGCGAAAATCGGCACTTTATGACCTTTTTCAAACTTTAAAAAAAGTTCGCGTTTTATCCTCTTGCCGATTTTCGGGATTTTGGTCTTCTTTACCAAGTTCCAATATTTTAACTTGTTGCACTTTGTCGCCGAAGTTTGGCGTTTTACCTCTCTTTGCAAACCTCTTACACTTCGCGATTTATCGCCGAAGTTCGGCGTTTAGGAGCCTTCTGTGAATTTTTATACTTTGACATTTTGCGCCTTTTCGCCAAAGTTCGGCAGTTTTTGGTCTTTTTCAAACTTTTGAAAAGTCTCGCATTTTATCCATTATTGCCGAATTTTGGGGAAATACACCCTCTTTGCAAAGTTTTTATACTTTGAAGTATTTTTACCTTTGTGCGAATTTCTGCGTTTTATGAGCTTTTCAAAGTTTAAAAAAAGTTCGCGTTTTAACCCCCTTTTGACGAAATTCGGGATTTATACCACTTTTGCAAGCTTTTTTCTCTTTTTAACTTGGGCGATTTTGCAAGTTGAAAAAGGACATTTGCAAAGTTTCAGACTTAGGCGTTTACTTCAGTTTAAGCGATCCTTTGAAATTTTAATGCTTGAGCGTTAAGCTCACCTTGCGGATTCTCAGGCTTACGCTCATGACAACATCGTCCCCTGGACTAATTACGAGCACTTAAAAAAAAAACGCGAGACACCCTGCACAAAACTCAACAAGGCGAAGGCTAAAAGCCAAAAAGAGAGGGACCCTGTCGGCGATAGGGAGCATGTGCAACGCACAACACTACCCCCGTGGATTTTCCTTACCACCTCTTTCCATCCACCTCACATTCCTCTCCCTCTCTACTATGTCATTGCTTGGGCCTCACCGAACTCTAAGATGGAAGAAAAAGTTTTCAAGGCAGTTTTTTATAAAAAAAAAAATTTTTAATAAAAAAAAGGGAGCATCCACCTCACCATTCCCTTTCACTTGTAATTATGGCACATGCCTAAGCCCCTTAAATCCACGATGAACCATGAGGCAAGAGGTGGCGTTAAGGATAGGAAGCTGGCCTTTGAAGTTAAAGACGTGTCACATAAATAAAACACTGGAGTTTTAAAATTGGAGCAGAGATAAAGATTCAATCAAGCATTAAGATTGGAATTCAAGCAATACCAATGAATTTGATCAGCTACCAAGAGCAATATCAACCATATCAAATTCAAGAAAACACCATTAAGGTGAATTTAACCACCTCTTAGAGTGAATTTCTGAGCAATCTTAGACCTGGAAACATCATTTGCTGTGTTGAAATTCGACTTTCATGTCTGAGCATCATCATTTTCAAATCCTAAGAGTACAAATTTGAATATAGACATCAATCAAACTCAGAAAGGGTTTGGTTTTTGGGATTTCTAAGATATTTTCATTAAATGTCAGACCTGATTTAGGTTAACCTCTTTTAGTGCAGGTTCAGATCAGACATATGAAGAGTTTTGAACATTATGATTGCCTTAGGATGATTCATTTCTAGGCTTTCAATTATCAAATTCTGCTTTTATAGTTTTTGAAACTGCATTAACATGATCACAATCAAGTAAAAATCTGAGTTTAATGAAGGGCTAGGGTATGAATTTAAGGCTGGAAATCAGAATAGCTATCAGATTTTATATTAATTCTCTGATTTCCAGAATCTAATTACCCCTTATTTTTGCTTTCAATGTTGCCCACATGTCTTTCAGCTTAGTATCCTTTCAGTACCGTAACTCAAGGTGTTGAAATAGCAGGAGATAGATGGCAGTCCCAAAGACTGGAGGGGTATCTAGGCAAACACAAATCAAGGAGGATTCAAAAGGCATGCCTCAAAAGCCGCCACCCTATGCCAGATTTGAGCAATTTTGAATGAGTGAAAGGGTTTTAATCACCAACTTTGTGCAAATGAGGACAAAACACAGATTGGCAATGGGAGAATTGGTGCTAGAGGAGATAAGTAGGGTTTTCATCAAATTGGGGTTTTCGCAAACCAAGCCCTTAGGAACGATCTGATTAGTTGATGGAGCAAGGTGATCAAAACTTATCACACAAAATAACTTACTACAAATGAGGCCCTTGAGGTTGAAATCTAATACAAATGGAGGATAGAATGCCGACTTGCTGGTAGCATAGTTACACGAATGAAAGGAGAAATGCTGCCAGCATGCAAACAAAGGTCTAATTGCTGCCATGCAAAGGAATGTTGAAAGGCCGATTTGCTTATACAAATGAGGTTCACAAAGCCACAAATATCAGATTTGAATCTGATCAAGGATAAAATACAAATGAACACAATAATACCGATCCACCTTTGATGTTATATATGAAAATTCGGCCAAGGCATATAATTCAACCCGTCCTAGGGTACAAAGCCCGTTCTAGGCTAGAACCATCTCGTCTCTTGTCCAAAGCTACCTGTCCTAGGCTAGAATGCCTCGTCCTTTGACCAAACTGCTCCATGATTAGAATGATCTCCCCTGGCAAGGCAAATACGCCTTGGGAAAATTTTCGCTTTAAAATATGCCATTTAATGAATTCCAAATTGGAGAAATGATATTGCCTTGAATTTTAAAACATAAAGTATTTCATTTAATGGGTGCGTTGAGCAAGTGATAAGGCTATGCATGCAAAGGGAAACATTTAATTTGGTGAGCTGACTTTGATTGAAGCATGTCTGATTGGTGCCACTCCAAGACTTAACGCTGCCATGATGCAAGCTGGATACATGCATTTAAAGTATGAACTTTGATACTCAAGATTAACTCCAAGCATTGATTACAAGCATTTGATCCAATCAATACAGGATACATTCATAAATTGATTATCAGGGATTTAATATAAATGGCAATTTGAAACCAATTCACTTCCAAGGACCCCACGATTTTGAGAAAAGATGCCTTCATTTAAAATCTAACATTGATGATTATAAAACATTAAATGGATGCCACCAAATCGATCTATTGTTTTACTTTTAATTGCCAGACATTAAATTTGAATCACCAATCGGTTTATGATGAGGTATCGAGTTTTTTTTAATAACTATGAGTTTGTGTTGATCATTTCATTGAATCAACACAAGGACGATGTTGCAATTGATCTCATTAAGGCAGTGATGTGTATCCAAGCAAAGATGAAGTCGTTTGTTGACTCAGCAAATTCATCAGTCCATCAGCAAATTACAAAGAACTATTGAATCTTCGCCACAATTTGACAGTATTCAGAGGTCAATCAGAGAAGTATATTTATTTGAAAGAGAGCGAATTTTGTGAAAGGGTACTCAGATTTACACAACTCGTCAGTCTTGAAACAAATCGCAGGTCTGAGATACAGTGTATTTCATCAATTTGAGATTGATTTGGGCCTTATCTATGTCTGATTTGACCTCTATTCATTAAACTTTTATTTCAAGGAGACTCTTTTAATACGGTCTTATCATCTTTGAGCATTTACAAGGATTTATTATCAGCAGGGTGATCATATTTCATGTTAAGGGTTAGAGATGCACTCTAGGGTTGAGAACATTATAGCCTAGATCATTAAGTTTTAATTGAATATCATTTTACAAAACTAACTTAGACAACTCTCGCAGGTAAAGCATGGCAGGAGCATGGTTGACATTTATCAAGCACTCAAAGAGAAATTTTCACAATCTTGAATTTCCTTCGGAAATCCAAGAATCATTGCTAGTATAGACTATAGCCAGATGAAAGCATTAGAATGCAAGTGATCAAGAAAAGGGATAGTTTCAGAAGAGTTAATCAAAGTTAGAGGTTCAACTTGAGCAAAGTCATCACCACATCAAGAGCTTGATAATGTTGAGTATCAAGAGATATGCCTCATTCATTTACATTCACACACTTTTGATGAGTTACAAAGATCAAGCAAGCTGAGGTGGCGCCCAATCATTGCATCCAATCATGATAAGGCGTTCAGACTCAATGAACTTGACTCATCCTACAAATAAGATCATTACTACATGTGGGCATAGAGTTTGATGTACCTACCATTGTCATCTATTGGTTGAATTTTCAAAGGTCATGTGTCCCATCAAATGTAATGTTATCATTGGTCAAACATTAAATGCTTTGCAATAGGTGTAACCATAGTTGAACTACTCGCCAAAAGCAAAAACTCGCCAAGGCCTGAAAAGAAAAACTCGGAAAAAAATCGGCCAGTATTCGGCAACTCAAAAAATTACTTAGCATTTGGGAGTCATCCCACTAGATCACGCAGCTTAGCATTTGGGAATCTTTGTGCAACAGAGGATAGAATACTTAGTATTTTATTCTATGTTGCATAGTGCGTAAAATCACCATCAACATAACCTAACACAGATCTCTTGCGCCCCCTTATGATTCGGATGCTGAGTTGTTTTCAGCATGGCAAAAGTTAGGAAAGTAATTCAGATGGTTTTTTAGTGAATTTGTTGGTTCAGAACTTTTTTTGTGGTCTCTGGTGTACAGTGTATCAGCATTTTGAGTAGCTCTTTGGGAACCCTAAGTGACAAGTATATATTGTTTTCTCGAATTCATTTTGTCAAACTGCGATTGAGGAGCTGGTGAATGCGAAGAGGACCAAAAAAGTTACTGCATTCGATCGAAGCTATTTTCAAATTGTGATCTTCCCATGGCTAGCTCTAAAATTGTCAATATTCTTGAAGAGCCTCGACCTATTTTTGGGACTCGATCCTTTAGTCTTGCGGTAGAAGACCCTGTCAATGCTTTTTCTATTGTTCCTAACAAAGTTATTCATAAAGAGGATGTCCATTGTTACATTCATGTTTCTATGGATGAGCATGATCATAGAAAAATCAATGACTTCGAGAGAATTCATCTAGTTGATACTTTGCAGAGGTTTAAACCTGATTATGCTAGTCTAGGGCACATGGGGTTGGATCAAAGAAACGGGACTCAGACTCGGACTCGGGACTCGGAGTCAAAACTCGGCTGGACTCGGGAAAGTGAAAAACTCAAGAAATTTAGAGATTTTTAAAGATTTAAAATTTGTTTCATGCACCCTTTATTGAATACACCTTAAAGACATAATAACATCATCAAACTCGGCTCATTTGATTACATACACAAGTATACATCAATCACATAAGCATAAACGCAAATTGTAGGTGAAGGAAATAACAAACATAGATTTATAAATATTGTCAAATGTATACAATATTACAAAACTCATGGAATAAAACATCCATGTTATCATATGATCATCATCAAATGTTCCATACAAATACCAAAGGTAAATACAACTACAAGCCTATGGCTCACAGGAGCCTACACCCTCCGGCCCCGACCCCTTGCAAAGGCATCTAAGGTAGGTCCTGGATGATTCGACAGCCATAGCCGCTCCTCGTGACACCATGCCATGCTCACCAACATCGGGAACATCTATGTCACTATCTACCTCTGAATCTCCTGTCTCTGCTCGTGCTCTCCACTCCTCCTCTGCCATGGCTACCGTCTCAACCTCTATATCTACCTAGTCGATCCAATCAGTGTCAGACTCGGAGGTTAAATTTTCCCTACTTCTATCGACGCAATTTCCCCCTATATTTTTCAACGAGGGTTTGGGGGCAGCGCCCACAAGGTGGGGTCAAGGTGCATCACCCCTTGCAGGGTCAACCCGTTATTTAGTAAAGGCATTAGGTGTTATTTTTCTATTGGCTGACATGTTGTAACCCTAATTTTTCTCATTCTTAGGCAGAGGTTGTAGTGAACAGAGACAAGATTATTCATTTTTAAAAAAAATTAAAAAATGCATTTTTTTTGGCCTTTTTTGGGCCTTGCTGCTGGCCGAGTTCCAGGCACGGGACTCGCCGTGTTTGGCGAGTTTATGCCAAACTCACCAACTCGGCGAGTCTGGCGAGTTCGCCCCCTAGACTCGAACGAGTCCGAATCCAAGCTCACCAGACTCAGGGGGGCATGTATCGTACTCGGACTCGCCAAGTTTGGCGAGTCCTTGGTGATTTTCCCATCTTTGGATTCTTGTTGGATACTTGAAGTAATTTTCTATGTTTTCCAATGAGGTAGTAAAGATCATGTTGAGCAGAATTCATGAAGACTACTTATGGTTGGATCAACCACACCTAATTTCCAAGGAAGCTCTAAGGGGTGTGACCGGCTTTTGCTCTACCGAAAAGGTGCCTACTTTGAAATCAATTAAGAATCTAGAAGTGAACAGGCTAACTGGAGTTGTATCTAATAAGCGAGCCCTCCGAATTGACAGCATTGCAGATTTGGGTGTGAGATATGCGACGATGGGAATTTTGTACAAAGTTTATTTCAGAAATCAAAAAGGATCTTCGTCTACAACAATCTATGTGGCTTATCAAATGGTAAAGGAAAACAAGGACTATGATTTTTGTGAGCTCTTGAGGCATTAGCTGCTAGACAATCTTCGGATGACAAAGGATGAGTATTACCCCTTTCAGTATGGCTCTCTTGTTGTTTTCTTGGTATTCTACTTTCTAAATGCATTGCCCGGAATGAAAAATGTTGTGTGGAGAAAAGATATGATTGTTGGTGCTCAAGTCAAAGAGTATTTGGATAATTTGGATAATGATGCTTGCTATAAGTTCTTTATGGATCTCTAGAAGGACATGATTAGTAGAAACAAAATTTCTACAAATGTTCTTTATGCCTTTTGGGTTCGTGGGTTGGGTTCGTCCATACATACATACATACATACATATATACAAAAATTTAAAGAAATATGCCAAATCAAGAATCTAAATACATTTAATAGCATGCTTCTTCATCATTGATCAATGCCAAATGCCAATTGAATCATTGATAGTTCAAAATTTCAATAATATCATATTATGTCATATGCCATATGGTTTTTTGATTGAAAAAGGCAAAAAATAATAATTTTTAATGTTTAAAAGTCACTTTATGTGACTTAACCCAGCCGGCGAACTTGGGTTCGTGCCTGAGTTCGTCCGGGTCTGACCAGGGTTCACCCCAGGGGCTCTGGGTTCATTGTGGGTTCGTGTTCACGAACCCACAATGAACCCAGGAACACGAACCCACAGTGAACCTAGGGCCCCTAGGGTGAACCTTGGTCGAATCCATAGTGAACCTTGGTCAGACCCGCTGCAAACCCAGTGTGAATCAAGACGTACGTGGACCCGGTCCGGGCTAGAGCCTTTAGACAAGTGAACCCGGTATCACAATATTTTGTCAATAACAATAGCTAGTATGGGAGTGTTAATTATATGTGAAATCATGCCTACCATTGGAAGCTAGTCAGTCATAGTATGTTATGTTTAATTGCAAACATATTATAAAGTTTAAAGCTGACACAGATTCATTTGAAATAAAGGTTTTTACTTATGGGAGGATAAGATAGGTGAGGCCAAATCCCATTGATAGAAAACCAGCAATTGACCTCTTCCCTTAGACAACTGAATTCACCTTATTTGCTTCTTGTTTGACTGCAAATTGAGTTTCCCTTTTCTGTTGGAGCTTCTAACCTGGAACTCAAACTTCAAGTCATGCAACCTGACCTGTGAGTGGGTGTTGCAGCCATACAAGTGAAGAGAGAGATGGGAAGTAAACTCTTATTGAAGATGATTTTTTGAATGCTAAACATTTTATTGACCCAATATACAATTTCAATTTGTTGCAGATAAGCATAATAAGTCTTTCCTGACTTTTTAAAAGTAGAGTTTAACAGCCATATTTTAATTAAGATTTTGATCAAGATAAATTTAAAGTTTGCACCTTCATAATTTAGTGTGAAGACTCACTAGTTTATAATGCAATTTGTTTCCTATTTAGCATTCTTATTGTTTTACAATATCCAAGTATTCAAAAAATAGCCAAAGACAGGGTGAATATGAGTACCACACATGCTCTTCTGATTAAATGTCAATGTCCCAGCTGGAGACAAAAACGTTGACTCTTCTCCCTCAGGACCCCACTGAACAACAGGCACTGCTTCCTTAATCCCATAACCACTGGTCCATGTAACTGTCATCTGTATATTCAGAGTGTAAATTTCGCTTCCAAGTTATTCAAGCACAGAACATAGAACTGTACTTTCAATTTCAGAGAATCTAAATATCATTGGCTAATTACCATATAAACAAAACCCACAACATAGATTCATATAGATAGGTTTTCACATGTGCATCTTACTACAATAAAAATTGTGTCCTTTGGTACAACTAAAGCACAGGATATCCACTATATTGTTCCTTATTCTACAAGCCCCTTGAGCTTTTTTTAACTCTTATCTGGATATTAAGATCTTTCTTTTGCAGGTTATCCTAAGTAGAAACCTTTGTAACCAATCATCTAACTCATAAGTTATTATTGAATCCCAAATGATATTAACTCATAAAAATCTTCAGACAAATGTATTCCATACATTGATATATATAATTTTATCAAATCACTCATATTTCAAAGAACAGACTCAGACAACAATCGGCAGACTTGGACTCCATGCTCAGAAAAAATTGGCATATTATAAAAACACATGAATTCATAAAATAAACTTGAATAACATGCCAAATATTGTTCAGAAGTATAAAAAAATAACTTAATTTTGAGTTGATAGAGAAATTGTTGAAAGATCATTTAAATCCCACAACAGTGAGAAGTGTTTCAAAAAGACAAATTTGAAAATAAAATAGATTTTTTTTCTACTAACTGGAGATTTTCTGGAGTGTACTCTATGTGAAATTTGACAAAACTCAGCAGTCAAGTTTCTAGCAAGAAATTCACCAAGCACTTTTGGCTCACAAATACACTCACAAGTCTGCAAGTAACTCGGCAGGTTTTTTAAAATATGAGATCTTCCATACACTAATTACACTAATACACAAGTCTTTAATAGAGTTCAATATTTAAAAAAATGTCTGGTAAAAGATGGAACTTAGTTATTACAATGTTTGTTACTCAAACTTGTAATTTTACTTTTTGTTATTGTTTTTACTATTTTATTTGTGAGGTAAAATTTACATTCTTCTCAAGATAAAAAAATTACACCTATAGGGAAAAACCGTGATATCCTCCAAGATTTAGTTTGACCATTAAAATTTCAAAAAAAATCTCTGGTGGCCCTGCATGAACATTCAAATGAGCACCATTAACTCTCACCCAATATTTATCAAACTTCTTTATATCTTGCCTCCCATTGTGAGATCAAGACAAGGTGACTTTCACCTTGCATGACTTTTCAACCACCACACTAACATATCAAGATGTCTACCAAATCAAAAGATTATCCTAATATTATTAATCACTATTCATCCTAAAATTGAAAGGTCATTTAAATTTTGAAAAGTACTTTCCATCATCTATTACGAAATAGAAACAAACTCTTCCATTAAGATTGTTAAACAATGGCATAGGATCTCAGTTCAAAGCTATCTAAAAATGAAAATATTTACATAATTTAGATTTGTGTGGGCTAATTTAGGTTTGTGCAGTGCTCATGTAGGGGTGGTGGGTTTGTGCAGTGCTCAAGCAAAGATGGTGGGTTTGTGCAGTGCTCATGCATGGATGGCGGGCTTGTGTA
The DNA here is from genome assembly GCF_030272615.1 of Cryptomeria japonica. Taxonomy (NCBI): domain Eukaryota; kingdom Viridiplantae; phylum Streptophyta; class Pinopsida; order Cupressales; family Cupressaceae; genus Cryptomeria; species Cryptomeria japonica. Next base: position 518,886,825 of record NC_081405.1, on the reverse strand, counting down.
GTGCTCACACACAGTTTTCATCACTTCACCACTTTTGGCACTCATAGCTTAGGCAACTCTTGTAATGCAACTCAAGGATACAAAGGTTAAAGGCAATATTTGGGCGAAATTGCAAGGGGAGCTTGCAATTCCACCCTTGTAACAGCTAAAGCAATAAATCTTCCAACCTCATCTTTCAAGACCTCTCTCTCAATCCTGGATTCATTCTTGGACTTGTCCAGATGAAACCCTCTTATTCTAAGGCTAAAGACCACAAAATGTTGCCAAGAGAACACTAAACTAACAAAACACCTAACCTAGCCAGCGAAAAGAGGGGTCCCCATTTGCAATGGGGCGATGTGTGAAAACGTCACAACACACCTAAAACCAAATGTCAAGAATGGGGTTCTATCAAAAGACCACAATGGCCAAAAAGGGCTTCTAGACACTCTAGCCCTATCCTTTTCAAATAGTACTAGGTTGACCTTCTACTTTCTTTTGGGTTCATCCAACTCTTGATTATTGAAACCATCTATGTTCAAACCCAATGCCATCACAAAATCCTTTCACACACACAAAAAAATCTTTTTGACAAAGAAGTATTTTATTTAGTTCAAAGACAAGTATTACTACAATATAGAATGAGATGTAAAAGTGACAAAAGCTCTTTTAACTCCAGTCCTCAAATGAATCCAATTTCTAACCCTTTAAATGCTAAGCTTAAAACCTTCAGAGTGTCCATGATCTAAATTGATCTCTATTGTGTTGCACTGTACCCCCCCAAAATGGGTTGCTTAGTGCTAGATAAGTAATTAATCTCAATTAGTTATTAATCATCAATACCAAGAGATATGAGCTCTCATCTTAATAGGATGTGTCTTGCTGAGCATGCCCCTTGATCTATATATAAATAAACATCACCCTATATTCATTCATACAAAACTATCAAATTATATAATCTATTTTATATTCTATTATGTAAATCTATTATATATTTACTACGTACCTAATATGTTTATTACACTTAAACAATATGAAAGAACTGATACAATGAACACTTGTATTGACCGTAAGAACACTCTTATAAGCAGCATGAACAAACATTTAAAGCTATTAATAGTTTCTTCTTCTTATAGAATGCAAGAACTGTGAGATGTTACAGGAGCTGGCAGAGCTTGGCCCCTTTCACATGTTCAGCTGCAACAACAATGAGGAGCTCCGCATGACACAAACCCCTATATAAACCTCAAGCAACTCATTCCAATCCAGCCTGCCAAAGCTTGCTCCAACAATGACATCACTCTGCTCTTGTCCACACATGCAATGGATCATCCTTTCAAGTGATATTTTTAACTTTATGAGCAGTTTTATTTTGTTTTTTTGTCTTTACTTTAATCATACCAAACTTGATATATCAATGGGTCAGCCAGATATATGGAAGTTGCAATAGTTCTTTAACAATAATAAGAATATAAGGAGAAAGTTCTGTGTAATGTCCCCTATTAGGTTTAGACATGTTTTAACCATAATTAATCTATTTCAATATACTTATGACTCAAGCCAAATATATTAGGTGACATTTCCACCTTAATATGAATCCAAACAGTGATATTCCACTACTCAATCAATTAACTATGAACAATTAAATTGTTCATCTATCATACTTCCATAATTCTTAATGCGAGTGTCAAACCAATTGTAATGTCCCCTACATGAAACATCTCCTTACCCAACTTTTTAAACACAGACAGTAGTGACATATAAACATATTCTCCTTGCCGTTTATTATCTTATGAACTCTTTCTAATTTACAATCTAATATTGTTATTTGTCTGATTAAGACATTATGTATATATATGTTTATAATATTATTGATATCACACCATATCTATATATCTATCTATCTATCTATCTATTTCTAATTATGATTTACATATATACACATAAATAAATTAATTAATATAATCCATTATTGATATATTTGCTAATTACCTATAATATACATTATTGATATTACCACAGCTTAAGACATTAGTTATTAATATATTCAATGGGGCTGGTAAAAGGGCAGACAGATTCTGATGCATAACAGATCTGGTCTGCCACTGTTATGAAATTAATTATTACTAGTATACATATTACAATCTACAATCTATGTTAATATTATTATTAAATTCTGCATATAAACATTATCGGGACACCGCCCAGAACAGGGTTGTTACTTACTAAACACATCCCCTATGCATACCACCCAGAACAGGGATGTTACTGTATGTAACTTAATAACAGTTCTGATCTGATCTGATCGATGCTGCCAGAAAATTTATATTTTTTTCTTCCTTTTTCCCCCTTCAACGAATGATGGAAATGTCTTCTCTTATCGATGTTTTTGAATGAGGAGTCATATTGGACGAGACATGTCTCATCCCGTTTGGTAATCGCCACTCTCTATAACAGCTTCTAGTCAGATTGATTTCTACATTTGTCTAACGCACCCCTTCATTAATCATAGCATTTTCTTGTCTTAATGCTAATTGATTAGACTCGTATTTTAATCACCTCCTTTCATTCTCCTTTCATTAACTAAGTGATTGAGTTCCAGATCGTACCCTTCCATTATAGTTATCGTGTCCCATCATTAGTTAACCTTCGTAAATTATTAATTTAAACATTGTTTAGCCTCTTTATCGAATAAGCTGATTGCTCATGTATTTAGTCAATTACCTTAAGTCGACACTCTTAAGATCATATCACTTCTTTGATGAGAATGATATTCCTTCTTAGTTATCCTTTAGTAAATAAAATAAATAATTAAATTAAATAAATAATTAATCAACTACTATACCAAATATATTAAGTAAATAATCAACATCACCATATTTGTTTATAATTTATGTAATATAATATTAATTTAAATATTTCAAGAAGATTATTATTGATAAATAAATATTAATAAATTTTTTTTTTTAATAATTTCAAATAATCATTCATTGATAAATATTATATTAATTAATAAATAATAATTACTTCATATATATCTATAAGGAGGGGACATGACATTCTGTATAGCTCTTCATAAATAATTGTCTTTACAGTCCCTTTACCAATTTCGATAATATGGTAGTTGTAGTAGTGATATCTATTACAAGTGGGCTGAGAACGACTCTCTCAATCAAGAATCCAAGACACCAATGTTAATTTAATTCTGAAATATATGTGAAAAATCACTAAATACATGATTTTTGTCCTTTCAAGCAGTCACAAACTGCAATCCACTGATTAATATTAATACGACAATTTTCTCTTTGAAAAAAAGACTAAGGATAAAGGTATTTGTAGCTATTCATGGTCTTTACAGTCCTTTCAGCAAGTTTGATAATATTGGTAGTGATAGTGATGTCTATTACGAGTGGGTTGAATTTGAAAGGAAGGACGCTCACAATCAAGAACCCGAGACTTTAATGCAATTCTGAAATGTATGTAGAAATTTACAGAATGCGTAATTGTTTTCCTTTCAGGCATTCACAAATTGTAATCCATTCATTTTTGTTAATACAATGTTTTGCGTTTTTAAAAAAAATAAAAAATGTGACCACATTTCTAAAAGTTCAAAATTTTATACTAGTTTTGACCGTTTTATAAAATATTTTAAAGTGTTATTCTTGTGATACTACTTTACTCTTGTGAAATATTTATCAATTTTCCCTACATCTATGCAATAAATATTATGGATCAATGTACCATTATGGTAAATAAATCTCACGATATTATAATTCAGAATTTTACGTTATTACTAGACTTTAAAATTGCAAATTTTGATACTAAATAGGGGCTACAGTTATCTGAAAGGGGTCCTTAGTATATTTCACAATTTTAAATATTATAACCATGATCTATCAGATAGATAGTTAAGCCACAGAAAAGTCAAAATTCACTACAAACATCAGCCTGCAAAAACTCTAGAGAAAAGAATATGATTTGAAAGAAAATGAAAAGAGATCCAGTAATTTCTGAAAGAAAGATTGCAGTACAAGACAAAGTAACAAGAGGCCTTTTATTAATTCTATGTTGTAATAAATGCAGAATCTTACTTCATTCCAGGATTTTCCTTGTGCAAGGCGTGGATAAACTGGAGATTTTGGATACAAAAAGCTGACAGTATTTGAGATTGCCAACAACACTGGCTGTTCAGAGAAAAATGTATCAGATTTGTTAGTTTAATGCACTAAAAGTACCACACTTTCTTACAATCTGATCTAAGATTATCCTATATGCAACAAAACCAAAGACAGCTAAAACCAAAAAAATGAGATTGTCTACTTCCTTTTAGTTGAATGGTTTAAACTTATATTTTCCTGTCAATAGAAATAGGGAACGTAAGAAATGAACCAGAACCTACCATCCCATATAAATCATGGAACTTTAAAGCATCTGAATATAAAACAAATTTACCAATTTAAAATATTTCATACAAAGCTAACACCACATCTGAACCTTAAATGCTAATGTCCCAAGGACAAGTACAAATGGATACTATTTGTTCTTGAATTGTAAAGACTTGCAAATAGATTGACATATAACAATGCTATGTGAATATCATAACAAAAAAGCCAAACATTTTAGTTCAAAAACATTGTGTAGAGCTCCACCGATGGCCCCTATTATTGCTAACAAAGAATAGATATTCTAGAAAGTTTGTTGATGACCCTCCTTCGCTGCACACAAAGAGCATCCTCAAATAATCATATAGATATCCAAAACTCCATATAAACAGGTTGGTTTCATCTCAATAATGATGAGCAAAGATAAAACTTCCATGCCAGAACTTTGGAGGTCTCAATACAAGTAGAGACTAAATTGAAAGGGAAAAAGATCATTATTTTCATTCATTTAGTGCATTAGAGCATAGTGTTGCGCGATGCACACACATCCCCGCCTCCTGAGGGGGACCCCCTGCCTGTAGCTTGCTCCGTTTGAAAGAAGAGAAGCTTTGAGCAAAACTCAAGCTTTTAGTTGCCTCCCAGTAGCCTGCTAAACCAGTCGAACATACCAATTTAAGCATCAAGGTATTGTTCTAAGGCGATGAGGAGTCGAAATCATAAATTATCGGTTTCCTTACATGTCCAATGCTAAGAATAGCCCCGAAGTAGCACCCGTAAACATATTCAAGATAGCATAAGTTTGCGTTTTTGAAGACAAATGGAGTGGAAGCCTATTTTTTCCTATGACCAAAAATTTGTCATCACCTTTCACAATGTCGTAGAAAGCACCGAAAATGTGCCAAAGGAATGCAACATAGATGAGTCGAAACAAATGGAAGCCTGGACGCTTTTAAAAGGATCATCTTGAAATCACTTGCTAATGACCCGATAAAAATTCTAATATCGACGTCAAAGCCACCCAAGGAACTTGCCAAACAAAGCAAAAGCTCAATGAAAATAGCATTTCCTAAATCCCTTTCCAGTTCCGCCAAAAATGTCGATAGCAACGCTGAGTTGCATCTCAAAGCAAATAGGTGCGAAATCGAAAGTCTTAAGAGGCACGAATCAAAGTCCAAAGTCGCATCCTTCTAAGGCCCCTAAGAACACCGATAAAAATGCCGAAAAAGATAGCATTTAGAGAAGTCAAAGCAAATAAAGTTCAACCCTTTTGGGATCGTAGTGATATTTCGTGCCTACCCATCCTGTGGGAAATACCAAGCCAAATCAAAAGCAAATGAAATGTCGGGCCCAAGTAAGCCAAACTAAGCATAGGTTCGGTTTTTCTTGTTTTATGAATTGTTTTATCACTCCTTCCAATCCCCACAAAAAATACCAAAAATCCGAACACTTGAAGCGAAGCGATTAAATGATGGGGAGGGTGAAAATTTGAAAGGGTCTAGGTTCAACATATTTTTCTTGCAGAGTCATATGCCAAGCATACTCGAGATAAGAACGAAGAGAAATAAAGCTCGAACATCTGTGTAAAAGAAAAATGAAATCGTCTTTTCATTGGTCATCGCAAGCCTCCTAAAAGGGCTGACATAAATACCGAAAAAGGCACGATGTGATAAAAAATCAAAAGGCCAACATAGTAAAAATCAAAGCAAGGAAAGTTGGGGTTTTCTTTTAAAAAGAAAAGAATGAATCATCACACCTTTGCATATACTAATAAAAAGCCCGAAACTTATACTGAAGTAAAGATGCCAATGAAATGGTGAAAGTGGGGATCATTTCAATCATCAATGGAATTCGTATGTTTTGAAACAAGGCGTACTCTTTCCCATCATGCCTTATAAGGCCGATGAAAGTACCAAAATAGGTGTTAAAAATAGTTAAAATTTAAAAGGAATGCAAGCCAAGCAAAGTTCGGCATTTGACATGGCACCCAAGCTTGAACTTTCTCAGTTTGGGCCAATGCTCGGTGATATCCTCGGCATGCTAAGGTTCAAATCCAAGTTGACATCTCAAGGTTGGATTATGTAGCCACAAGAGGTAAGATTAGGAGACGTCATGGGTCTTTTCTAGACCAACTGGGTTGCACTCCAAAATCAATGTTCATCGGAGAATTGAAGTTAGAAAATCTCCATCCCAAGCTCATGGCCTACAACTTTTTCAAAGCCAAGATACCCTCGTTGGTGTGATGGTAAAAAAAATATTTAAATCACATTTGGAGGGTGATAAAGGAATAATGAAAATATCGATTGATCCTTGCCTACGTGTTCATGTAGGATGGCAGGTGTAACGAAGACACAAAAGGAGCTCTATGATGCTACCCTTCCGAAGATCCCCAAGATGGAGCTAGAGAAAAAAATTTCACAACTAGCAACCTGAGGAAGCCCACGAATGGAGCTCAAGATCAAAGAAACAAAACTTGAAGAGCAAAGACCCTTACAACCACCACCAACAGTAGGATGAGGTCAAGATCACAAGATTGAAGGCTAGTGGTTACACAGAATGCTACAGGGATATGCAGAAATAAAGAATACACGGTTGGAGATTTCATAAAATTGAATCTATTTGTAAAACAGTGCCCTTATTGTAAAATGACTCCTTGTGGGCCCCATTTAATGCAATTTAAAACAAAGGGGACACAAGTCAGTTATTTCTTAGCTACCCGACTTGCCTTGAGCCCAGAAAGGTCTTGTCTTCTAGACAAAATTGATTAAGAACAGTTGCAACTAGCTCAAGTGGTTGAAAAGGGGCGGTTGGGAAGTTATGAGAATTACTAGGTATGGGTTATAGCTGTTAGGCTTCTAGAAGGCAGATCAAAGCCATTCAATGGTTTCAATCCTGGCCTTTGGTTCTCTTGATGTGTATTTTCTACACAACCAAACACAGAATAAAATACCTAAAGGTACCTTATCCTCTCTTGATTAAAGTCTCTGAATGCTGAAGATGTTGCGAAAAGGATCAATCGGGATGACTTCAAGGTTTTTTGTTGTAGGATCTCTACGTGTGGATAAGCTCTTTGTGGTATGATGTGATTTTGTTGGAATCACAATGGGACTTACACTTGATGACTAAACGTCTGATACGCTGGAATCACAAGTCCTATTTACTAATTGGAAGACAAACAAATGGCAAAAGATGTAAGGTTCAGGAAGTCTACTCTACTACCTAGAATGCGAGAAAAGGATGAATGACTAGGTGGAATCCTACTGGGCTGGGTCTCACCATCAGGCTGAACAATTCAACACCAACTCAGTGCGATCTTCTAAGGGATGCTTCCAATATGTTCAAATCATACACCATCTGACAATGATCACCATTCAAGATAATGTATGAACAATAGACGTGTAACGACTTAAGATTAAGCTCATTTTATGTCAGTTGACCATGCAAGGCGCACTTACCATTAGCAAGAGGCTAGTGGTTTGGATTAGACGGATTCCACACAGGTGCATTCAACAATTTTCTTCATTCAATCTAATCATCTACCATCTAGAATTGAAGATTCAACAAGAAACCATGCATATTGCAAGAAACGACACACTTCACCATAACTTCAATGAAAATGGAGTTTATTTACAATCAATGGCAACAATTTCTTGCCTTGTCCTCCTATTCTACTCTAACTGCTATTCTATTTGCTATTAATCATTAGCTATTCTAACCTCTATGAACTAACTATTCACCTTCTAACTATTAATGACCTGCTATTAGCCTTTACAAATGAAGAGCCAGGGCTTATATAGTGCCCACAATACAATTCAATGGCTTAGATCAATTTGAGATCAATAGCCAAGATTTTACAATGAAAACCCTAATTAGGGTTTGTTACAACAAACTTAATTCTGACCAATGAAATAATTGCATTATTTGGACACATGTCTTCTCTGGAATATTCGACCAATGGATAGCCGGGGTAGGTACATCGAAGTTAGTGCCATCTCTTGATGAATCAGGTACATTGAATCTGGACATGCTGAGGTGGATCAATCCGAATGGAGGAGTGATGACTGGGATGCCACCTTGTCAAACACTTGGTTGATGCCAATTTGGTGATGCCTTCCTTCAAATGTTGGACTGGAAGATAGATGGAGAAGGTCGTCCTTAATGATGCTAGACTGGAGGAGATCGTCCTTGTCCTAACTTGATCTTCTTTGATGAGGGTCTGCCAAGTAGTTGATCCTTCGGCTTTGGGGGTCGTCATTTGATGCCTACACAAAAGATTAAAGTTAGTCTTTGAGTATAATATCTTATAGCATAGGATCTAAGACCTTTCAAGGGAACTGTTATCACTTGAACCTGCACCCCTGTTCGCTAAGCTATCAACTCAGCAGGCTTGTGACACATGGGAACCCTCCTAGGCCTGTGGGTTGCCTAAAATTTGGAGTGAACCTCCAGATAAAGCTGGTTCTTAACTGGCTATCACCTAATTCTGACTACCTTTGATAATTTTTGTGGAGAAAAGAGAAGGAAAACATGAAAATGAACCTACTGTCTAACAGGTGATGCACCAAACTGAATATCTTGAGGAATAAAAACAACAAACAACAAACAATATGACAGTAATAATACTCACCTACACAACCCAGTAAGTCATAACCCTTGCATGAATAATTTATAAGAAGGCTAAAGTCACAGTCCTTGGAAGAGAAAAACACTTCTCACAATGTAAAACTGCTATTTCACACAACTCATAACCTGCAAATAATTATGCTTCTGCATAAAGTACCCTCATGAACATACAGTTTAAAGGACAAGGATATCACAAAAAACCTGCATAAACACCAAATACTTAATGACAAAAGAATATGGGAAGGTATAGTCTACTTATTACTGCTCAAAGTTATTACAATGCTCTCTTATTCCTGAAAATGTGTTACAAAAAACATTCTTTCCTGCAGAGATAACTCAGAAATTACAGTCTGCTAAAAGATGAATGAAGAAGAACCCTTACAAAAATGAAGTCTTCTAGTATATATGCTTTTGCAAAGGCAGTCAAAAAGACTCCATCTCCTCTTCTTGGGTCGAGTAGACTCAAAAAACCCACTTTTAGGGCCCCAAACATGTCTGAAAGGGAATGCACTTGAGCCAAAAAGTCAAGCCACCCATACTGCAACCATAAAAGCCCCTAAATGCATCATAAATGACTCTGAAATATCCCTGACAAGCCTGCAAACCTTCATTAATTGCAAAAATATCCCCTTTGACCTCCTAATAAATGAAAATAAATATCTGTTTAAAGTGATTAAAAAAAATCTCATTACCTAATTTGAACATTTGTTTAATTTTATTTTTATATTTAAAATAAAGATTTTAATAACGTAAAAACAATAAAATTATTTTATTAAAGTGATAAATAAAATAAATCACTTTAATAAGATAATTTTATTATCTTTATTTATTAAATAATAAATGTAATTTAAAAAATATATTTAATAAAGTGTTTTATTTTTGTCATTTTAATAAATAATTTTCTTTATTATATTTATTACATTTTTACTTTAAATATAAAAAAAGGAAAAAACAAGGAATGAGATTTTTTTTTTAGACCACTTTAAAAAAGATGCATTCATTTACATTTATTATTTAATAATATTATGCTTAGTCTTCATAAAAGAAATAAAATTTATTAAGTGATTTATTAATATCACTTAATAAATTTTAACAAGGGGATGAAGACCATTTCACCGACCCCCCAAGGCATTTTGCGTGGCAATGAGAGAAGAGAAAATAAAAATGAAAATGAAAGGCAAAAAAAATGCCTAAGTCATCGATAGATATTTTAGGGAAAATATAACCCTAAAACTCTTCATTTCACTCCTCATTTTGCATTCGATATTTTCATCTTTCTGCTGCTGAGAACTCCTCGCCATGCTGGGGTTTGAACAGGGCACAAAAAAAAGGAAATTTGGATGATTTGCTGTGTACTGGTTGTAAAATACACGAATCTCTTCGCATTCTCTGCGGCATTTGATGTTTTCATCTTTCTGCTGTTGATGGAAACCTCTATCGTGCGCTGCGAACTAGGGCTTTATTTCCTGAGTGTTGGGTGCCATGATTTTTTGATGATTTATCTCTGGCTGGGCGTGACTTTTCCAAGTGTTGGGTGCCGCCATGAGAGTCTCTTCTCCTTTGCCGATTCTGGGCACATACTGGGCTATCGTGGCCTGATTTTGCATACTTTTTGCAAAAAAAAAACAAGCTAGGCATGCGTTTTTCTGATTTCTGGGCGATTTTCAGGTCTCCATGGGTTTTTAGAAGGAATTGCAGGTATTCTTCGCCATTAATGGCTGCCACTGGTAACCCTCTGTTTTCCATTTAGCAATTCGATTTTTCTCAATTCTGAAAATGATTTTCTGAGCATAGTTCCTTTCGAAAATAATGGTTTTATCAGATTTTTCTTAAAAAAAATACTGAACAAAAAATGTGAAAACAATATTGTTGTGTGCTGGCCATTAATGACTGCTTCAGGCAATTTTCCCTCTGTTTCCATTTAATTCGATCTGTTCTGTTTTGGTTTTGAACATCTCTAAGGATTGAAAATGGTGGAAAAAGCATTATAAACCTTCCTTTTGCTTTTTGAAATTTGGTCTATGCCTGAAACTGTTACAAAAATATTCATTTTCTGAAAACTTCAGTAGCTCTAGTAAAAGTAGATGATGCTTCTCTTCATTTTTATCTCATTTGGATTTCAACAAATGATAATGGCATTAGCAATTCTTTACACATTCAGCTCATAGCTGAAAGGCTTATATTGTAATGGTCGAAAATCCTTTGATTATCATATCTTCAACGTTGATGGTTGCTTATGTCATAACACCTTATGCTTGATGTATTTCCATCATTGTTCAGCCACTATTATTAACCCAGAACGCTGAAAATTCATTGCTGCTATGATGTTCTTTTTGACATGACTGATTTTGCCATCTCCGAAACTGCTGTGACTATTCTATTACGTGCATTTCCATTGATCAGTATATTACTTATAATATTCCTTCATTTCGTTCATGCTAATGATGTATTCTTAATCATACTGTAATAGGCACGAAAATTCTCTTGTCACTGCTTCTATCACTGATTCCTGCCTTAATGTCTGAGCTTTCTATTTAGTTCTGGGTTGCACAGTGGTAATGCACAATCATAAATGGAGCTATTTGATTAAAGCTGCTCTTGAATTAGTATTATAACTTTCCTTTACTGCTCTTCGCTGCCCATATTGCTGCTGGGACTGTCTCTTTCATGATTTATCTCTAAAAAAAATCCTATGACTGTATTTTACCACTGCATCTAGTCATAGGGACTTACTGTATCATTACTGAAAACTGATTGCTGCATTTTCTATACTTAGTGTACAACTTTATGTATGCACTGCATATCTCATTAGCATGCATAAATACCTTGTCCATGTCCTTTAGAAAGGGCAGCCTTATCATGCTTATTGGCTGATCATGTGATCGCATACTTGCGTTTTGTTACTCTTTTTCTATCCCCAGCTCTGACATAACTTAATTGTATGAGACCTTGCTATTGTTTCATTTGAGCTGGGCTCAACCCTTGTGGGAGCCTCATTTATCCCCACTCATTTGTGAATTTTATGACCAGCAAGCTGTCCTTTTTCCTAATCCTGCACATGAAGCAAACATGTTAGCAAAAATATGCATATGTATGGTGATTTTCCTTTGATCTGATATTTGCCTTTTGAGATCCCTCTGTGATGCTAGTTATATGCATCTGATGCATGTAGGAATTATATATATATATGCATGCATTAGTACACATGTTAGGAATGTAGTCAGCCATTGCTTAGAACAAAATGTTCTAACGCATTGCATATTTTAACTCTTTTGCAGATACCAGAAGGAAAGCAGATACGGACCAGGGTGAAGCAGCAAGACAAAGGCAACATCGAGTCTACTCCAACCGTTCCAGTCATTCAGGCAATGACTGGTTCCACTCTCAACATGCTCTCTTCATTTTTTTGTACTTATGTATACATGTCTGTGTATTTCCTTTCTACACCTGATGCATGTAGCTAGTCTCACGGCTCTTTGTGTAGGACGCATGTTTGAATATTAATAAAAATACTTCTCCTTTTGATGAGATGTCTCTCTCTCTTGCTGTTACAAACTAGAAGTATTTAAAAAATACCATCTTTAGTTCATTCCTTAGTGCAGTTGGAACACCAAAATAGCAAAAGTAGTACACACTTGTTTCATTTTGTAAAAACTAGCATATCTTAACCTATTTTTCAGCTAGAAGCGAAAAATAGGTAACAGGTACATATTAGGCATTAATTTGAAAATGACAAAATAAATTCAAGAATTCTAAATTTTCAAATTAATTATGAATAGAAATTAGATTTTTCAAGACTTAGACTTTAAAAGATTGCTATAAAATCAAAACAAGTCTTGAATAAGAACTTCAAAAAGGATTCTTCATACCTTCTCCTTTGAAAGCCTAACTATGAACCTTGAAAAATGAAGAAAGAAGATCAGATTTTGCTGGATAAGGATTGAATTGTGGTCTTCCTTTGGATGAATTACGCCTCAATTAGCCTTCAAAAAGCTTCGCCTTCCACTAGCTTCTCAAAATCTGGAAATTCGCCTTCAAACACCTTCAAAATCTGGAAATTATCCTCCAACTTGCTAAGAAATTCGCCTCCAATCTGCTAGATTTCGCTCCTCCAATCTGCCTCTCAAAATCGCATTTAAAACAATGAATGAATGATTTGCACTTTGAAACAATACTCCTCTCTTATATAGGGCGCTCACCCTAATTAACTATGAGGCCGACCTAGTTTTTTAGCAACAAAACAAATAAAATTCCCTTTAGGAAGAGGCCGACTTGCTTGTAAAAGCAAGTAAATTCATTTTGAGTGCTCACCTATATTTTTTACATTTTAAAAATGATTTTAAGACTTGAAAGGTGTCTTTTATATTTATATTAAGGCTTTAAAAACTAATTAATTCAATTATAATGACCTTAATTCATGCGCATTTGATCTAACCTCCCCAAATGTCTTAGTTTTAGTAAATTTGGCGAAAATTTGGGAATATGGAGGTTTGATTGAGGCTTAGTGAAGCTTCCTTTCTCTTTAGGCTTTGAAATATTTAAATTGATGAAGGTCAAGATTCACTTCAAGACTTGTTTGAACCCTTTATCCATGCTTGTTCCCTTGATGGAATCGAAATTTTCCCAACCTATATTTGCAAATTTCCATGTCTTTGTCTTTACAACCTTGCAATTTTCCCTAAACTTAATCAAGCAAGGTTGAATGATAGGTTTTTTGATTATTTCACCCTGGACCCTCTATAAGGGTCAGGGGCGATTTTTCCAATTAAGACTTCAATACTTTATTCCCTTCACTCCAAAATCTCCCGGAAGGCGAGTTCATGTTTGCTTTGACCTAATCAAAGTCTTGCATTTCAAATTTTATCATTTTTCATGAGGAAATTAGGTGAAAATGTGATTTTCGTGCTGGACCCTTTGGAAGGGTCAGGAGCGATTTTCTCTTTTTAGGTCACAATTTACCTTAGCTTGATCATTAACCTCCTTCAAGGCAATCTCCAGGGTATATTCATCTCAATCACTGAGTTGACTCATCAATATTTTGAAGGAAATACCACCTTTTTGGGAATTTCGCTCTGGACCCTTTGGAAGGGTCAGGGGCAAAATTCTCTCCTGAGCTCAAAATTCTCATTTTTTGAAAATCCAAATCTTTCCAAGGCATTCCAAAAGGCTTCTTTCACTGTAGTCCAGGCCTAGTTTTACTCAAATTTTGGAGGAAAAGGTGACTTTGATGTTTTTCGCCCTGGACCCTTTGGAAGGGTCAGGAGCGATTTTCCTTGCTTGGGCTTACTCCTCCATCATTTTAACTTCAATCCACCCCTCAAGGCTAGGCAATAGTCTTCTTCATTCACTCCACCCAAGTTTGGTTTGTTCTTGCAAGGCAAAATAGGGGATTTTGAGATTTTTGCCCTGGACCCTTTGGAAGGGTCAGGAGCGAAAATCCTTCTTTGACCTAGAATCATCATTTTTTTGAAACAAACATCCACTCAAAGGTGGTCTCAAGGGCAATTTAAACCTTGGCCTAGTCTTGTCTTAGCACAAACTTGAAAGGAATTCATTGGTTTTAGGATTTTCGCTCTAGACCCTTTGGAAGGGTCAGGAGCGAAAATCAGGTTTTAGGGCAGTTTTCCAATCCTTTCATCTTCAAATCACCTCCAAGGCATAGAACATCTTGCCTCACTCCTCTCCAAGTCATGAAAAGAAAAATCTTGTCTTGAATTGCAAGGAAAAAAGGAGGATTTAGAAATTTCGCCCTGGACCCTTTGGAAGGGTCAGGAGCGAATTTGTTTCTTGGCTTCAAAACTTGCATTCTTGGCAATCCATTTCCACTCTAAGGCAATCCAAATGCCTTCTCACACCCATGTCTAAGCTTGGTTTATTCCAAAATTTGGAAGAAAGGATGACTTTGAGGATTTTCGCTCTGGACCCTTTGGAAGGGTCAGGAGCGATTTTTAGGTTTTAGGGCAATTCCTTCATCCTTTCATCTTCAAATCATTTCCAAGGCATGGAACATCACGCCTCACTCCCATCCAAGTCATGAATAGAAAAATCTTGTTTTGACCTTGCAAAGAAAATAGGTGTTTTTAGGAATTTCGCTCTGGACCCTTTGGAAGGGTCAGGAGCGAAATTCTCAATCTTGACCAAAATCCTTCATTTTTCACCTTGAAACCTCTTTGCCAAGTGGGATTTCATCCTTCATTACCCTAGGAACAAGGTTTCATGTCCAAGAAAGGCCAAAAAATGGGTTTACAAGGAATTTCGCTCTGGACCCTTTGGAAGGGTCAGGAGCGAAATTTCCTTTCCTGGCTAGAATCCTTCATTTTCATAACTTCTAAACATGCCCAAGGGTTTCAATACGCTCATTCTTCCTTTCATCATGCCTTAGACTCCTAAATTTGACCAAACAAGGCAAGAAATATCCCTCATAGAGATTTTCGCTTTGGACCCTTTGGAAGGGTCAGGAGCGAAAATTAGGTTTTAAGCAAAATCCCTCATTCTTCAAAGTTGAAACTTCTTCAGGAGGCAAAAACAAGCTATTCTTGTTTCATTCATGCCAAAGACTTGACCTTCTTCACTGCATAATAAGAGCATTTGGGAATTTCGCTCTGGACCCTTTGGAAGGGTCAGGAGCGAAATCCACCATTTTGTCCAAAATTCTTCATTTTTACATGCTTCCAAATCCACAAAGGTATCAAATAAAGTCCAATCTTCATTCCAAGAGACCCTGCACATCAAAACTTGGCCAAAGTTAGGAAGAAATAAGCTCTAATAAGATTTTCACTCTGGACCCTCTGGAAGGGTCAGGAGCGAAATCTCCATTCTAGGCCAAATTGCTCAGTTTTCAAGTTTCAAACCACCTCACAAGGCAAAAACATACCCATTCATCTCCCATCAAGCCAACGCCTAGCCAAAATAAGGAGGAAAACAAGAGTTATAAAGATTTTCGCACTGGACCCTTTGGAAGGGTCAGGAGCGAAATTCCTAATCTTGGCCAAGATCCTGACTTCATTTTCACATTTCTCCATCCAAACAAGTGTTTTGCCCTCAAAAATGCCTGGGAACGAGTTGGTTCTAAGTTTGGGTCAAACTAGAATGTCTTATGGTGAATTTCACTCCGGACCCTTTGGAAGGGTCAGGAGCGAAATTCGCTTTGGACCCTTTGGAAGGGTCAAGAGCGAAATTTGCTTTGGACCCTTTTTACTCTCCGTCAGGATCATTTTATGGAATATAACATTTAAGTATAAAGGAAATGTCACTTATACTTTAAGTTATATTCCTTATATACTTTCAGGATGTTTGAGAGTGGTTTCGGACCTCCAGGAGTTATATTGCAAAATCTAGTTTTTGGAGGATTCATCAGTTTTCCAGACAGTCAAATTTCAGGATCAGGACATTCCATACTTAGCCAAATTTCAGGGCAAGGCATTCCAGACTTAGCCAAATTTCAGGGTATTTGAAGATCAGGATGACATTCCAGACTTCATCACTCACCAACTCGACCTAACTCAGACCTTCAAGGATGATACCCAATCACAAAGCAAGACACAATTAGCAATACGCGCAAAACCAGGCCCTAAAGATGATTCTCAAAGAAACCCTAACCTGGAGCACCTGCTGACTCCCCTGGCTCAAGCAAAGCCTACCATCCTATTGATCCCCTGGCGACACTCAAAATGCAAAGGCTAATAGACGAACCCTAAACACCTAGAAAGCAAACCCCAGAAAGCAAAAAAAAAGTAGGGGTCCCCATTTGTAATGGGGCGACGTGTGAATACGTCACAACAGGTTCAAAATGTAAAAATCTATAAAAGGCTAGTGCCTCTCTCTTTGTAAGGGGTTAGATAGTTAGAGTTTTTAAAAAGTTAGCAAGTTAGCAGTTAGTAGATTAGGAGTAGAAGTAGAATAGGACAATTAGAAAGGAATTGTTGTAACGACAACTAGAAAAAATAAATTGAACATTGAAGCATGGTGTTTTGTTGTTTGTTTTAGTGTGTTTGCGTAGTTTCTCTTCATCTGGTTAGTTAGTGTTCAATGATTTAAATGGTGAAGTGTGAAGGTATCTGATTTGATTTTAGGTTCATACCATTGAGGGTTTGTTGATTGTAGGTCTCCGTGTATGGTTAGCCCGAACCCAATATTGTTCTTAGTGCAACTGTAGTTGTCTGTTTTCAGGTTGCAACAAAATTGGGTGTCTGAATGAAAATCTACAGTCTGAAAATCCTTTATTCCCTTGGAGCTTGCACTATTCCTGTGGAGTTGTGAGTATATCTTTGGCAAAATAGAGATTAGTTTGTTTGAAATCTGTCTACCCACAACACTAATCGTTAGTATCATTGTCCTTAGGATCCCTAAACCCTATCCCTTTTGCTTTTATTTTCCCCAATCTAAAATCAAGGCATCAACAGATGCAAACCAGCTTGTTGTATTCGTAAGTCCCCTCGTGTTTACTAGCAAAACACATCACCGCTGAGTTATCCTGAGTAGTCAAGACCTGACAATTGGAACCTTGAGGTTGTCCCTATTGATCGTCTTTAGCAGCATTAGGGATTTCCTTCTTCAAGAGAAGATACGATACTTAGCATTCTATTATGTGTTGATCGAAAGAGTAGCAATATTTTTCCCACATTAACACATAGCATGCCAAGGATACTAGATAATAATAGAGCATGTAAAAGATAGGCCTAGAAATGTTGTTAGAAACTTCCTCAGTTGATGCCTACATGCAACAATGAAATACAAAGCCACAAGCTTAAGCATCTACTCACATAACACAAATAGTAAAACACGATAGTTTTAGAATAAATGGAGACTATTTTTAGTGTTTTAATTTGTCTCTTTCATCACAACAACAAATAAATGGATGAGCTGAGAAACAAAGACCCAAATGGGAGAGAGGAGCGGGAAACCAAGGTTTTCAAACTATGAGTGATGGTGGAGATGCAAAGGCAGATGATGATAGAGACGGTTGCAGACTTCAAGAGGCGGTTTGGATGCATCTACACTGGATGCTCTAGCCTGGTGTTTCCTTGGGCCTGTACTCTATGGCTGAGAGCTTTGACTGGGCTGTATTGTGAGGTATTCACACATCGCCCCATTGCAAATGGGGACCCCCACTTTTTTCTTCTTTCTAGGGTAGTGTTTGAGTCCTCGGCTATTAGCCTTTGCATTAGAGAGGTATTGATGATCAAGAAGCTAGGAGTCAAGTGGATAACCTTGTATGAGTTTGAGTGTTTGAATGAGATCGTCTAAGGATGGAATCAATATGCAACAAAATGATTGAAGACAAGCTCATTTGAAATCTACTTCACCTCCAAGCACTCAAGAGGCAAGTTTACTTCACGTTTGAGGGGAGATAAGCTAACTTCACAATTTGAGGGAGATGAGTGAATTTCACCTTTAGCAACATAGGAGCGAACTTCACAAGCTAAGGAAAGAGTGGTTTAAAAGCAAGATCAAAGGAAGTTCAAGAGTCACTTCATGTGATGGATGATAGGATCTAACTTCATGTGCTTGGTGAAAGAAGAAAACTTCATGTTTGGAGCTACATGAGCGAACTTCACAAACTCAACAATATGAGCAAACTTCATGTTGAACTTCATGAACTCCACTACATGACTGAACTTCATGTTTTGGCATACATAAGCGAACTTCATGAGCTCAAGCATATGAGCAAACTTCAAGAATCAACCTACATGAGTGAACTTCAAGGATAAAGCCACATGAGGGAATTTCACAAAATGGAGCATAAGAGCAAACTTCATTTTCTCAAGAACATGAGCGAACTTCACAAAATCAATGACATGAGCGAACTTCACAAAATCAACCACACGAGTGAACTTCACAAATTCAACTACACGAGTGAACTTCACAAATTCAACAACATGAGCAAACTTCAAGAAATGAGATAGATGAACGAACTTCACAAATTGAGGTATATGAGAAAACTTCAAGATTCAAGGTATATGAGTGAACTTCATGTTCAAGCATATAAGGGCGAACTTCATCTTCAAGCACCTATGAGCGAACTTCATGTTTGGAGATACATGAGCGAACTTCATGTCTTGTGGATGGAGTGAACTTCATGAGAATGAGTTTGAGAGAGAATTTCATGTGATTACCTCCAAGAGTGAACTTCATATGCAAAGAAATAGTGATTTTGAGTTGAAAGCGGACTTCATAAACTGAGCAAGGGGAGCAAATTTCTTCTAGTAGCCTTCCTCGAGGACAGTTCATCATGTTTGCATCAATAAATGGTGGAAAGGATCAATGTTGGAACCCATAGAATGAAGATAAATGAATGAAAGTGAGTTCAAAGGCAAGTTAAGGGTAACTTCAAGAACATCAAGGGTGGAGCGAACTTCAAGAGCTCCTGTCTAGGAGCAAAAACCAACTTCAAGTGCTCCTTCATGAAGGCGAATTCTCTCTAAATCCTCCTATCAAACCTGCAAATCATATAAAATCAAAGAGTATATCAAGTTAGAAGAACTATTAAGGTTATATATTATGTGTATTTGATATTACGTTCGTTTTGTTTTGCAGATGAGAGAGGATGGTGATTGTAAGGCAAAAGGAGAAGGAGATTGCAAAATCTACATCATGCAACTTCAAAGGAAAAATTACATCAGCAAGCACAAGAGTATCAAGGGAGGAAGAATCTCAAGTACTTTCACCGCATCAAGGAGACATGAAGAGATCAAAGGAGTGCAAAAGAAAAGTTATACAATCAACCCAAGGCAAGCAAGCGAGGATGAAGGAAGGACTCAACTGCCTCAATGCTTCCCATCACTACTACTTTGAGCAAGCTTCAAATGTTGAGTATCAAGAGATATCTCTCAACATCCCTTCATGGTCATGAATCAAGTCTACAAGTGCAAGTTGAAGCGGCTTTCTAGTCATCCTAGTCACCACTCACCAATCAGAGAAGTTCCACATTAGCATGTCTAGATGCAATGTACTTGACTCACCCGTGATGGCACAAACTTCGAGGCACCTACCCTTATCATCTATTGGTCATGACAAAGTGTGTAAATATTTCATTGGCTAGAATTGAGTTTGTTGTAACAAACCCTAATTAGGGTTTTCATTGTAAAGTATCGCCCATTGATCTTAAATTGATCTGAGCCAATGAATTGTATTGAGAGCACTATAAAAGACTCAACTCTTTCATTTGTAAACGTTAATAGTTAATAAATAGTGAATAGTGAATAATTAGCAAATAGATAGTTTTTGAAGCATAGCTAGATTAGAATAAAAGTTAGATTAGGAGAAGGCAAAAATTGTTGCCAAACCTTGTTGTAAAGAACAATTGATTTCATTGAAGTTATGGTGAATTTGATTTGTTACTTCAACAACTCGCATGATCTTTACTTCTCAATTTATTTTCATGTTAATTAGATTGAATGGAAGAAATTGTTGAATGCATTTGTGTGGAATCTGTTTTGTCCATACCACTAGCCTCTTGCTGATTGTAAGTGTGCCTTGCATGGTCAACTGGAATGATAGGAATCTAACCTCAAATTGTTATGTGTCCTTTGTTTATGCATTAAATTGGATGGTGAGAAATGTTTGATGGTAATGATTTGAACATCTTTGAAATGTCCTTAGAAAATTGCATTGGGCTTGTGTCAAATTGTTCAAGTTGATGGTGAGACCTCGCTCAGTAGGATTCCATCTAATCATTCACCCATCTTCTTACATTCTAGGCCTTAGAATAGACTTTCTCGACCCTTTGTCTTTTGCCCTTTTCTTCAATTCAAATTTGTTTAGGATCAAAAAGCATCACAAGATTGCGACATTAGATGATCAAGTTCCAACGATTCAAGCATTCCACAATTCAACGTAAGTGCCCTTATGATAACCAACAATCACATCAACCAACTATGCTTATCCACACGTCGTGACCTGGCATACAAGAACCCTGGAGTTATCTCAAGTGATCCTTAAGCTAATCTTCAGCATTTGAGAAACTTTGTTCAAGAGAGGATAAGATACTTTTAAGTATTTTATTTTGTGTTCGCATGTGCGTAAAAAACACATCAACAGAATTGGCACTAGAAGGAGGGCATGACAGCGAATGCGAACTCTTGAATAGGTGAATCCAAGGAAGATCAATGGAGAGTCATCTTCATGCTCAACAAAATTTGCATAAGTTTGAACAGCTGAACTTCAATTCATATTTGCAAGGAGTAATCTTAAGGACTCGCATCTTCCTCTTCGCCCTCAACAGAATTGAAGCACAAGGCATGATTGTGGATACATGAATGAAGTAGTTGATGTTGGAAGTCATACTTTAAAGCAATCACCAACAGAATCTGTACAAGAAAAGAAAGATGGTCTTACAAAGGAAAGAAGCACTTCGCGCAGCCCAAACCAATGAGGTTTCAAGCTAAATTTGAGAATTGCAAGATCTCTCTATATTCCAAAAAATCCAAAAAAAAAAGGTGAAAAACCAGAAAACTCAAAAAAATCAGAAAATTGTTGAGACATGGACCAGCTAGGACTCGAACCTAGGACCTTCTATATGTTGTTGGAGTGCTCTACTACTGAGCTACTGGCCCTTCTTGGACCAGTCCATCGTCGGTCTGGGTGTGGCTTATTTACAACATCAACACCCCCCCTTAAGCCACACCTCTCGTGTGCTTGGGGCTCCTAGCCTGGACCTGGCTCTGATACCATGTTGAGACATGGACCAGCTAGGACTCAAACCTAGGACCTTCCATACGCTGTTGGAGTGCTCTACCACTGAGCTACTGGCCCCTCTTGGACCAGTCTATCGTCGGTCTGGGAATTTAGATCAGAGATAGAGAATACAATAGTCTGATAATCTATAGTGAGGATAGACTTTAATAAAATCACTGCAATGAATATGTTTTACCTCCGATATGTATATATATATATATATAACTCTAACTATTAATCTTCTATGATAATATCAACAGCTTGTTGGTTCGTGAAATTGCCACAGTTATTGGTTTCAGTTCACAGCAAGTGTCGATGCCTATAAATAAAAGGATGAAGAGTCATGTCCAAGTAGGAGCATGACTTCTACGTAGCTTATGCCACGTAGAGTCATGACCCTACGGCGACATGACCCTTCATTCAATGTCGTTATATATTACTTGCTTCAATCCAAATGAAGCTATATCCTTAACACTCCCTCTTAGCAAAAGAGGATTGAATTTCATGATTAAGTTTTAAGGAACAACATTCTAGATATACACATTCATTTGACATGATCATTCACTCAGTAACACTTACTAGTGAAATGCTTCATATCTCAGAGAGATATGGATTATCTGATATCCAGTACTCTGGGACAACAACTACTTGAAGTCTTATCAGATTACAACCTTGATTCTAGTGACAATTGTAACATTCTCATTATCACAGGTAAAATAATTTTAGTATCATGATATCCCGCACATTCTGGGACAGCAAATTAATGTAGTCAATCATGATATGATTGTTGTCATAATTTTTGACATATTTCGGAACAATCATTTAATGATAACAATTCAATAACTCATCATAGCAAATTCAGTATCAAGATTTCCGGCACATTTCGGGACAACAACTTAATGTAGTTAATCTTGATAACAGATCAGGCTATTGTGAAAGTCGTCACCTTACAATAGCGATCTTACACTTACATCACAGGAGAGATCGTCACCTTCCATGACATAACACATACATGCAATATTGCATTCAAGATATTCATGAATATATCAATTACATATGATTAAGATTAATATTAGAAATTTCCATTATAATTTAGCCATACCAAGTTTACCTCTAAAGTACTCCACTTTCAACATTGCAAGAGGTTTGGTGAATATGTCGGCACTTTGCTCTTCAGTGCTGATGTAGGTCAATTTGATGACATCTCTGTCTACCATATCTCTTATGTAATGGTATGGGATTTCTATATGCTTGGATCGATTATGAAAAACTGGATTTATAGAAAGTTTGATGCAACTTTGATTATCGCAGTGAATCACAGTGGGGTTTAGGGGATTCCCAAATAGTCCAACTAGCAATTTCCTTAACCATACTGCTTCACGTGCTCCCATGGAGGCAGCCATATATTCGACTTCAGTGGAACTCTGACAAATTGCAGACTGTTTTCTGCTAAACCAGGATATCATAGCTGATCCAAGACTAAAACAACACCCCGTTGTACTTTTACGATCAATGGAACTTCCTGCCCAGTCGGAATCACAATACCCTTGGAGTTGTATCTCAACAATTTTTATACTTCAGGCCAAGTCCAATAGTGCCACACAAGTATCTCAGAATATGCTTAGCAACCATTAGGTGAGTCTTCTTAGGTTCACACATGAAATGACTTAACACATTGGTAGCGTAACAAATATCAAGGTGAGTGTTTACTAGGTACATAAGAGATCCAATAATTTGTCTATAGTATGTAGGATCTGTAGGTTCTGAATCTACTGCTTCACTTTTGAGCTTATGAAGATTTGTTTCCATTGGAATGGATAGAGGCTTACAATCTATCATACCAAATTTGGTCAGGATATCAGTGGTGTATTTTCCTTGACTTAGGAAAATATAATTCTCTTTTTGCCATACTTCTAGGCCCAGAAAATAGTGCAGTAGACCTAGATCCTTCATATCGAATTCAGCCACAAGATCTTGTTTGCATTTTGCAATCAGGTGATCTTCTCTTGTTATCAACAAGTCATCAACATAGAGAACAAGTATTAACATGTCACCATCCAATATTTTGAAGTATATGTTAGAGTCTGGTTCATTTTTGGAATATCCTAGTTTGGAGAGATAACTATCTATCCTTCCGTACCATGCCCTGGGAGCTTGCTTAAGGTCGTAGAGAGCTTTTTTTAGTCTACACGCATAGAGATTTCTATCATGTGTAGCAAAAACTTCAGGTTGTTCTATATATACTTCTTCCTCAATAACACCATTCGAAAATGCGGTCTTCACGTCCATTTGGTGTATCTTCCACCCTTTGGAAGTTGCAAAGGCAATGATGGTTCTTACAGAAGTATATTGGGCAACTGGAGCAAATGTCTCTTTGTAATCAATTCCAGCCTTTTGAGAGAACCCCCTGGCAACGAATCTGGGGTGCATATTTGATTTTGAATAACCACTTTGATGAGACAATTGATTTGTCTTTTGGTCTAGGTACAATGTCCCAGACATCATTTTTTAAGATAGATTAGTTTTCCTCAATCATTGCATCTTTCCAAGCTTGACATGTTAAATCCTCTTCAACATTTGATGGTTCAGATTTTGTAAGTTCGGTCATGAGTGCAACATAGCATGATTGACTTCTTGTTTTCTTATTCTCTTTGAAGATTTCATCGGGTTCCACATTATTTTCTTCAATCATCTTTCTTGCCCATAGTGGTCTTTTCTTGTTGTTAGGATTTTCAGCACTCTCGAAATTAGGTGATTGAAGTTCATGATTTTCTATGCTATTCTCCCTCTAATTTTCAATTGTAGGATTTTCATCTGATTCTGCGGTTAGATCATCTTCTGCACTTAGAGATAGTTTATAAGCATCATCTTCTTCAAATTTGACATCTCTACCGATTTCAATAGATCTTCGTCCTGGAATATAGACTTTGTATCCTTTAGTGGTTTCACTGTAGCCAACAAATATGCCTTTCTTCCCGGAGGGTTCTAGTTTGGTTTTCTTTTCTTTAGGAACGTGAATATACACGTGGCAACCAAATATTCTTAGATGGCTTAAATCTAGTTTATTTCCTATTAAGGCTTCTTCAAGTGTTATATTCTCTAGGATTGAATGAGGGCATTTGTTTTGAATGTACACAGTTGTATTTGAGGCTTCAGCCCAAAATGAGATATGTAGATTTTGATCATGCATCATGGCTTTAGCAGCTTCGATGATGGTTCTGTTTTTTCTTTCTGCAACTCCATTTTGTTCAGGATTATAAGGTAGAGTACATTCCCTCTTAATCCCAACAAAAATGCAAAATTCTTTAAAATTTTCAGAGATATATTCACCCCCATTATCTGATCTTAGAATCTTTATTTTATTCTCAGTTTGATTTTCCACTAGGGCCTTAAATTCTTTAAATTTCAATAACACTTCATTTGATTCTTTGATTTTTATGAAATAAATCCAAGTTTTCCTAGAGTAATCATCAACAAATATCACATAATACAAAAATCCCCCTAGTGATGGTAATGACATTGGACCACACAAATCAGTGTAGACAAGTTCTAGTACAACTTTTGATTTGTATTCACTTGAGGGAAAGGACCCTTTTGAGTTCTTCCCTAGAGCACATCCTTTACAAGTTCCAACATGATCAGATTTTAGATTGGGTAATCCTGTGGTAATTTTTCCTATAGAAGGTAGGGCACTAAATCAAAGATGTCCTAATCTTCTATGCCAAATTTCATTAAAGTTTGATACTTCATGATTTAGTGCTTGTTTTTGAGTATTACATAATTTGTATAAACTGCCATCTCTAGATCCTATAGGAATAGCATTCTTTATGTTAGAGTTTTTATGCCAGAGTAGAACTTTATCTTCATGGAAGGTGACACGATATCCTTGATAAGCTAGTCCTGAAATAGAGACCAAATTCCTTTTGATACCTGGTACAAAGAGGACATCTTTCAATTGTAATGTAACTCCTATTCTTAATTGAATTGAGCAGGTCCCAATTCCTTTCACTGGACAGGTAGAATTGTCTCCTATTGTAACTTCTTCAGTTAAGTGGCCTTCAAAGGTTTCGAATTGATCTCTAAAACCGGTTATGTGTCGAGATGCTCCACTGTCGATTATCCACATTTGTTTGTTTGAGTTTAGTTCGCTTGATAAGGCTAAGAAAAATAGAGGATTCTCTACTTCCTTGACTTCAGCTATGGTTGCTTGAGCTTTCTTTCTTTCTGGGCAGAACCTGTGAGTGTGTCCAAATTTATCACACTTGTAGCATTGAATCTTGGAGAAGTCTTTGCTTTTGTGATTATTTCCTCTCTTCCGTTTGAACTTCCTTTTCTTCCCTTTGTTGCTTGTGTTAGCATGTAGTGCTTGAATTTCTCCCCCTTTGTTTGGACCCAATCCTCTTGTGATTAGTCGAGATTCTTCTTGAGTACAATCATTTTTGAGTTGATCGAAGTTTGGTAGTGTCGGACGAGCACTAATGCCTTGAATAAAGGATTCCCAACTGGATGGTAATCCCTTAAGTGCTATTAGAGATAGCTCCATATCATCTATATTATTCCCAATAGTTGACAATTGGTCTTTTAATTCTGAAATCCTCATGAAATAGGATGTGATTGTTTCTCCATTGTTCATGTAGATATGCATCAATTGTTGTTTTAAAGTGAGCAATCTGCTTGCATTATTTATTTCATATGAGTTTTGAATGGTCTTGAAAATATCATAAGTTGTAGTTAGTTTTGAGATAGTTGGGAGAATGTGATCTTTAACAACATCAATTATGATTTTCTTAGCCTTGTTGTTGTGTCTTTTCCAAGTTGTTTTCTCTGAATCGTCTTCGGGCATCTAAGTATCTTCTTCTATGTATGCATCTAGTTCAAGTTCTTGAAGAATTGTTGTTATTGGAATTCTCCATGAGACGAAGTTGGATGTGCTTTTGAGTCTATCCTCCACTCTAACACTGTTCACCATGATTGTTTTTCCTTTGATTCTGAGTGCAAGTCTGAATTTTTTTAGAAAAGAGGTGTCACTATTTTATTATTTCTCTACCAACTTGATTCTAATACCATGTTAAGGAATTTAGATCAGAGATAGAGAATACAATAGTCTGGTAATCTGTAGTGAGGATAGACTTTAATAAGATCACTGCAATGAATATGTTTTACCTCCGATATGTATATATATATACATAACTCTAACTATTAATCTTCTATGATAATATCGACAGCTTGCTGGTTCGTGAAACTGCCACAGTTATTGGTTTCGGTTCACAGCAAGTGTCAATGCCTATAAATAAAAGGATGAAGATTCATGTCCAGGTAGGGGCATGACTTCTACGTGGCTTATGCCACGTAGAGTCATGACCCTACAAGGACATGACCCTTCATTCATTGTCGTTATATATTACTTGCTTCAATCCGAATGAAGCTATATCCTTAACTATTGTCAATTAAGCCTGCACACTCTGCTAAAGCTATGAACTTCAGCTGCCTATTGAAACATGGGAACACTTCGAGGCTGTGGGTAACCTGAAGACTGACGTGGACCTCCAGAGTAAGCCGGTTCTTTTCAAATTCTTCACCTAAACTAACAATTTCTTTAGGGAAAAGAGTGAGGAGGACATATGAAACTAAAATCTAAACCTAAGGTGATGCACCAGATGATATGTTGAAATTCAAATAAGCAAATGATACACAGTATAACAGTGATAATGAAGCTCTTTTACACTACCCAACAACCCATAATCTCTGTATCAATACTTCATAAGAAGGCTGGATAATCATAGTCCTAAGAGAAAAAAAACTCCTTCTTTCACAACCTAAGACTGATAATTACTGAAAACACAGCTTATGACTTGCAAGAGTATATGTATTCTTGTATAATGTATCAACAGAAAGAGCAATTTTAAGGGGGGCAAAAAGCCAACCACAAAGAACTACCTAACACTATAGACACACAATAACAAAAAAAATGAGAAGGTACAAGCTGTTATCCCTGCCAAAAGGTATCACCAAGCTATATTATCCCTGGAAATGTGTTACAAAGTCATCCACTTCTGCAGAAATAACTCTGAAATTACAATCTGCCAAAAGATGAACAAGTCAGAACCCTTACAATGAAGAAGGAAGGTAGTATATATCCACCTTCAAAAGACCTGAAACAGGTCTGAAAGGGAGAAACTTGGGCTAAAAGTCAAGCCAACCCATGCTGCAATCATAAAAGCTCTTAAAAGCACCATAAATGCCCCCAAAATATCACTGACAGGCCTGCAAGCCTTCATAAATGCAAAAATATCTCCTTGACTTTATCAAAAATGCAAATAAAATCTCATAAAGTGATTTATAAAACATCACTTTAATAAGCTTTTACATTATCTTTTATCTTTTACATTTAAATCAAAATTTTAATAAAAATAATAAAGTTATTTATTAAAGTGATAAATAAATCACTTCACTTTAACAAGTAATTTTAATATTTTTATTAAAATAAAAAAAATAATAATAAAAGAATAAAAGCAAGACATTAATATAATAAGAAATATATTTAATAAAATGTTTAAAAAAAATCATTTTACTAAATAAATTTATTATTTCATTAATGTCTTGTTTTTATAACTTTATTATCTATACTTATTAAATGATTTGTATATTACCACTTAATAAATATATATATTATTTATCCCCAATTATTAAGTGATAAGATACGAATCACTTAATAAGTATATAGCATTGACTTAAAATGTAAAAATATAATAAAGCTCACTCCTTTGGAAAATCACGTGGAGATATAGAAAGAGAAATAAAAAATAAAACAAAGGCAAAATAAATGCCAATGTAATAAGCGATGCATATAGGGTAAATAGAACCCTAAAGTTTTCATTTCATCTTTGTCTTTGGCATTCGATAAAAATTTTATTCTTCTGATATCGTGAGGTAGCTGCCATGAGGGTTTCCTGTAGGAGATAATCTGCAGATTTATCGATTTTGAGCATCTATATGTGCCGCCATGGTTGCTTTTCTGAGGTCTCTTGTGCTAGGCATGATTCTTCCTTCTGCTGGGTGCTGCCACGCTTGATTTTTGGGCGATTTTCTGCGATCTCCATCCATATTAGGGGAACCGCCATTGATTTTTTGTGTAGTACGTGCTAAGGCTGCCTTCACTCATCCTTTTGCCAATTCTGTTTGCTCTGGGTGTTATCTTCTTTGGCCGCCATGCTAGGTTTTTGGAACGAAAAAAAATGCAGATCTTTCCGCCATTAATGGCGACTTCAGGTGCACATTAATTCTTAATTCTGAAAATGGATTTTCTGAGCATAGTTCTTTTCTGAAAGTTGTTTTTTTGAGCATAGCACTTGACTTTTCCTCCATTTCACCACTATTGACTGAAAACTATAAACATCTGTGTGCCTTGAGTTTTTTTTTTTTTTTTGATATATATTTTCAAGCCATTATTTGCTGTTAACCGTACGCGATTTGCTCCATTTTATGTCAAACTTGCACATTAATGGCTTGGTCTGCTTAAACTCAGCTTTATAACAGTCTTTGTTTGTCATTGCATCTGTTGGATATGACTGTCTGAAAATTGATGACAACAATAGCTCCCTCATGAAGGTTGTTGAATGTATTACCTATCATCTGCGTCCTCTAAAGATCTCATTTCATTCCCGGGTCATAAAATAATATCACAACTGGAACTGCAATTGATAGAAATTAATTGTGATCACTTCTCTTCCAGGCTTCCAGCACACCACTTATCATCCTTTGATGTCTTGACAAATAATTTCTTCTTATTAGTTGAAAATTCAGTTGTATAAAGTGTGTATTGTTATCCATCTTGGAGTATTTGATATATGGTTATGACTGCAACCATCTTTGAACACTGTCAAAGGAGGCCTCTAGAACTGTGTATTCTCTTGCCTGCACAGAACTTGTGATACAACCTTCATATTTTATATTGCTCTAACTTCGCACCAGGCCTATCACTTACTTATCATAGTGACTGCTGTTATACATTGTGACTGGATCTGCACTTATCTTCCTTGACTGCAAATTTTTATACACTTGTCTTTGTGATGAATACATCTCTCTTTTAAATGTTATTGATGAAAAGATCAATCTCTGTCAAACCTATGACAGTCAAACGGATTGCCATCTTTAAGCAGTAGGGCTGTACTAAAGCTACTCATATTCGCATGGATACATCTTTCACTTTTATCTTAGAATATATATTCATATGTTTGCCCTTTGATGCCTCCCTATCGCTTCGGGACTGCACCTATTGACTGCATTCTTCATGATACTGTGGGTGACTTATGATTGGAGACTGATATAGGATAGTTGTCATTCTGTTGTTTGGCAACCATTAATGCCTTACATCCTTTCATGACCCTTAAAAAGATATTAACTGTCCTTTGGAAGAGGGCTGTCCCCTTGGCAACAAAGCTTCAAAACTTTATTCACCGCTGTTCTGAGCTACCTTTTGACAAAGATCCCATTTGTTGTTATTGGCTTTGACCTCTAGAAATGTAGCTTCTGGAACACTGTAATGGCATCTCTCTGATATTGGCACATTAAATGATAAGCTTTATTTCCTCATGATAATCATGCAATCATCTTTGTCATAATAATTTTCCCTAATATCACAACATGTTGGGCTCAACCCTTGTGGGAGCCCATTTTAACCCACATGCTGAAAATGAACATAATCAAACCTGTAGCTGCACATGAAGCAAAAATATTAGAAATTATATGCCTATGTATGATGATTTTCTTGAATTCTCTTGGACACCTAAAATATGCATTTCCTTTCTTTGCACATCAAGACTGACTTATACATGTATAAGTGAATGCTCATGTATAGTGTATGACCTTTCATTGCTTAGAACATAGTTCTAACTTATTGCCTATTGAATCATGCAGGAAAAAGGAGCACTGAGGACTTGGGAAGCAAGGAGGAGCAGGACGATACCAGCAGATTTATGGATCAGCCAACAAGCGCCAATCATTCAGGCAATGACTGGTCACCCTCTAGACATGCATTTTTGGCATTTACTTATTCATGTATAATTTAGCTTTCATGTGCATCATGCATATTGAATGAACACGGTCAGTCTCACGGTTTATTGTGTGAGACATGCATTCTATCATTTTAATAAAGATTACATTCTTTCCAAAAGACTTGCCTAATCTTTCTATGCTTCGTACATTTATATCAATGAAATGCTTTTACTTTGCAATCTTTGCTTTCTGCATTCTTTTGAGGTTATTTCATTTGTAATGAAATGCAACATAGAGAGGCCATTAAATACCATTTGCTCACAAAAAAAACTTAGTGGCTCTACCTGATTGAGCATGTAGATGAAAATCGGGTAACATTAACAAAAATCAAAAAATCAAAAAGAAAGATTTCTCGATGGAGCAACAATAGTTTCATGATGAGAAACAAGTTGATATTCCTTAACTTTGGTGGAGATTGAATATACAGCTTTACCCACACCGTTTGTCCGAGTTTGCAAGGCCAGGGCAGTGTCGAATCCATGAGACAAATGAACATGATGAGATACATTGATTGACATACCTATCAAGGATGGAATCGACAACGCAAGGAAAGATCTTCTTTTGGGATGTCCCCAAGCCAGAAGCGGAAGAAAACCATTTCAATGTCCTAGAGAGAAAGGATCCTCTTTCAAGTTTTTTATGGATGATTGAAAGTTAGCTTATTTTAAATGGTGAAATGCATTTAGAAATCATATTGCTACCATTGTGGTGTAGGATTCGTAATTCACCCCATTCCGAATTTACTTGCCCATTATGTGAAATGGCTATCAACCAAGTCAGATATCAGTTTGGATTACCAACCTTATCTGAGGAAGAGTGTATTGCGAATAGATCTTGGAGTGCACACCTTGCAGCCAAATTTAGAAGAACATGTGAGCAAGACATTGCTACATCACCAAACAGCGAAGGAAGGCAATTACAAGTTGATGATATTGTTGGTGTTGGAAATAAGCCACACTCGGACCGACGATTGATTTGTCCAAGAGGGGCCAGTAGGCTCAGTTGTAGAGCACTCCAACAATGTATGGAAGGTCCTAGGTTCGACTCCTAGCTGGTCGATGTCTCAGCATGGTATCAGAGCCAGGTCCAGGCTAGGAGCCCCAAGCACACGAGAGGTGTGGCTTAAGGTGGGGTGTTGGTGTTGGAAATAAGCCACACTCGGACCGACGATTGATTGGTCCAAGAGGGGTCAGTACCTTAGTCGTAGAGCACTCCAGCAACGTATGGAAGGTCCTAGGTTCGACTCCTAGCTGGTCGATGTCTCAACAGATACAAGTTCACCTAATGATCAATGTATTGTAGTGAGTATCTCACCATGCCTTGCACCTGAAGATAAGTACAATGGAATAAAAGTTGAGGAAAAAATTAAGAATGTGCAATTAGTAACAAGTGGTGATCAAAGTGTTGAGTAAACAATCAAGCAAGAAGAAGAGGAATTCCTTAACGAATTTCCATTGGTGATACAAAAGGAGGTCTTTGAGAGTGAATTACAGGAGATTTTAAGTAGCATCCTTGAAGAGGACAATCAAGTTGACATGTTGAACGAAGAGTTACAAATCATCATAAGCGAGCCTAAATATGAAGAACAATTCAAGGGGGTGCTCAAAGACATCATCATCATCATCATACTATTTGAGGGGGCTTTGAAAGATCTCATGGATGAACTACAAATGAAATCACTGTCAAAAAAATATCAAGACAAACAAGTTATGGTAAGTGATGTGATTCATCATCAACTCCAACCTCCCGAGACAATCCTTGAAGATGAAATACCACCAGAGATTATATTTGATCAACTAGAGGAAAATTTTGAAGTGAAGCTCAATCTATCAAGGAGTCCCTATTTTTTTAAGATATGCTTACAGTGTTTCATGAAGATGTGTGGTTTATGCATAGAGATGAGCCAGATGTGATTGTGAAAGCAAAGAAAGTTGAGCTATTCGAAGGGGCGCTAAACTTGTTTCAAGAAGAGCTTGCAAGTGAGGATCAACATGTTGTGAATGCTCGTGAAATAGTACATCACCATGGCGACCTCCTAAAACAACTGATGATCTCGCTTCCGACAATGCACTGAATGGTGAGCAAACATTTCCTTTCGAGCAAGCACTTCCATTCAAGCACGAACGACACCAAGTTGTCTCTTTCCTTGCTCTCAATTTTGAATGCTATGATTTTGATTATGGGGGTTATGGGAAAACAACTTGCATCTGGATTAATCACGGTCCTAATGAATTGCCTCAATTGCTTATCTTGCTTAAGGAACTACCTGAATATGAGAGATGTGTGTTGAGAGTTTGCTTTTCTGTATTTAAGGATGAATTTGCTCGATTACGAACTATCACTTTTGCCATGTGCATGTTGCATACCTTGAGGAATCATGTAAAGTCATGTACATATGTCACTTATTCAAGTCATGTCAAGTCTAGGAGTCTTGTATATAGCTCTAGAGTAGGTTTTCCCTTCGTGTGTGTTTAGTTAGGGATCTTATTGAGCCTTGTTCTTAATTTGCCTTGATTCATTTGACTCAAGGTGCTCATTGAGGTCTTGAGGACCTTTGCCCATGAGCCTTGGATGGAGCTGATTGTGGGGTGTATGCCTGGCCTGCGTTTGGTGTTTCTCTAGTTGCGATTTTTGGGCTATTCCTTGCCCATGTTGCTACTATGGATTTTTCCCTCTTGTGGTTGCAGGAGAGTTGTTGGTAATTGTGTTGTTGGTGGTTATGACACCTATTTGTGGAGGGAGTTGTCCCCTCTCTCCCTTTGCGTGTTGTGCAAGTGTCTTGACTTGTTGTGGATGCGCCTGAGGTGTGTGAGCTAGTGGGTTTCTAAGTGTAACTCGATGGATTTGCTTTCCCTTCATGTTGGCCTGATCCCATTTCCCCTTGTGGCATGGAGTTGGTTTGGTGGTCATGTGGTGTTGAGCCTGCTTGGTGCTCACATTGGGGTATGGAATACGTGAGGTTTCATGTTCATGCTAATGTGTTCTAGGTGGACTATTGTGAATGCCTCATGTGAGATTTTGAACTGTGGCAGGGGTACGTCCTTCATGGAACTCGTTGGGCTCTATGGGTGGCTCCCGATGCTTTTGGACTAGGGTTTTGTTCTCCATGTGTTATTTTGTTGTGATTCCTTTGATGGTATCTATTCTGGTTTATGGTGATAGGGGTTATGCCTTTTGGATTTGGCCAGTGGTGGTTTCTGATTTCACCATTGGGTTGCATTTTGTTTCCTCGATGAGACTCTTCATTTCTATGGACAGTTATCATGTTATCCCTGTTGGCCATGGCCAGGGGCTTTTTGTTAGTTTTCAAGGGCTCGTCCCTGTGTTTGTTAGTTTTCATTTATGGATTGGTGTTAGTTTTGGGGTCGTGCTCACCTTTGAGGCTACCTCGAAGTTTGATTTTGCCCCTATTGAGGTGGGGAGTGTTCTGTTTCCCATGATGAGATTTTGGCTCCATCATTTCTCTTCTTCTTCCTTTGCAAATCCTATGGAGGTGGATGCGTCTCCTTTAGAAGTGGTGACTGGTTGCGGGGTTGAAGTCGTTGGTTCTTGGTGGTCTTCTCTTCTCTGTGGTGGGTTCGTTGTTCAATGGACTCTTGGCTGGCTCACTAGTCTACCATTCTTCCCCTTTTCTGTTGAGGTGAAAAGGGGTTTTGTTGAAGGGGGTTTGACTTCCTGTTGGGGGACGGCCGTTGTGATCTTCTGGTTGACTTGGGGAGCCTCTTACCTTGCTTGTTTGGTTTCTCCACTCTGTGGGTTGTCTTCTCACTATTTTTTGCAAGAAGTCATTTGTTTCTGGTTGACCTTTTTGGCCTAGGGGCTGTTTGTAGTTTGGTGGCCTCTTTCATTTTGTAGTCATTGGGCTGTTGTTTATGGGTTTTGACCCGTGTGTTGTGAGTGCCTATCGTGGCCTTTTCTAGTTTTCGGGATAAGCACCACTATTCGATGTAAAGGGTCAGGGCCCTTAATCCCTTCTTCTCTAATCAAAAACAAATAAATGGACGAGGAAAATCTCTCTTCAAATTCACATGGGAACCCCCCTAGCTTAATCTACTCTAAATTCTAAAACAAAAATAACCCTGCTAATAAAAATATTGTACAATTTATTCTTTAGATTTTTCCATAAAGATAAATTTAATAAGCAAACTTGACCTGTCTATTTTTTATCTTAGAGCCTAGAGCACAAAACTGTGAAGAACTCTAATTCTCCTCAGAAATCAGACTTGCAACCTGCTAATAACCTCTAGCACAATTGAAACCCTTGAAAATGCTCTTTAGTCGCCCAAAGATGGAACTAAACTTTCAATATTCAATACCAATGTGATCCCCAAATGGAATCACCTCAGTCGAATAAGGGATTTTTGTCCTCCAATCCCAATTGGAAACCAAAGGAGTTTTCATCCTTTAATTTTCACACACCAATGGTTTTTGTCATCAATGAAATGATGAGCACAAGTCCTCAAGCCTCGAAAAAGAATTTGACTGCAATGACAAAAATGTTTGATGTTTCTGATCTATTTTCCCTCCTTTTATAAATTCCTTTTGTACACCTCAATTTAAAATAAAATGTAATACTTTTTAAAATTAAAGTGACAGTGTAATGTCCCTTGCAATATGGGTAACTCAAAACTAACAAATTTCAATCAACTCTAATCCTAGCTCTCTCTGATCACCAAGATCCCAATGTAAAGTCCTACCCTGACTTGCAACCAATTGTTTGCCCTCTTTTACAATTGTCAATTCATCAAACAGTTTGCATGAATGCAAAACTTGAGTTTCTATTTGTCTCTTATGGTGTATTACTGATGTGCAAGGTTTTACTCGTATGACATTCCCATTGTTTGATACTCATTCATGAAATTAAAATGCATTGCACAGAAGGGATATGCAGAGTACTCTGCAATAAATTACTGAATTAATGCAACACAGTTGTCTTGCTTGAACATACAATTTCATGTAATATAGATCAGATTTGCAGTGCTCACATATTTGTATTATAAAAACATTGGCTCTAATGAGCAGAAAGAAGTTTATATTGTTGTTCTGAAAACTTCTAACAAGACATTTACAGTCTGACCTGCATAATTCAGTTATAACTTATGAAGATGACAAGTTTGCTGTAGTTGTTTTCCCAGTATTCAACGATATCTTCTAGATTCCATTTTCCTAATTTCTTGCTGCCTCTCCACGTAACCACCCTTAATCCACCACTTGGACCAGTCAAACCTGCACGATATATCTGATTTTTCCTTCAATCTGCAATTTCCCTTTTTATGAGTTACACAAGACTTAAGAATGCATTTCCTTAGTCAAAATAGATTAAAAAAAGAGAAGGTAATCTTTTTGTCTAGAACTGCCGTCTCCTTATTTTGCTTTCGCACCCATTTCGAAAGAAGTAGTCCACATAAGGATTCAAGAATTTGCCTCTGTCTGTGTTTGTCTTTGTTAGATTTGTCTGCAGTGCCAACTAAAGAAGAAATCAATACAGCCGAACCTCAACGGTTCATTTTTTTTGTCTTATAAAAGAGAAGATCGACCCTTTCGAATGCTACAGACTCTTCCCACGAGCTCATAAAAATACTTATTTATTCTCTTTGAAAACAGCTACCAGCAATAGAAATATTAAGCACACACACAAGCATCTCAAAATAAACTTCAATAAATTCAAATCTGCAAACCTGATAGGATACAACGAAAAACTCTTCAACTATCTGAAGCCTACAATTATGCCCAAGCTGAGACTCTAAGTGAATCCCACTGCATTAACCTGGGTAGATCTTCCACCACCAAAACCAATCTTCTTCAAAAGGATTTTCGTCCTCTAGAAGGCTGAGATGAACTGTGTCAATCTCCAAAACCCAAGGGTTTTCTCCAGAGAGAAATATCATAAATCTTCAACTTCCCCAAAAAGAAAGCCAAAGCCCCAATATACAAAAATTCAATGAAAAATTAGGGTAACATCAAACCAGGACAACTTAGAAAATAATAAAACAATAATATTTGCCCTTTTTAAACTAATAGAATCAATCAAGCCCAAATAGTAGATATTCATGCAAATTTCAAACAATTCTAAACTGGCAAATAAAAGCAAAAATGCATCACTGACAAAATAGTAGACTATATCATTCACCTCTAAATCAGCACTACATTTGTGGATAAAGATATACAATTTAAAGTGGATTCAATGATAAACCTTCCAATATCTTCTTACAATAACAATGCTTATTGTAACTAGTGTGTCATGTCCCCTTCTCAAGCGTAAAATCATAGATGACCCTTAGCCTAATTATCATATTTTTCTCATAGACTAATGGGATGGTAGTATTTCTCATAGTGTGTCATGTCCCCTTCTCAAGAGAAAATTAAATATTTAAGTTGTAAAAAAGTAAAAATTAAAAAACAACATATATTTAATTAGTTAAAACAAAATTATAAAATGTTAATTTTAAGTGTTGCTAGGCTCATGGTATAAAAAGGTGATGAAAAAGTACGTAAATTGCAATTTTATAACTTTGAGGAAAATTAACTCAAAAATAAATAAATACAATATTATTTCCTTTGTTTTTGAAAATCTCTAAATGGCTTAGTCCTTTTACTCCAAAAAGGAAGAAGCAATAAATCTCACCCGATGCCTTTGATTATCAGCAACTTAAACAGAGTAGATCCAAGGTTGCTAAAAAGGCCAAGACTATCTCCAGAGCAACTGTTGACAGCAACAAGATGAAGGTAGCTGAAAATTTTGAACCCATTACAAATAAGCCACTTGAAGAAATATCAGCTGCTGATTACAAAGTTACAAGGATAGAATTGGGTAAGCAAATGCATGAGGAGATTAAACATGATGCTCAGTTTTCCGTAGCTTCATTGGTACAGCGGTGTGATGAACTTCTAGCAAAGAAAGACAAGCTACAAGAGGAAAACCAACAACTTATGGCAGTTGTTCATAAAATCACAAAACCTGCTGCTGAAAGGAGTAACTCCATAGGTTCTTCTGGTTCCCAAGAATCAATTCGTGGAGTGGAAAGGGCTGCTCAGAAGGTAAAAGCATTGGATTCCTGGGTTGATCAACTTCATGATCTATGTGCACAAGTGATGAAAGACACTTTTCAGATGATGTCTAAGTTGCAAACCGTTGAAGAGAAACTGGATCAGACTTCCGATACTTTCAAAAATGTTGAAGATAGTTTGACAATCTGGCATACCATGCCTCAACAACAGTTGAGTGTTCTAAACGAACATGCCATCATCTCTTCCAGGGTCATGTACTTGGAATTTGAAGAGCTTCTGGAAAATAAGGCACTTGTTCTTAAATCCCTCATTGAGTAGATTGGTGATACAATGAGATTACGGGGTGAAGTTTTCCAAGATATTGTCTCTAATTGTGAAAAGGCCTCTTGCAACATATTAAGTCAGGATAGAGAGCTGATTCCAGAAGAAGTTCTTGCTGATTTACAGATGAGGATTCATAATGAATGGAGAAGCGAACAATTCTCGGCCACTTCAATTCAAATGTTGATGAAACACCAAATCTTTTTGCACGAAATCCAGTCTATCCTGGAGAAAAACAGCTCTGCGCTCCTCCGATGCCATGATACTTTTGTGAAGACCATGGTTGTTGCCAAGAACACCCATGAACCGGATCCCGATGAACTACAAATGATCATCTAGAGGTTTGAAGGATTCATGTCTTCACGTGCTACAGCTTAAGTGTTTTTCCACACTTAATTGTATTTTTTCCACTTTTGTAATCTTTAGTTGTAGTTTTTTCTTTTGACAAGTTACATGTAAAAGTCTTTTTGTAAAATGCAAGTCATTACTTGCACTTTTGTAATTACATGTATGGCAACTACAAGTTGTGTTCAATTAGGACTGTAGTTGGAATAAGTCTTAGTTAGTTATTGAATAAGTCTTGGTGGTTGAGAGAATCTCTCAAGTTAGTTAGGATCCTCCCACCTTTTTCTCAAGGCTCCTTTTCTAAAAATACTTGAGGGGTCTGTTGTAATCTTTATCTTTTAAAAAGCAAGCAAAAACTTTGCCAAATTTACAGCAAAGAAGTCTTTGAGCTTTCATGTGTAAATTCAAAAATTGAAAGGAATAGAAGGATTTTTCTCAAGCTTTGAGTCTTTGTGCTACATACATGAGTTTGTGTTCTATATTATGTTTCTTGCAAGTGTTTCTTAAAGAGCTTAATCGCATTTGGTTTGCAGTCTTTGTGTTGCAAGTATTTGAGGTTAATATAGATTAAAATAAATATTTTGTTGAGAGAAGTTGTAAGTCTTTGTGCTTACACTTATTCTTGAGAGAGTTTAGAAGCAGATTTTATGAGAAATAGCTGTGAGTCTTTGAGCTTATACTACTTCCCATTGTTTTAAGTAGAAAAGAATAAGATATTCCAATTTTTTTGCTGTTATAATTTGTTCTTGATAGAATTAGTATAGAAAAGGGTAGATAGGACTTCATATAATCAAGTCTTTGAGCTTGATATTGCTGTCGCGTTCCGAAGGAAGTGACGAAAGTCTTTGAGCTTTCAGGAAACTTCATTTCATTTCGAAAGTTGTTACTGCTATTTTATATCAAATCGCTATTACTTTTCTGTGAAGAGAAAAGGATATTGTCTTTCTTGAAAGAAGAAGACCGATTGTTGTCCCATCCTATTTTATATTCAAACTTGTAGTTAGATAGGGGGAGCCTTCCCTTAATTAGGAGAGTTTTACTCACACACCGTGGTTGAAACCACAATTTTGTATATCTCCCCAAGTGTACAAAATTTTCAACCAATAGCTTTTTGGCGATTCTGCTAGGGACACGGATGCATTCGGAAGCCTCACGCTTTCGTTTGAAGACTAGTGTCTTGTTGCTTTTAAAGAAGAAATAACTTTTCTTGGGGTTTCCTGTTGATAAGAGCTTTGAAATATTTTGATTTCTCTAAGCTGGAAGGTTTGCGTGTTTACATCCGTCGAAGGAGAGGTGAACAT
This sequence comes from Cryptomeria japonica, assembly GCF_030272615.1. Classification (NCBI taxonomy): domain Eukaryota; kingdom Viridiplantae; phylum Streptophyta; class Pinopsida; order Cupressales; family Cupressaceae; genus Cryptomeria; species Cryptomeria japonica. The sequence continues at coordinate 518,847,140 of NC_081405.1, read as the reverse complement.
CCTAAAGAGATATCTTCTGCTGAACGAGCTAGAATCCATTTGCTTACTACTACATCCTCCCTTTCACGAACCACAAGTTACCCTCCTTCAAGGAAAAAGAAGTGTATCCCAAGTGAAAATTAACCTTTCTTTTCCAAACCGCTGATATCTTCATCATCTAGTATGGCTAATCCACCTCCACCTCCTCCTCCCTGTTCGTGGGGAGTAGCTTTTGGTCCTTTGGCTTTAACCCCACCTCTTCATCCACTTCAACAAGGTTCCCGTAAAAATCTTCCCAAGTTCTATGGAGATGGAAAGCAACATCCCGATGAGCATGTCAAATCTTTCTATATGGCATGTGGTGTTCTTGGAGTAGAACATCAAGATGTTGATGTTCGTTTGTTCGTAGAAACTCTTCAACGTATTGCAGCTGATTGGTTTTTCAATCTTGCTGCTGGTTCAATCGTTTCTTGGAACTCATTGAGAGACAAGTTTGAAGAACGTTTCAAGCCCGCAAAAGATGAACACGCCTTGCTGGCCCAATTGACCCAAATGAAGAAGGATATCTATGAAGGCCTGCGTGAATTCATTGCTAAGTTCAATAAATTAGCAAATAGAATTCCTATTAATTCTAAACCTACTCCTGAGAATCTCAAGTGCTTTTTCATTAATACTCAGTTGCCCGAGGTCAGTTTCTTCTGGAGGTGAGCCTCTCCCGTTGATTTAGCTGTTGCTCAATCAATGGCCACTGAAGATAATTTGATCCTAGCTGGTAAAATAAAAAAGGATTCTAATCGGTCTAAAGGAGGTTCTCATATGGAGAGTTCATCTTCTGGTTCTACCAACCTCATGGTGCAAAAATGAGTAAATGAACTTCTTGCTTTAAAGAAGCAAATATCTCAAAATTCCTATCCTACACCATACAAGGATAACCCAAGACAGACGTATCCTAATGCTGCTACCGGTTATGCTACTAAGAATCAACCCAAGTTACCTCCTCCCGAGAGGCTTGCGCTTGAACCACCTACTTCAAAGGTAGCAGTTGGCTATTATGAGATGGATCAAAATGAATCTTCTTATTTTGATTATCAGTCTGATGATGTTGCTCTTCCTCAACAAGAAGAAGAAGAAGATGTAACTAGTGACTCTACTATACGCTATATGCACTATGATGACTCTAATACTGCTGAAAGGACTCATAGTCAAGCATTTGTCGTGATGACAAGATCCCAAACTCGGTTGGCTCAACAAGATGAAGCTGCAAAAGTTGCAAGTGATTTAAAAACACCTGTTACTATTGCTAAAAGGGGAACACCGCTGCCCTACATTCCAAAGGATGCAGCAAAAAGTCAAGTAAGTATCAAAAATCCTCCTTTAGCTTCTTCTATTGATTCCAAGCCCAGTATGCCTAACCCCAGACCACAATTGAACAATGTTAATCCCTCTCTAGCTGGTTTGTTTCAAGCTTTCGATATTATTGACCATGCTAGGAAGACCAAGATTCAAATGTCCGAAGTCGAATACTTACAAGCTAATCCTGATCAATTTGATAGGTTAGCTGACTTTGTTAAAAGTAAGGAAATTCATCCTATACTTGAAAATACTGCCCCTCAAGAACCCAAGAATTTGCCCAATCATTTGGTGACCATTCCATCTACAACCCAAGGAAGGATAGAACCTTTTTTACATTTCCCTGTTGATCAATGGTTTTCAATTGAGAAATTGTGTCTTGGATTCTGGTGCTTCCGATAACGTTATGCCCGCAAAAGTTGCTCAAACTTTGGGACTAACCTTGACCAAAACTTTTGGTCATTGTTATTCCATGGAAAACAAACAAGTGCCTCTTATTGGGCAAATTAAAGATGCTCAATTTGCATTTGCAGCTTTTCCAGATAATAAAATAAAGATGACTGTTTTGGTAGCTGATGTTCCTGCGTCATATGGAATGTTACTTAGCCATAACTTTTGCAAGGATGTTGGAGGTGAACTCAACATGGATATGCCGGAAGCAAGAATACCTGTCAAAGGTGTTGTGCAGAAGTTAATTCCTGAAAGAGAAACCAAGTACACGGTTGTCAAGTCTAATGATCCCCATGCTCAGATTCTTTTTGAATCTTTGGGTTTCGGGAATTATTATCTCCATATAGATGAAATCTCATAATTTGCTGAAGATTGTCCTTCTAGCAACTCCGACATTTCACTACTTTCAGCAAATGAAAAATTTGTTGATACTGATCAAGACCAAGCATCGGAAGATGGGTCTTCCAGTTCATATATTATGGTTGAAGAAGTTTCATCTCTTGTTGCTGATGAAAGTATTTCATTACCTTCTCGACAAGAAGAGTTTCACTCTTCTCCTACACAAGAGGAGAGTTAATCTTCTCCTATGGAAGAAAATGACAATTTTTCTTTTGATAATGCATCCGTTTGGGATGAATGCAGCACTAATCATTCCAATGAAAACGACAATTAGAATGATGTGTGGACTCTTGAGTTTGATGGTAGCTGCGCTACAAATGGATCCAGAGCCGGCGTAGTTCTCATATCTCCTAAGGGAGAGATCTTCCCTTATTCTTTAAAATTGCAATTCGCTAATACTAACAATATGGCTGAATATGAGTCGCTTTTGTTAGGAATGAGCATTGCATTGAAAAGAGGAATCAGAAATCTTCACGTCCAAGGTGATGCAGAATTAGTAGCTTGTCAAGTAAGGAGTATATATCAGACTAGAAATGACAGACTCGGGCATTACCGTAATTTAGTATGGGAAAATATTGAATATTTTGATGCTTTTAGCATCTCAGTTGTGCCTCGTGAGTACAATGATAGGGCTGATTCCCTTGCTGTTTCAGCTACTTTGTTAATTCCCCATCTTGACTTTGGTCAAGATAAATACATTATTGAGTTAATTTGCAAGCCTAGTGTGCCTAACAATTGGGATCATTGGCAGATCTTCAATTATGATAAACAGATTAATAATTTCCTACAAGCAGAAGATGGTTTCAACAACCTGTATTTCGAAGGAAGTAATTTTCCTACTTCGTCATCAGATTCAATGTATGAAACATAATCCAAGTTGGATGAAAATATTCTTCAGCTGAAAGGAAATAAGATTCCCAAGGGCCTGGTTTCTCTTGAAAAAAAATTCGATCAAAATGATCATTATATCAAGAGGCGGCAACAAGAAAGTGTTGATTCTCCTATGGGATATGAGAAATATAATATTGGCTCAGATGAAGATCTCAAATTTGTCAATATTGGCAATAACTGCACTTCAGATGAAAGAGATCAGTTTATTCAGCTTTTGCGCCAATATCGTGATGTCTTGGCATATTCATACGATGATCTAAAATCCTTTCAACCCAAGGAAGTGCAGCATGACATTCCCCTAAAGCTTACTGCAGTTCCCTTTAGACAAAAGCAGCGCCAGTATAATCCAAAAATTTCAGGTACCATTCTTTCTGAAATTCAAAAGATGCTTGATGCCCAGATTATCTTTCCCATCCATCATTCAACATGGTTGGCACATATAGTGCTGGTGCATAAGAAGAATGGAGAAATACGTATTTGTGTTGATTTCAGAAATCTTAATCAACTGTCACTCAAGGACAATTATCCATTGCCAATCATGGATCAAGTTTTACAAACAGTGACAGGTTTTGAAATGCTATCTATGTTAGATGGATTTTTGGGATACAATCAGATTGAGGTTAGTGAATCTGATCAACATAAGATTGCATTTACTACTCCATGGGTTACATTTGCCTACCGCAGAAAGCCTTTTGGGTTGATCAATGTAGGAGCTACTTTCCAACGAGCTATGGACATGGCCTTCCGTGGTACTGTGGGAAGATATATTGTAGTATATCTTGATGATCTCATTGTTTTTTCTAAAGACCGTGAGAATCATCTTTTTCACTTAAAAGATGTACTTGAAAGATGTCACAAGCACGGCATCTCCCTTAATCCTAAGAAGTCAGTTTTTGGGGTGACAGAGGGAAAACGCCTTGGTCATATTGTTTCCAAGGAAGGGATAAGAGTTGATCCTGAAAGGGTAAAATCTATTCAAACTCTTCCTCTGCCGTCCAATAAGACTGTTGTTCATTCCTTCTTTGGTAAGGTAAATTTTCTGTGGAGATTCATTCCTGACTTTGCAGAAAAGACTCGTCATATTGTGGATATGATGAAAGGAAAGACTGCTTTCCATTGGAATTCAGAAGGCAAAGTTGCATTCAATGATATCAAAGATGCAATTGCTCATGCACCCGTGTTGGTATGTCCCAACTACACCAAGGAGATCATCATGTATAGTTATGCTTCCGAGCATACTATGTCGGCTATTTTGATGCAAAAGAATTCAGAAGAGATTGAATCTCCTATTGCTTTCATGAGTTGTCCTTTAAAGTATCATGAACTCAAGTATTCCTCTATTGAGAAGAATGCCTATGCGGTTGTTAAAGCAGTCAAGAATTTCCATTTTTACATCTTGAATTCTCATACCGTTGTGTTACTTCTTGATACATCAGTCAAGTCTATTTTAACACAACAGGAGTTTGGAACAAAAAGAGGGAATTGGATTGCTAAAATCCAAGAGTATGATTTGGAGATTAAGCCTACCAAGCTTGTTCGAGGAAGAGGACTCTGTTAGCTGATGGCGGAAGGGATTCCAGAGGAGCGAGAATTGGATGATTTTGAAGATCTTCCCAAGGTGTTGTTTGTCAGTACTACTGATGAATGGTACTCTAATATAGCATTTTTCTTGACATATGGTGAATGTCCACAACATTTGTCATTCAAGGAAAAAAGGAGTATCAAGTTGAAAGTTGTGAACTTTGTATTATGGGATATTGGTTTGTACAAAAGAGCAATTGATGGTACTTTCCTCCGTTGCGTTGACATAGCACAACAAACCAAATTGCTGGAATCTTTCCATGACAAGGCTTGTAGTGGTCATTTTTCTGCACCACTGACTGGTCACAAAATTTTGAGAGCTAAGTATTATTGGCCTAGGCTCTTTCAAGATGCTTTTAGATGGGTGCGTAAATGTATACATTGTCAACAGTTTGTGGGCAAACAAAAGCTTGCAGCATTACCACTGAAGCCGGTTATTATTGAAGAACCTTTCCGTCAATGGGGCATTGATTTCATTGGTGTGATGAATCCTTCTTCAAGTGCAGGTCATTCGTATGTCCTTACTACTACAGATTATTCCACCAAGTGCATGGAAGCAAAACCAGTAAAGAATGCTACTTCTAAGATAGTGTGCAGATTCCTCAAGGAGAATATTATTTCTAGATTTGGTGTTCCATTCAAAATCGTGACTGATAATGCAGCCACCTTTTCTTGCTTTGAAATTTCACAATTTTGCTTTGAATATAATATTTTGCTAACTCGTTCATCCGATTATTATCCCCAAGGTAATGGTCAGGCGGAATCAAGTAAAAAAAATTTGATTATATTATTCGCAAGCTTGTGGAAGAAAATCAAAGGTCTTGGCATAAAGTTCTTTTTGATGCTTTATGGGTGGACAAAATTACACCCAACAGGTCTATTGGTATGTCACCATTTCAGGTTCTTTATGGGATCAATGCAAAAATACCCATCACTTTGGAACTTCCTGCTTTTAAGTTGGCTAAAATAATTGAAGATCAAACTTTTGAGAATGTTTTAGACAAAAGGATCATGTATCTTTATCAACTGGAAGAGCAAAGAACACAAGTGGTGGACTGGATTGCTCAGCATCAGCAACAAGTCAAAGTCCTTTTTATTAAAAAAGCAAAGCAAAGAGGATTCCAAGTTGGTGATCGGGTTTTGCTTTGGGATAAGCGAAGGGAACCGAAAGGTTTACATGGAAAATTTGATTCTCTTTGGCGAGGACCCTTCACTGTTCACCGTATTGCTGGAGAAGATAGTTTTATTTTGGCTTATCATGATGGTAGACCATTTGCTCTGCCCTATAATGGTCAGCATTTGAAGCATTACTTTGAATGAAGGTTCGAGGTAACTTCTTGTAAATAATGTCTTTTTCTTGTTTGATTTTTGTGTTTTGTTTCTTTGTTTTTGCGTTGATTGACTCTTTGACCCAATGGATAAGAGGAAGGCACTTAGACATTTGGTTTCTATTCTTTCACAATCTTGAAGGATAAATGAAATAATTCCCTAGTCAGAGCCAATTGTTGTCCTCATTTTTGTTTTCAAAAATGAAGGACCATTACATAAAAACTTTGTGAAAAAATGAAAATTTTACTCTATGGCATGCTTTTCGAGGCAGAATTTTGACTAATCCTTGGACTGGCTTAATCCTCAGTACATCTTCGAACTACGTTTCGAATTTCGTCGCATTCTGGATTCATTTACTATGTCTTTCCTTCAATTTTGGGTTTTTTCTCCCTGACTGCAAGTAGAGAATTTTCCTTGAATTGCAAGTTTTAATGATTTCCATTGTTTTGGTCTTTGTAGGGAAATTTTTGGCTAATTACAAGTGCACTTATTGAAAAATAAAAACTTGTAATTTGCTTTTTATATTCCCCTTGATGGTTTTTGGCTTTCTTCAGTTAAAATAGGGATTTTTTGGTTAAATTACAAGTAAACTTGTAATTCTTTTCTAAAACCCCTACTTTAATGGTTTTTACATGTAATAGGGATTTTAAACCCCTATTACATGTGTGCAAGTGAATTAAAACTTGTTATAGGGATTTTATTTTCCCTTTACAAGTAATTTTAAACTTGCACATCTCTCTCTAAAACCCGATTTTGCCTAGGAATGAGAAAAAGTGACATTTAAAACTTGCTATTTTGCCCAAAAAACCCGATTTTCTCTATAAAGTGCATTTTTGAAGGATTTTAAACGTGTAATTGCATTTTAAAAACCTGATTTTGCCTTGTTGAGGGAAAAGTGACATTTTAAACTTGTCATGTTGCCCAAAAAATCCGATTTTGCCTAGGAATGAGATAAAGTGCATTTTAAACTTGTTATTTCCTCCAAAAAAACCCGATTTTCAACAATACATGCAAATTCGAACTTGCTATTTCCTTCAAAAAACCCAACCAGCAAGGAGAAATGTTTTTGTTGAAGATTTCAACCAAATTTTTCATTGAGCATGTTTGATTTGCCCAATAAGAGGCACTTGTTTGTTTTCCATAGAATAACAATGACCAAAAGTTTTGGTCAAGGTCAGCCCCAAAGCTTGAGCAACTTTTGCGGGCATGCGTTATCGGAAGCACCAAAATCCGAGACACAATTGCTCAATTGAAAACCATTGATCAACAGGGAAATGTAAAAAGGTTCTTTCTTTCCTTGGTTAGTAGATGGAATGGTCACCAAATGATTGGGCAAATTCTTTGATTCTTGAGGGGCAGTATTTTCAAGTATAGGATGAGTTTCCTTAATTTTAACAAAGTCAGCTAAATTATCAAATTGATCAGGATTAACTTGTAAGTATTCGACTTTGGACATTTGAATCTTGGTCTTCCTAGCATGGTCAATAATATCGAAAGCTTGAAACGAACCAGCTAGAGAGGGATTAACATTGTACAATTATGGTCCAGGGTTAGGCATACTGGGCTTGGAATCAATAGAAGAAGCAAAAGGAGGATTTTTGTTACATACTTGACTTTTTGCTGCATCCTTTGGGATGTAGGGCAGCTGTGTTACCCTTTTAGCAATAATAACAGGTGATTCTAAATCACTTGCAACATTTGCGGCTTCATCTTGTTGAGCCAACCGAGTTTGGGATCTTGTCATCACAGCAAATGCTTGACTATGAGTCCTTTCAGTAGTATTAGAGTCATCATAGTGCATATAGCATATAGTAGAGTCGCCAGTTACATCTTATTCTTCTTCTTGTTGAGGAAGTGCAACGTCATCAGACTGATAATCAAAATAAAAAGACTCATTTTGATCCGTCTCATAATAGCCAACTGCTGCCTTTGAAGGAGGTGGTTCAAGCGCAAGCCTCTCGGGAGGAGGAGGTAACTTGGGTTGATTCTTAGCAGCATAACTGGTAGCAGCATTAGGATACGTCCGTCTTGGGATATCCTTGTATGGTGTAGGATAGGAATTCTGAGATACTTGCTTCTTTAAAGCAAGAAGTTCATTCGCCAATTTCTGCACCATTGGGTCGGTAGAACCAGAAGATGAACTCTCCATATGTGAACCTCCTTTAGACCGATTAGAATCCTTTTCTATTTTACCAGCTAGGATCAAATCATCTTCAATTTCAGTCACCATTGATTGACCAACAGCCAAATCAGCAGGAGAGGCTCGCCTCAAAAAGAAACTGACCTCGAGCAACTGAGTATTAATGAAAAAGCACTTGAGATTCTCAGGAGTAGGTTTAGAATTGATAGGAATTCTATTTGCTAATTTATTGAGCTTAGCAATGAATTCACACATGCCTTCATGGGTATCCTTCTTCATTTGGGTCAATTGGGCCAACAAGGCGTGTTCATCTTTCGCGGTCTTGAAACGTTCTTCAAACTTGTCTCTCAACGAGTTCCAAGAAACGATTGAACCAGCAGCAAGATTGAAAAACCAATCAGCTGCAATACTTTGAAGAGTTTCTACGAACAAACGAACAACAACATCTTGATGTTCTACTCCAAGAACACCACATGCCATATAGAAAGATTTGACATGCTCATTAGGATGTTGCTTTCCATCTCCATAGAAATTGGGAAGATTTTTACGAGAACCTTGTGGAAGTGGATTAAGAGGTGGGGTTAAGGCCAAAGGACGAAAAGCTACTCCCCACCGACCGGGAGGAGGAGGTGGAGGTGGATTAGCCATACTAGATGATGAAGATATCAGTGGTTTGAAAAAGAAAGGGGAATTTTCACTTGGGATAGACTTCTTTTTTCTTGGAGGAGGGTAAATTGTGGTTCGTGAAAGGGAGGATGTACTAATAAGCAAATGGAATCTAGCTCGTTCAACAAGAGATATCTCTTCAATATGTTCACCTCTCCTGCGACGAGCGTAAACTCGCAAAACTTCCAACTTAGAGAAATTAAAATATTTCCAAGCTCTTATCAACAAGAAACCCAAGAAAAGTTATTTCTTCTTTAAAATAAGCAAGACACCAGTCTTCAAACGAAAGCATGACGTTTCTGAATGCGTCCATGTCCCCAGTAGAGTCGCCAAAAAATTGTTGGTTGAAATTTTTGTACACTTGGGGAAATATACAAAATTGTGATTTCAACCACAGCGTGTGAGTAAAACTCTCCTAATTAACGGAAGGCTCCCCTTATCTAACTACAACTTTAAAAATAAAATAGGATGGGACATCAATCTTTCTTCTTCTTTCAAGAAAGACTATCCTTTGCTCTTTACAAAAAAGTGATAGCAATTTGACATAAAACAACAGTAACAACTTTCGAAATGAAATGAGAAACGAAATGAAGTTTCCTGAAAGCTCAAAGACTTCAGTCACTTCCTTCGGGACAGGAGAGCGATATCAAGCTCAAAGACGATTATATGAAGTCCTCTCTACCCTTTTCTATACTAATTCTATCAAGAACAAATTATAACAGCTCAAAGACTGGAATATCTTATTCTTTTCTACTTAAAACAATGGGAAGTAGTATAAGCTCAAAGACTCGCAGCTATTTCTCACAAAATCTGCTCCTAAATTCTCTTAAGAATAAGTGAAAGCACAAAGACTTACGGCTTCTCTCAACAAAATATATATTTTAATTTATATTAACCTCAACTACTTGCAGCACAAAGACTACAAATCAAATGTGATTAAGCTCTTTAAGAAACACTTGCAACAAAGATAATATAAAACACCAACTCAAGTATGTAGCACAAAGACTCAAAGCTTGAGCAATTTCCTTCTATTCCTTTCAATTCTTGAATTTACACATGAAAGCTCAAAGACTTCTTTGCTGTAAATTTGGCAAAGTTTTTGCTTGCTTTCCAAAAGATAAAGATTACAATAGACCCTTCAAGTATTTATAGAAAAGGAGGGAGGATCCCAACTAACTTGAGAGATTCTCTCAACCACCAAAACTTATTCAATAATTAACTAAGACTTATTCCAACTATACTCCTAATTGAACACAACTTCTTGTTGTTTTACATGTAATTACAAAAGTGCAAGTAATGAGTTAACTTGCATTTTACAAAGTTACTTTTACATGTAACTTGTCAAAACAAAAACTACAACTAAAGATTACAAATGCGGAAAAATACAACTAAGTGTCGAAAAACACTTAAGCTGTAGCACGTGAAGATATGAATCCTTCAAACTTCTAGATGATCACTTGTAGTTCATCGAGATCTGGTTCATAGGTGTTCTTCGCAACAACCATGGTCTTCACAATGGTATCATGGCATCAGAGGAGCACAAAGCTGTTTTTCCCCAGAATGGACTGGATTTCATGCAAAAAGATTTGGTGTTTCATCAAACATTTGAATTGAAGCCGCTGAGAATTGTTCGCTCCTCCATTCATTATGAATCCTCATCTGTGAATGAGCAAGAACTTCTTCTTCTGGAATCAGCTTTCCATCCTGATTCATTATGTTGCAAGAGGCCTTTTTACAATGAGAGACAATATCTTAGAAAACTTCTCCCGTAATCTCATTGCATCACCAATCTCCTGAATGAAGGATTTAAGAACAAGGGCCTTATTTTCCAGAAGCTCTTCAAATTCTAAGTACATGACCCTGGAAGAGATAATGGCATGTTCCTGTAGAACACTCAACTATTGTTGTGGCATGGTACGCCAGATTGTCAGACTATCTTCAACACTTTCTAGATTCTTTTCGAAAGTATCGGAAGTCTTATCCAATTTTATCTTCAACGGTTTCCAACTTAGACATCATCTAAAAAATGTCTTTCATCACTTGTGCACATAGATCATGAAGCCGATCAACCCAGAAATCCAATGCTTGTACCCTATGAGTAGCCCTTTCAACTCCACGAATTGATTCTTGGGAACCGGAAGAACTTGTGGGCTTACTCCCTTCAGCAGCAGGTTTTGTAATTTTATGAACGACTGCCATAAGTTGTCAGTTTTCCTCTTCTAGCTTGTCTTTCTTTGCTAGAAGTTCATCACACCGCTGTACCAATGAAGCTACAGAAATCTGAGCATCATGTTTAATCACCTCATGCGTTTGCTTACCCAATTCTATCCTTGTAACTTTGTAATTAGAAACCGACATTTCTTCAAGTGGCTTATCTGCAATGGGTTCAACAATTTCAGCTACCTTCATCTTGTTGCTGTCAACAGTTACTCTGGAGATAGTCTTGGCCTTTTTAGCAACCTTGGATCTAGACTGTTTAAGTTGTTGATAATCAAAGCCATCAGGTGAGATTTCTTGCTTCCTCCTTTTTGGAGTAAAAGAACTAAGCCATGGAGGTAAAGCCATCAACTGTCTTTCAGTAGAAGCTGTAGGCAAAGGAGAAGCAGTTTCTGTTTGAATAACCGTGGTCATCCTGGGAGGAATATTTGTTTGGATGGCGACCACGGTTTGCTCAGTAAACAATGGACATGAAGATTGCCTCATAAATTCTTCAAAACTAGAAGTGGAGGTATCAATCTCTGACAGCTGGATGCAAGAAGGAGTATCCTCAGAAACTTCCATCACACTCTCTTCTTGATGATCAAGAGGTGGCTCGTATGTCGAAATAGGAATGGCATTATGAGGAGATTCATCCACAAGCAAGTCAGGAGGAGAAAGGGGCGTCTCAATGGAAATTGGGGGAATGATCTCATGCGGCGAGTCCGATGCTGGAGACTTGGGAGCATCATCAGATTGTTGCCCATCTTCTAGATTGTCCAGATCGATCACCTGAACATGAAACCGTGACTTTTCCTTCCCACGAACTGTCGCCTCCTCAGGAGGAAGCACTACTGCCCGACTAACTCGCAATTTGATCCTTGTGCCCGGAGATGATGCGCCTTCCTTGTTGTCAACCTAAATCTCAGACTTACGTCCAAGAGGCCCCGTAGAATCATCTTCTTTTCCAATCTTGATTTTTATGAGTCTAACAGCATTACTTTTCAACCAAGCGTTGGTGTTAGCCAAGATAGGTTGAAATCTCTCAAGAATGGATATGCACTCCTTGTGTGACCATTGGATTAAAGGAAGTGGAGCTTCCTCAACCCTTCGTGAAATATATTCAGGATCAAGTACGTGCCCATCGTCAATCATCCCTTGTGGAATGTCCACCAAGTTCAAATCAACAACTTGCTCAACAGTGAGCCTGTAGTAATCCATCTTCAAAACCTCGACCTCTGTAGGGAGATCTACCCAAATATCCTCACTATGATGCACCTGCACGAAGGATTTTTTGATCTTCTCCTTCATACCCCAGTAATCAAAATCAGCTCTAGACTTAAACCTTTTGAGCTTAATTTCCTGCATTTCGGTCTCCATGGCCTTGGCATTAACGGGTGTGACAAGAGAATACTGACCAATTTTTAATGGGTTTGTTGTAGAGATAACCATTCCAACCTTATGTCTGACGGACTGATGAGCGTGGACAGCCATAATCTGTCTTCCCAACTCCATAAGAATGATCTTATCAATTGGGTATCTAGCGAGCATATATGGTTTCCCACTATAGCATCCGATTCTCATATAGGTGAAGGTCGGGAAGTGTAGAAACGAGCATCCATACTCACTCACCCTTTCCCATGCCTCATCTAATACCCTTTTGTTTTTCAAAGTTCTGTCAAACTGACACATGAAGTAACCGAAGAATGCATCTTGGACTCTTCTGAATGCAATTTGTTGGGTCTCAAAGGCAGCTGATCATAGTATTCCTATACCGGTATAAGCGAGCAGTCACCCTTGGTAGAAAGACCAGGGAAATGTCTGAGTGATGCTGCCAAATATACTAAGTATGAATTCATATAGAAAGTCATGGTGGATGAGACTGTTGAAATTTGTTCACACAAGCCATCGTTGATGACTTCTCCCCATGATATATGAGGGGACTGCCTTATGAGCATGATGAACTAGTACATCCAGGGCTCAAAAACATTAGAATGTTCAAGGCCCATTATCCTGCTGAAGAAGGTTATGATGTCTCCTATTTCCCATTTGAAGTCACAGCGGTACAACTTAGCCCACCTTGAGAAGGCGGCTCGTTGCTCATGGATCCACCTGTTGATATGACGTTTGCAGTCTTTTTCCCTTTTCACATAATACTCAGCTGCACTCTCTTTGGAGATTTCCATGTAAACAGGTGCAGGAGGTATTCTGAAGACTTTCTCAATCGTGTCTGCATCAAGGCGGATTATTGCTTTGCCATCATCATTTTTAATGATTCTTGTCTCCTTGTCAAAGTGATGGGCGCAAGCGAGAACAAATTCAAATTCTAGGGCAGCCACTGGGAAAGAAGATGCGTGATGGATATGGCTGTCCAACAGCCGTTGCATATTGCTATCTTCTGGATCCTCAACCCTCTTGACAAATTCTGACATGTCCACATGCCCTATCTCTGTCTCTCTGATACGATCCAAAGGAGAGGAAACTTGGAAAGGTGCAACTTCGTTTTGGTATTTGTCATATTTGTACTTCATCTTTTTTGGAATTGGTGATGATGGCAAATTTGACATTGATGGACAACCTGGAATACTGTGATGAAGAGTTAAAAGTGTTAAGGCAACATCATATTCAGCTGCAACTAACATTTTTCCTTCTTCAAATGGGAAAAACTTCGACTCTTGCACTTCACGATTTTTGTGAGAGAAAGAGGGGAAATAAATGGAAATGGGGAAATCTTGACTTTGACCAATTTCGGATCTTGGGGAAATGTTTGCAAGTATACAAGTTGGAAAGAGCATACATGCAATCGAATTTTTAAAACCCGAATGCAAGTACACTTGTAAACTTGCAAATGGAGAAATGGATGGAAAATGAGAATTAGACTTGCGGAAAATGACGAAAATGGAAAGTACGGATATGGGTGACATGAATAGATAAAAATGGGAAGATCCGGGAATGTCATTTTCATGAGAATGGGAAGAACTTCGAACATGTAATCCGGTTCTTAAAACCCGATTTTGAAAGGATTGGTATTTCACATCTTTTCAACTTTGAATTTTAAGCAAAAATGGTTAAATTATTTAACCATAAGGGAAGAACAAAGATTTCTAGCCAACTTGTAATCGGGATTTAAAATCCCGAATACAAGTAAAGAGGGGAAATGGGGAAGAACAATGCAATCCAAAAATTGCTTATGGAGGGGGAAAATCTCTCTCACAAAACCAATTTTAGGGGCAAGAACAACACATTTACAAAATTACAACTAGAACGGAAAATAAGAAAACAAGAATAAGAAACAAGAAAGGAAAAGAAAACATACCTTGCTTTAATTTGAAATGCCTCTTCAAAAAGATGAAACAATCTTTGAATGAAGAAGACAATCCCTTAAATAAAGATAATCCACAATGCCAAACCCTAGCCACATTTTACAAAAACGCTATTTGCATAAAAACCTGGTGTGAAATGCAAGAGAAATGGCCCAAGAAGGGGTCAAATATCCTTCTAACCTCAACGCCTTAGCATACCAAGCCAAAACGACTTAGGAAATTGCTGATTCGTGGCATCTTGAAGGAGAAAATCGTGGTTTTCACCAAACACATGTTTGCTGTTCCAAACCAAGAAACCAGCAATCATAACCTGCAAATGGCATGAAGGATGTTTGTAAATGCACAAGAATAGGAAGGAATTCAGAATGCCTTCTACCTCTAAAAATTTCTCCACAAAAACTTGCTTAAAATTCTCAAAAAACGTTCTTCCTTGCTGATCGGGTTTTTTGGAAGGAATAACAAGTTCGAATTTGCATGTATTGTTGAAAATCGGGTTTTTTGGAGGAAATAACAGGTTTAAAATGCACTTTATCTCATTCGTAGGCAAAATCAGGTTTTTAAAATGCAATTACATGTTTAAAATCCTTCAAAAATGCAATTTAAAGAGAAAATCGGGTTTTGGAGAGAGATGTGCAAGTTTAAAATTATTTGTAAAGAGAAAATAAAATCCCTACAACAAGTTTTAATTCACTTGCACACATGTAATAGGGGTTCAAAATCCCTATTACAAGCAAAAACCATTAAAGTAGGGGTTTTAGAAAAGAATTACAAGTTTACTTGTAACATAACCAAAAAATCCCTATTTTAACTGAAAAAAGGCCAAAAAGCATCAAGGGGGAAATAAAAAGTAAATTAAAGTTTTTATTTTTCAATAAAGTGCACTTGTAATTAGCCAAAAATTTCCCTACAAAGACCAAAACAATGGAAATTATTAAAACTTGCAATTCAAGAGAAATTTCCCACCTGCAGTCAGGGAGAAAAAACCCGAAATTGAAAAAAAAACATAGCAAACGAATCCAGAATGCAACGAAATTCAAAACGTAGTTCGAGGATGGACTGAGGATTAAGCCAGTCCAAGGATTAGTCTAGATTTTGTCTTGGGAAGCGTGCCATAGAGTAAAATTTTCATTTTTCACAAAAATTTATGTAATGGTTCTTCATTTTTTAGAACAAAAAAAATGAGGACAACAAGGTAGAAGGTCACACAAAAATGACTTGTTCGAAGAAACTATTTTGCGACATTTATCAAGTACTGGGACATTCCATCAAAGAATTCCTGTACAACTTAAAAACAAGAAGCACACAAGTTCTCTTTGCCCAAGCGGAACAAGAAAACCCTCTGACCACACCACCAAAACCACTTGCTAATTCCATTGCCTAAGATAGCATATCGTAACTACAGGCGAGGGAACAACCACTACAATTATAATAACAATAATAGTGGCAAAAGGAGTAGGATAAAATATGATGTGAATAGGAAACCCATGATCCAGTGTCAAATGCAATGAATGGGGTCACTGCGCCTGAGAATGCCAAACCAGTCAAAACAATGCAGACATGTTGTGCAAGTGGTGTGGACCCAGAAAGTATGAAGATGCCAACTACCCGAATCGGAAAGGGGTAAATATGATGGTCGTGGAAGAGTCGGACAAGGAAGTGCTAGTGATAACAAAGAACGTAGTATATCCAGATCCCCATATGGAGAAGGAAATATTTCGGGTAGCCAAAGCCGAGGTGGAACAGGCAATGGCAAATAAAAGAAGGGCCTCAAATGAAGCCGCCAATACTCCACTACGGTCAAAGTCTGAGAAGAACATAGTAAGACAGGTGCTGCAAACCATAATACCTATATAGGTAACTAACATTCTACAAACCATGCCACATTTAAAAATTGGCATCACCAATATAGTTTGTGATGACACAGTCAGCCAGAAACAATGCAAACCAGTGAAGGAACAAATGGCGAAACCTTCCAGCGACCTGGCCACCGATCCCATGTTACGGGTAGTAAGCATTGGGAGGAAGCCAATCGTCGTCAAGATGGAGATAATGGGAAGGAAGCTAACAAACACCATCGTCGACGAAGACATGGGCATCAATGTGTTGCCAAAGGAAACATGGAAATGTCTAGGGAAGCCAACACTCTAGCTGCCAACCTTCCATTTGGTGGGTGCCAACTAGCATGGCATCAAGCCATTGGGGATATTGATGGCACAAAAAATAAAAATAGGCACACAATATTTCTTCCTTGATTTTGTAGTTATCCCACTTGAAAAGAAGGCGTACGATGCTCTCCTCGAGAGGGGTTGGTTGATCACTGCCAAAGTGAACCATAACTAGAAGAGAAACATACTTTCAATCGAGAGTGAAGGAAGTATGTC
This sequence comes from Cryptomeria japonica, assembly GCF_030272615.1. Classification (NCBI taxonomy): domain Eukaryota; kingdom Viridiplantae; phylum Streptophyta; class Pinopsida; order Cupressales; family Cupressaceae; genus Cryptomeria; species Cryptomeria japonica. The sequence continues at coordinate 518,830,455 of NC_081405.1, read as the reverse complement.
ATCAACCTGAGGAATTAGCTGGAGAGCAAAGAGCTGGCATCCTCCAACTCAGAGGCTGAAGATGGAGAGTTTGAGATGGACAAAGTTTGAAGAGTAATGGAAGCTATTGACGAAGGAGTACTTGAATTGGAAGACTGCTCGAAGGATGAAACAAGTTCCCTAAATGGATTGATCCATTGGTAGATAGAGAACTATGAAGTCTTCCACCTCGAGTACAAAATGTTGCAAATCTAGGAGATTGATAAAGTTGACAAGGGTACGAAGAGTGCTACCTTTCCCTCAAAGTATGAAGAGTACAAGAAGGGAGTGGCACGAGTGGATGACATGCCAACCCATCATTTTGAAAGGGACAAAATCATAAAGTATGAAGAGCCAAACATGAACAAAGTGAATCTACGCAATGAAGACAACCCAAAGGTGATATTGGTTGGTGGCATCTATTACAATTCGATAAGAGAATGATTGAATAGTGTTTTCTCAGCCAGATATTCGATGTTGTAGGATTGGTGTTGGTCGTATAGGATAGTTCCGTAGGTGAGGAATGCCAAGATGGGGTCATACGGCATAGGGGAGATGCACATGTTGTACGGATTCAAGAGTGTGATGTATGGAATGGAGAGTATGTAATATGCGTGGAAATCGTACCGTACCAAAATGAATTTGGAGATTACTTCGCCGTACACACCCTTTGCCAAAAGGAAGTCTATAAAATGAAGTTGTTCTATGCTAATAAGGACCTTTATTATGCCAACCCTTTCTATCTTTAGGTTTGTCAATATTGTTCCAACTTTTTATTTTTCTTGGTACTGCAATGATTTTTTTGTACTTTCTGCCTTTATAACACTTTGTGCCAACCTAATATTTCCCAACTTTAATACTCTAATATATATATATATAAAATTGTTTTTTCCATATTTTTCCCATCCTTGTATTTTTTAATTTTGTTTTCTTTACTTTTATTGCTCCACCATAATTTTTCACCTTTAGTTTTTGTGAGACATGGACCAGCTCTGATACCATGTGATTTTGCCAAGATCAAGAGGCAATGGAAAGCACAAATAAGAGAGACAAAATATATGATAGGAATAAACTGTATTCTATCAAGATGCAAAATATGATCAACTAGATCATTACAAGATATAAATTGATTGCCCGTACAAACAATGTAGATGAGCCTACTTATATAGGCAAGGCTAAGGATATGTGAGCACACAAACATGACATGTGGCTCAATAAGAAACAAGGCTAGGTAGGAAATAGGTGTGGGTAGGTAAGAGAAATAATATAATATTCCACATGAGGTGGAATGTAACAACAAGATAAGATCAACACCATAAAAGGTGGAAATTCTCCTACACACACTATCCCAATGTGGCACAAACACCCAAGTGTCTCATACCCAAACTACTATGAAATGCATTTCCTAAGTAAACTTAAGTAAAGTGTAATAATATCTATGATCAATAATTATTTACACCAACACCCCCCCTTAAGTGCAACTTAGGGGAATGCACTTAAGTCTACAATGCAACTAAGCAATGCAAGAGGGGTCCCGGCTACGAGGCCATGTTAGGTACCCATGTACAAATGCAAATGCAATCTCACATAAAGCGAGGAAAGAGAGAAAAACCCAATGGGGAAAAACCCTCCCCCAAAAGAGAGATGATGAAAGCACACAATGCTCTCAATGATGAATGAGAAGAACAAAACTATGTCCCCCCCATAAGAGAGAAGAAGAGACCATGAAGCCCCCCCTCAATGTCAAATCTCCTGCAAAGATGGTCCAATGATGAAGACCAAAATTCCTCCCCATAAGGAAGAAAGAGCCAATGTTGCACCAATAATGTCAAAGTGTGACAAAACCAGGTACCAAGTCGATGATGATGAATCACTCGCTGCAACAAAATGAAGATCAGGCATGGAGACAACTTGTTGTGAGCATCATTTGGATACTCAGAAATAGCAGAAATACTGGTACAATCCAAGTCTCACGGGAGCCATGCACAAATGTGTACAATCTAAGTGTCAACTGGAGCCATGCACCAAGTCTCACAAGATATTCCTAATCTATGTGTACAAGAGGATTACATCAAATAGTCAACAATGACAAGATACAAAGAAGTGTGGCACTTTATGATAGTGCGAGTACAACATTGCTCAAGCAAGAGCATACATCATGATAAAATATTCAAATGTAGAAACATGAAGATGATGCCACCAACAAAGAAGCCATGTAGAATACTGTAGATGAAGATGCCCCCGAATGGAATTTCACCAAGAGATATAAATGAACAACTGACCCCCCATAAAAAGATCATGTTGGCACTTGCAAATAATGAAAAAGTGGACTTCTAATTTCAATGATTACAACTTCTCAAAATGAGATATAAGAGACTTCAACAAATACTGCTAGTGATTTAAACTGTGATCCAAGAAAAATACAAGTACCAAATAGGCCAAGAATGGCCAAATATTGAAAGTACAATTTCTACTCAAAATCACTGCAAACAAATGGTATATTATGAAAGTAGATGAAAAATTATGCACTCTCAAAAAAAACGGCACCTGAAAAGGAGTCCATGTTGTTAATGCATTGTAGCTCTTGCAAGATAAGTAAACCATACTCGTATATGTCTGTTATAATTTATATTTTGCTTACTGATTTGAAACATGATAAATTGCTATAAAATAATGGTATTCATTCGATTGCTATAATATATGTTGATATGTTATCAGGTTGTTAAAACCTGGTAACATATTATGTGCATCGAACCTCAACTAAATGTTGTTGTTAATAAAGCACCGATTCAGTATTTGCTATCGGGTGTAAACAAGCACCGCTTCATTGCTTGGTAAAACACTTTAGTTAATTAATGAAATATGCACCGATTCAAATATACAATGTGCACTTTGGTTATCGGGTGCATTAAGGCACCGATCCAAATTATGATATGCAATATGTTTATTGGGGTTATATGTGAACCAATCCATTATGTAAATAGCATTGTGTTAAGAGATAAAACAAAAGTATATTGAAAAGGCACCGATCAATGGGTGCATTGATCGGTCATGCCAAAAGGCATGACCGGTCAATACACCTATTGACCGGTTGCCTAAATGATATATATACCAATTGAATTCATTTGGAGAAGACATAGAAAATATATTAAAATGATCTCTCTCCCACAGTCTGCACATAAATAAATCAGAATTGTTAGACACAAAATTATAAATTGCAATCACATAGCATTGCTAGTATTTAACTTGTTCTTCAATAGAAATTGAATATACTTTACATGGTATCAGAGCCACGGTAATCGAACCTAAGGCTATTAGATTTTGATAAATTCAAGGACAAAGTTATAAGCTACATCAAATTTCTAAAATGGCCAATGCTATCAGATTCGAAGATAGACTCGGAGGTAGCGAAGATTTTTCAGCTTGGAAGTTTAGAATCAAAATGATTTTGAGAGAAAACAAAGTTGATTCATATGTTCAAACTAAAAATGCACAGCCAGAAGATGAACCTGACAAATCAACATGGATTGAGGGAAATGAAAAGGCTATTAAAATAATAGTGGATGGGGTAAGAAATAACATAATGCCCATCATTAAAAAGTATGAGACAGCTTATAAAATGTTCAAGGCACTCGAAAGGACATTTGAGATATCAAATGCAAGTCGTACTCTGGCATTGAAACGAGAGATCAATCATATCAGTATGAACAAAGGGGAGACAATTAACTCCTACTTTATGCGGATATCAAGCCTAAGAGATGACTTAGCTTCTCTTGGATACGAGATCCAAAGCAAAGAGTTAACACTCATTGCTCTAGATGGGTTGCCTAGTGGATGGAACACATTCGTCCAAGGCATCAATGCTAGGTCTAAATAGCCCAAGTTTGAAAGATTAAGAGATGACTGTCTACAAGAAGAATCAAGATTGAACAAGGTAGGAATAAAACAGAAGAATATAGACAAAGACTTGCAAGTCCTAAATACAAACACTAATAAGAAGTACAAGAAGAAGCAATTTAGGAAGAGAAAAGCTTACCAAGGCAAGAACACTTCAAAGCAAGACCTATCACATGTTCAATGTTATAGGTGTGACAAATTCGGACACTATGTTGCAAGGTGTCCAAAGAAAGGAAAGCAAGCCACATTTGCCATAGTGAGGAAATCCAAAAGAGAAAATGACTCCGAGAACTATGTCCTCTACTCAGCACTTACAAGCCATGCTTCAAACAAATCTAACTCATGGGTGATCGACAGTGGTTCATCCGGACACATCACCGGTTTTAGATAAGTACTAGACTCCATGATAGAGGAGGATGATGAGGAAGTGACCATCGGAGATGATTCATCACATCCAGTCAGAGGAATTGGAACCTGCACCATCAAACTAAAGACAGGCATGTCATTACGACTTGAAGGGGTACTATATGTTCCTGGCATCAGAAGAAATCTAATCTCCATATCAGCACTAGAAGATCAAGGATACAGAGTGACCTTCATGGAAAACAAGGTGTTGGCTTGGCCAAAGAAATCCTCCATCAAGAACGCTAAGGTCATTGGTCAAAGACAAGGCTATTTGTATGAGCTATGCATAGAGCCCAATCTAGCCTTGATCCATGAAGCCACTAATGCAAATGAAGTGTGGCACAGGAGATTAGGCCATCTGAATTATAGAGCTTTGTCAACTATGGGAAACCTTGTCACAGGTCTACCTAAGTTGAAGCAATATCATTCAGAGGCATGCAAAGGATGTGCCCTAGGTAAGAATACCAAAAGTGCATTTCAGAATAGTACTAGGAAAACTAGCAAAGTTTTGGAATTAGTTCATTCTGATGTATGTGGACCTATGTCTGTACCCTCTCTAGGGGGATTCTTGTACTATGTAATTTTTGTTGATGACTACTCTAGGAAGACTTGGATCTACTTTCTGAAATGTAAAGAATTAGAAGAGATCCTAAGTAGATTTAAAGAGTTTAAAACTTTAACAGAAAACCTCTCAGAAAACAAAATTCAAACCCTAAGAATTGACAATGGGGGGGAATACACATCAGAAATATTTAAAGATTTTTGTAAAAATTATGGGATTAAGAGGGAGTTTACAATACCTTATAACCCTCAACAAAATGGAGTAGCTGAAAGAAAAAATAGGACCATAGTAGAAGCTGCCAAAGCTATGATACTAGATCAAAATCTAAACTTGAATCTTTGGGCAGAAGCAACTAGCACTGTTGTGTATATACAAAACAGATGTCCTCATTCACACCTTAAAGATAAAACTCCTGAGGAAGTCTTTACCAAAACAAAGCCAGATATCAGCCACCTTAGGATATTTGGGTGTCCTGTCTATATACATGTACCTAAAGAGAAAAGACTAAAACTAGAGCCCTCTAGAAAAAGGGGAATACTTGTAGGGTACAGTGAAACTTCTAAAGCTTACAAAATCTATGTACAAGGGCAGAGAAATATTGAACTCAGTAGGGATGTAATCTTCAAAGAAGATTTAGCCTTCAAAAGGGCCTAAAATATAATAGAACTTGAAATCTATAATCCTACTCCTAACCTAGTAGAAGATCCTACTCCTGAGCTTCAGAGGGAGTATCTTGAGGAAACTATAGGTGAAACACAAAACCCACCTATAGAAAAACTCAAGAAAAGACCACTATGGGCCACCAAAACTGTAGCAGAAGCTCAGAAGTTCGCTGCTCCTTCAAGAACCTTCAGGGAAAGCAAGAGGCCTAATAAGTTCACCAACTATGTTGCCCTTATGAATGATCTCTCTAAAGCTAAACCAAACAATGTATCAGATGCACTCAAACATCAAGTATGGAAAGATGCCATGTCTGAAGAGTATCAGTTCATTATGAAGAATGATGTTTGGGAGATTGTCCCTAGGCCAACCAAGAAATCTGTTGTGTCTTCTAAATGGTTGTTTAAAATCAAGCATGCTGCAGATGGCAGTATTGAAAAGCACAAGGCCAGATTTGTAGCTAGAGGGTTCTCACAGAAGGAAGGAATAGATTATGAAGAGACATTTGCACCTATTGTCAAGTATACATCAGTAAAAGTTGTACTAGCCATTGCAGCAGCAAAAGGGTGGAAGGTACATCAGATGGATGTAAAGACAACATTTCTAAATGGCGAGATCTCAGAAGAAGTCTACTTAGAGCAACCTGAAGGGTTTGAAATTCATGATGTAGAGTCTCATGTGTGTAGACTCAAGAAAGCTCTCTATGGGCTCAAATAGGCTCCCAAGGCCTGGTATGAAAGAATTGACACCTATCTCTCAAAGCTAGGTTTCTCTAAGAATGATGCAGATCCTAATCTCTACCTCAAAAGAAATAAAGGTGATATGCTAATATTGATTTTATATGTTGATGACTTATTAATCACAGAAAATGATCACCTAATAGATCAATGCAAGAAAGATCTATCTATAGAATTTGATATGAAGAACTTGGGGCTTCTTCATTACTTCCTAGGATTGGAAGTATGGCAGAATCCTGATAATATTGTACTGAACCAAAGGAAATACACCTTGGACATATTGACGAGATTCAGAATGCTAAACTGCAGGCCCATGACCTCTCCTATGGAAACCAACTTCCATAAACTTAAAGAAGCGGCAGCAGAGTCAAAACCCACTGACCCTACTCAATACAGGAAGATGATTGGGTCCCTGATATATCTAGTAAATACAAGGCCAGATATCTATTATGCTGTTAATGCTCTAAGTCAGTTCATGTGTGAACCTAAGTAGATACACCTGGTTGCAGTAAAACATATAATGAGATACTTACAAGGTACTCTAAAGCTTGGTCTTAAATATGAGAAAATTGACATAGACCTACATGGATTTACAGATTCAGATTGGGCTGGCAGTGTGACTGACAGAAAGAGCACTTCAGGGTGCTGCTTCAGTTTAGGTTCAGCCATGATATCCTGGATCAGCAAAAAACAATCTTCAGTAGCTCAGAGTTCCACTGAGGCTGAATATATTGCAGCTTCCATGGCTGCCCGAGAGGTAGTATGGCTTAGGAAGTTGCTTGTGGGATTGTTTGGAGAACCTATGAAACCTACAGTTATTCAGTGTGATAATCAAAGCTGCATAAAACTCTCTGTAAATCCAGTATTTCATGACAGGTCCAAACATATTGAGATTCCATACCATTATGTGCGAGATATGGTTGACAGGAATGTGATTAAATTAGAATATGTATGTACAGGAGATCAGACTGCAGATATTCTGACCAAACCTCTTTCCAGAGTGAAGGTTGATCAGTTCAGAAAGGGCTTAGGTATGATAGAAAGGTAATCTGCTTTGTAATCTATACTTACATATATTTAAGATGTTTTATGTGTAAACTTCTTTGTCATGTTTGGACAATCTTTGATTTTTTTTGCCACCTATGTTCATATCTAAGAGGTGACAATCTCTCAGATACTGAACACTTGCATGTAGACATCATAAGGTGACGATCTTATGGTAGTCAAACCAGCGATCATGTTGGATCTCTGGTAAGTCATGGATGTGCCATGACTGCGTTGTGATAAAACATTTATAAAATGTTATTGCACTTATCACAACCTAGATATGATGAGAATTTAAACACTTCTCATATGGTTATCCTTGTATTGCGTGCTTAGGCAATACTGATATCACGTGCTTAGGTGATATCTCAACCTGTGATCATGTTGGATCTCTGGTAAGTCATGGATGTGTCATGACTGTGTTGTGAGAAAAATTTATAAAATGTTATTGCACTTATTACAACTTGGATATGATGAGAACTTAACACTTCTCATATGGATTATCCTTAAAAGTATTGCATGTTTAGGCAATACAGATATCACATGTTTAGGTGATATCTTGATAAATATTTGTATCACATGCTTAGGTGATACTTTATATAACATGCTCAAGTGATGTTCTTTTATTTTTCATATCATATGTTTTGATGATATTTCACATGATAAAGATTTTGATGACTGACATTATCTTGGTTATGAAAGAGAAATGTGATGCAAGTTACCTATCTTCCAGAGCTAAGAGGGTGAAATATCCCAGACCAATTTTTTCAATTTTTCAATTACAAAAAGTAATGCAACACACATCCATTAGGGTTAGCACTTAAACCAAAACGATGCAGAATACAACTCTAACCAAGAATGTACACCAGGATCCCGGGTTGGGCAAGGCGTGAGCATATGGTCAGAGGGTCTTAAAGCATTTTGAAAGTGACTCTAACCAAGAATGTGCCCAAAATGGACTAACATATGGTCAGAGGATCTTAGTGCATGCTGAAAGCAACTCTAACCAAGAATGTGCCCAAGATGGACTAACATATGGTTAGAGGATCTTTACAATTACAACTGCTGAAAGGAAAACTCGACACCAAGCATGTGCTTTCAAACCCAAGGTGGGAATGGAGCTACCATATGGCGGAGATGCTAAGAACTTAGAAATGGAATTAAATGTAAATAACAAGCGTGAAATGAAAATGAGAAGAAATGCTGCCAGTACTACTGTTCAACTTACAATTTGATAGTGAATGCTTGCCAATATCATAAGATTAAGACTATACAATGCTGCAACAATATAGAAGACTCTCTTGGGCTTAACAAAAATGATAAGTCCAAGAAATTCTTCTCAAGGATCAATCTTAATATTCTGATTTATGACAGACCTGCACTTGAAATGCTTAATCAACAACACCATGGAATCACTACAATGCTCATTACTCTCTCAATACTAGTCCGAATGACCCAAAACCAAAAGCAATGGCTTCCTATGAAGGAGGCGACCAAACCAATGCCAAGAAATCAGACATTAACCCAACAGATCATTTAACACGAACCCCAAGACAATTCATAGCAGTGACGCCAGGCAAGAATGGCGATTCTTCTCTATAAAATAAAACACTTCATATTAGAATCTGCAAATTTGCACAAAGGAGCGCCCAGCCAAAACAAGAGGAAATATGCAATACCCAGAATGAATATGTTTTTGTTTTGAAATATATGAGTGAAACTACAAATCTGCCCTGCTAACCGCGACTCCCGAAAAATGAAATGAAATGCAAATAACTGAACTTCCAACACAACTCAAGCTACAATGCAATCCTCGCTACAAACTCTCACAACTACACTAAATCACCACTAGTTGCTATCTTTCAAGCAAGAAGCAATGCCAAGGCTAGGAGGCATTCATTCCTTGAAGCAACCCCAATACCATTCCGGCAGAGTAACGTTACAATAGACATAAGATGCCCAAATGAAGGGAAGAGGCCTCCATTTATAAGCTTAACAAGGAATCTCAAGAGGCTTCTAAAAAGTGCGCCCTAATTTCACATTTGAATTTTCCTCCAAGAGATGGCGCCACTTTTAAAAGCTTTAATTAACCTTTATTTTAATTCACTTCTCTTCATAAAGTTGGCACCCCTTTTCATAAGCAAGATTTTAGACCTTAGGAAATATTAAATCCCTTCCATGATGCATCCACCCTTGAAGACCACCTTTTAAAACAACTTGAAGTGATGAAGCTAGGCCAAGGGGTCAGCTTTAAAATATAACATTAAAACACAACATTATTTAAATGAAATGAACTTATCTCTCCAAAAACATCCCAAGGCCAAAAGTGACGAAGCCAACTGAACCAACTGAAGAAGAGAACCAACTGTGCCGAAATAATCAGGACCACTGCGAGAAATAGAATTTACTAAAAATAGTAAATTCCAAAAAGTGCTCAGAACGCAAAGCCGGACATACCACTACAAAGCCCTCTGAAAACCCAGAAAGAATCCGTGATCCAAACTCTAATTCACGAGCAACAACAACCTTCAAAACTGGAAACTCTAATTTCACCCATTGAGTAGCCTGTGGGTCTCCGAAATAGGCCATCGGTCAACTGAAACATCATGCCTGAGAAGGGGACATTACAGAGGGAGTGTTAATGCATTGTAGCTCCTGCAAGATAAGTAAACCATACTCATATATGTCTGTTATCATTTATATTTTTCTTATTGATTTGAAACATGATAAATTGCTATAAATAATGGTATTCATTCGATTGCTATAATATATATTGATATGTTATCGGGTTGTTAAAACCCGGTAACATATTATGTGCATCGAACCTCAACTAAATGCTGTTGTTAATAAAGCACCGATTCAGTATTTGCTATCGGGTGTAAACAAGCACCTCTTCATTGCTTGGTAAAACACTTTAGTTAATTAATGAAATATGCACCGATTCAAATATACAATGTGCACTTTGGTTATCGGGTGCATTAAGGCACCGATCCAAATTATGATATGCAATATGTTTATTGGGGTTATATGTGAACCAATCCATTATGTAAATAGCATTGTGTTAAGAGATAAAACAAAAGTATATTGAAAAGGCACCAATCAATGGGTGCATTGATCGGTCATGCCAAAAGGCATGACCGGTCAATACACCTATTGACCGGTTGCCTAAATGATATATATACCAATTGAATTCATTTGGAGAAGACATAGAAAATATATTAAAATGATCTCTCTCCCACAGTCTGCACATAAATAAATCAGAATTGTTAGACACAAAATTATAAATTGCAATCACATAGCATTGCTAGTATTTAACTTGTTCTTCAATAGAAATTGAATATACTTTACACATGTGAGCCCAAATGAAGCCTTCAAAGTTGTAAAAATTGGGATTTCATGATTTCCGAAAAACCTATATCCGAAAAATAGAACATTCCTACACCACTGTACAAATCACGAAATTCTACCCCAAAACAAAAAAAATTGCTCGAAAAAAGGAGTTCGGATGAGTGAGATATCGCTACTTGAAAATTGCCTGGAAAATTATAATTTCTCGAAAATTTCCGCCGCAGCTTCAAACTTCAAATGTCTCTAGATTTGGCCTCCGAAGTCTGATTTGGATGAAACAAAAGGCAAAACTGACTTTCTTGAACCTCCTCAATCCAATGGTGACCTCAGATTTGACCCATCAAGCTCCAATAATAACCTGCAATAGAAAGCTCCAAAATGCAAAACCCCAAATTTCTCTCAATTGGCAAACCAATGACACTCTAATGGCTCTGATACCATGTGAGACATCGACTAGCTCTGATACCATGTGAGACATGGACCAGCTCTGATACCATGTGAGATTTTGCCAAGATCAAGAGGCAATGGAAAGCACAAATAAGAGAGACAAAATATATGATAGGAATAAACTATATTCTATCAAGACGCAAAATATGATCAACTGGATCATTACAAGATATAAATTGATTGCCCGTACAAACAATGTAGATGAGTCTTCTTATATAGGCAAGGCTAGGGATATGTGAGCACACAAACATGACATGTGGCTCAATAAGAAACAAGGGTAGGTAGGAAATAGGTGTGGGTAGGTAGGAGAAATAATATAATATTCCACATGAGGTGGAGTGTAACAACAAGATAAGATCAACACCATAAAAGGTGGAAATTCTCCTACACACACTATCCCATTGTGGCACAAACACCCAAGTGTCTCATACCCAAATTACTATGAAATGCATTTCCTAAGTAAACTTAAGTAAGGTGTAATAATATCCATGATGAATAATTATTTACACCAACAGTTTTTTATCTTTTTCATCCATGCTTCTCTTTATTGTCCTCGTCACCATCACATTGGCCAATTTAATTTTTTTCCAAGGCTCTCTTTCACCATATTTTATTCATCTTTTTTCCCTTTAATTTTTCCATTTTTCATTTCTCCTTTATTGTGGTTTTGCTTTTTGTTTATTTCACCATACTCATCATACTCATAGTCTACTTTCCTCTTCGTCCCTCTCAGTCCCTCATGGGATCTCACCTTGACCTCAGAGGCGTATCGCCACCAACACGTACCTGGCGGTCTCTTATAACACTCCTGTTCACAACGTGTCCCAATATATTCTAAGTCAAAGATTTTATCAAGTAGGGGTGCAGGCCAGATATATTCTAAAACTCCATAGGGCTGTAAACAGACCAAAGGAGGAGTTATTCACCAAAGATAGGAAATCGGAATTAGATTTCTCAGTATTTTGTCCCCCTTGCACAAACAATATTAAACTTGCATAAAGAAGCTGCTATTTCTAATGGGCTGCAACTTGGGCCCACAAACAATTTTCATTTTCTTAATGCAAAGTCCATACTAATTACTACCTCTCCTTGAGTCTAAAATACCATTTTGAGCAAAGGAAGCCATAGAAATATATTACAGAAAACAAATTACCAAATTGAAAAAAAGTTGTTAACTAGGGAACCATGTTGCACAAGATGTAAAACTTTACAAGGAAAAAATAATAATAATAATAAAGCAAACATTTCTAGAAATTCCAAATTAGTAATTTTATACAGAAGTGTGTACATTAGAAACCCCCCCTGCGAATAATGCAAAGGCAAAGTCGGCTCGTTGATTGATCAACAGAAGCTTCAAAGATCCATTTCCCGTGCGAGCATAGTTGTGTGATGAAAAATTTGCATACTGGAACTGCGAAGCACATATTAATTTTATTAGATGCACATTATGCAGAAATGATTTCTTTTGAATCAACAGTTTGCCCTCTAATATACATAGTTTCCCTCATATTCCACATGAAAGATGAATCTTATGCAGCAGTACTTTCTTTGAAATTAACTGTTTTCCCTCTAATATACATAATTCAATTCATATGAAATATGAATAATCTATAAACATGCTTATTACCTTTATAGGTGCAGTACATAGAAATGGGGCTTTATCTTTCTCAGGAGCAGTATCATTTAAGCAGACAGAACCACTGAAATATTTAAACAGATATGCTTGTTAGTTGAAAAAGTTCTGTTTATGATATGAGATCAGACTAAATTTGCATGAACCTGAACGATTTCTTTAAAAGAAACACAACCCTTTAATTTCATTTAGTTACTATCATATATTGTTCTTTCAAGATTAAAAATATAGGAGAAATGTAAAAAATCAAAAACATAAAAGGTGGTCATGGAAAAGTAAGAATTGATAGTCAGATGAGAACTAAATATATATTGATTATGCTTTGAATGTTTTCTATCTGAAAACTACAACGAAAGATTAGTACTTGAATTTTGCTGGAGAGAAAACTCCAACCCAATCATCATCTGATGGAGAAATGTGGTGGAATTTCACTGTCACCCACCCAGATGTTTCACCCTGCAGATTCACAATGCAATTGTAAAGTAAATAAGAGCATTAATTTGAAAAGTATAATTGTACTAGCCTATGAAAAATCTATCTCTTCTCATAAAATATAATCTTTACAATAATCATCTATGAGGTAGGACTCTCCATCTAAAATCACAAGCAGTAAGCACTTACAAATATAAATGATACAGAGCTGCAAACGAGGAAAAGGAACCAAACAGGTGACATGAGTTTTTAAAATATTATGCCCCACGAATATATGTGAAAGGGGGCCTTCAACGCAAACAGAGTGAGGATAATGTGGGATAATATCAAAAATCTGTGCAGCTTATGAAATAAAATTTATTTGGTGATATCAGAGAGATAAACATTTAGATTCCATAAGTGATTGTGGAAGAAGAGTGGGATATAATTAAGGTGCATTAAGGTGAACTGAAGCACATTTATGACGCAAACTGCAGTATTTAGTTGATAAATAGCAGTTCAGCATTCACTGTTAACCACGGAGCATTTGAAAGAAATTTTGAGCAATAGATAAATTCCATAGGGCACAAGTGTGAGGCAACATGATTAGTAAGGCAGAGAAGTGAAAAGGAAAGCTGTTTGCAACTTTGCAGAGCACTGAAGAGAGCAAGATGTGCTGAAGTGACTAGAGTCTGAACCACAAGGAGGTCAACAAGAAGAATAATGTAAACAAGGGGGCACAGTGCACTAAGAAACCCTTCAAAAGGATCAGCAACTGACCAACAAGCAGGATGAACATGCAAGGAGGCATCACCTTCTCCTTAAAGCTATCGCAGATCCTTGGGGGTTGCAAGATCACATGGTACATCTATAGAGAGGTAGAGAAGTTCATTATCAACGAATGGAACCATCTCAACCCCGATGATGTTCAGCTATTTATTGATCCTATCACAAAAACCTATACAATTCCTTAAGGACAAAAAAGACAAACATTCATAGATGCCAACTAGGTGCTGACTCATATAATAGTCTTAGACCAACACGAATTCCCATACTTTAGAAAGGTGAATAAATCGATGCAGTCCTTGTTCAATAGGTTCAAAAACAAGATGTACTTGAACAATCTCAATGTGATGGTAGTTAATCCACACACACAATATTGAAGCTAACTGGTCTTGCATATGCCTCGATGTTAAGTAAAGATGACACACCTTTGCAAGACCCAAGCACACAATGGTCAGCCTAGAAAATCTACACATTGGTCAGTTATAGAAAAGCATCTTAGTAGATGAGATGACTAATGTGCAGGTAAGGATCACATGATGTCATATTGCAATCAATATTTTTCACAAGGTGTGAATGAATGCAACCACTATTTGTGGTAACCACACTCATTTCAAAGACTTAACTATCTCACCAATGAGATTATTCAAAAGACAATGAACTCATAGAATGAGTATTACTTTCAGCTTTGGTTTACTCCTTGTCCCTCATGTTTTGTATTATTACAAGGTCATTATTAGAAAGATTATTATGAGAAAGAACTATGATCTCCCAATATCAAGGGTTTGGAGCTTCTTTATGGAGAGCACCAAAACACAGATTGGGCCAAACACAAGCATCAACAATAAAGGAAGAGTAGAATCAAGAATTGCACTTGCAATTTATGTATCAAAGGTTGATGACTATAGTTACCTTCACACAGCCCCCCAATGAGAAGTATTTTGGGAGAAGGCACCATATTGATATCAAAGTCACAAACACAAGAACACAGCACAACCCAAATCTCCCATCCCATATATTGTCAGGGGTATGGGTAGTCACAAAGTGAGATTGGAAACTAAATAAATCACCTCTCCTAATAGCAATATTAAAAAAATTTATACATGGAGCTGAAGTCACCACGAGATTTGGGCCTCAATCAAGGTAGATGCAAAGATAATGGCGGACAGAATTACATATACAGGCACTTCATTTAACCCACACACATGATGGTGGTGGCACACCCCTATTGTCACCAAGAATGGTAGCAGCACACCCCCATCCTTACCAAGAATTACTCAATCCATTCACGAAGGCACCCTAAGAGGCCAACACCAAAGCTCCTCAAAACCATTCCAAACATAATGTGTAACAATAAACAATCAACTTAGCTTGGTCTCTAAGAAGGAGAACAATGATGAATTCATTCGAGTACAAGAAGAGAAGCAACCCCACCCTCATAAGGCTCCATTCAAACCAAGCACAATGGACCAATTGTGATAGCATTCCCATCTAAGCAAACCAATAAAGCACTACCATCTCAAACTCAAGAAATGAGAACCTTTGCAAGGCTCTATGACAAACAAACTTTTGAATCTTATCTTTGAGGGATGCAATTAGACACACAATGGGTGTGGTGAGAGTGGTTAATTGAAATCTTGGGTGAAAAGTCACATCTTCATACTAAAGGAGGAAATGGAAAAGAGATGTAATCAAACCATTGCAATATGACATTTGTTGTTGGGTCCAATCAACCACACATTGCAATAACAAGGCCAACTGTGTAGTATAATGCACCCAAGGATTCTTTCCTCTCGATGTGCATAAGAAAGTTGTTAAGCAGCACTACATATCATCCTAGAAGTGACATTGGACTTCTGAAGGTGACTGCTCCACCAAGCCTAAACATTCATCTAACTCATTTAGGATGTTGAAGACAACAATTCTTGGTTGTTGTTGTGTACTGAGCTCTGATACCACTATAATGTCCCACCCCAGGTGCAACACTGAAACTGAAACCTGCTGGTTAATTTTAGATTAATAATACTATATTTCATTTTGAAAGTGGTCTTTCAGAACTGGAGAGTGTAGAAGGTTGTTTGTTTGGTGTGTAGAAAGGTTTGATGCAACCAACGAAAGCTTACAACCTAGATTGATTACAACAACAATTTTGGAAATTAAAATATTATTTAGATTTGCTACAAGCTTGTAATTGACAAATTCCCTTGAAATGATTACAAGAGTATACTCAATTGGGGGTTTCAGTGGTGAAATGAATCCGCCCTAGCTTCCAATGTGAGAACAAAATTGTAAAGTCTCTATAGAAAACAAATTTTGCAAGTCTGGATATAATAGAGAATCAATGAATGCGGGATGGATTGATTACAGATCAAGTGATCATTTTTGAAGCCATTGTTATTGTTGATTAGGAGCGATCATATTCTCATTGTATTGGATATGGATTGTTACCATGAATAAACACTTCTGGTGTCACCTTTGAGATAGTGCAGCAGGAATTTACAATTGCTATGTTCATTGTGTATGGTGTGTTGAGGGTCCCTTGATAAGGTTGTGATCAGATATGAGGACCTCACGTATTAATATTGCTCTTATGAATGGCAATAAAGGTTGCAATTGATGCTGAAGGTAACAACATATGGGAATAGAACTAGATGCAAAACATAGAAAATATATAAATTGCCAATAATGATATTATTATTCTTCCTCGTGTGTGGATAATCCCTTATTTTTGTGCAGATGTTGCAATATATATTGAAGGTGACAACATATGGGAATAGAACTAGATGCAAAACGTAGGGATACTGTAAACACCCAATAATATTATTATTATTCTTCCTTGCGTGTGGATAATCCCTTATTGGTGTGCATAAACACTCTTGTGGATAGTAATAATTATTGCAGCATATACAAAAAAATTGGTTGCCAGATCATAATCGACCTATGTTTAGTTGGAATACCGAGACATAATGCATTGAAGAGAATCCAATTGATTATGGAGCTCCCTTCAATCCAAACAATAGCAGGATCAATTCGACTTGCCTAAGCACCACTTTGTTGGGCGTGTGTATCCAATCCTTGTATCTCTATAGGGACGATCCAAACAGGTGCATAACATTTCTATCATTGTTACCACTCAAGATTTTAATATTGTTTATAATCAAATATACTAAAGTTGGGCTTCCTTAATCAGCTATTATTTGATGAATTGCAAATATCTATTGATTGAATCAAAATAGAGTATAGTTCTAAATTTAAGTCTACTACATTGTGCAAATTGTTTGTAAAAATTCCTAGGATTATATTGCAATTTGTTTGGAAACATAGCCAGGGATATTTCAGTGGTACCAAAGCTGGTCTTCCTGCCAACCTATGTCTTTCATGAGTGAAAGAGAGAGAAGATACTGTAATAGAGAATTAAGGAGACGGTGGTAGACTACATAGGTTCCGGAAGGCGAGACAGCCTTGGACATTTTGGGTACACATCAGAGATCACATTCAAATAATGGTGCAAACAATCCTAAGATTTTGACAAAGAGTAGTGAGCAAAGAGAAATCATTTGGGTGACAAGAGTGCCAAAGATCAAGGAGAAGAAAGGTTTTTGAATTTGTTAAAAGCCCTCATTAGAGGATAGCAAGCTTAAGGGCACAACAACAAAATTAGCATTTGCAGTTATTAACAAAAATGATGGCTCATCAAATGGGAGTGAATATTGGTGCAAACAGTAATGGGGGCAACAATGCAGGTAATAATGGACAAGGTGATAATGCAGCCAGTGGTAGGACTCCCAATCAACGTGCCACTACAATCAGTTCTAGGCCAATGATGCATGTTTTTCCACGTAGATTTGAGCCTCGAAAGGGCAATGGACCCACATTGATAGAATAACAGGATCAATTCAGACAGGATTAGGTTGATGTAGGTTTATAGCCGAATATGTCCCTTAAGGATTATATCAAGCTCAAGATGAGACACTTGCTCAATAGAGGTAACAAAGATCACAATAATGATCTTAGGAGGAAGATCGGCAAGCTTAGTTTGCCTTTCTTTGATGGTTCAAGGAAGCCTCTAGCACGTGCCTGGCTTCAAAAGGTTGACACATTTTCAGCTTAATCTGATGCTTGAAGATGAAGTGATCAAATATGTTTCTTTACATATTGATGGAGTTGCTCATGAATGGTGGCATCATGGTATGATCACCATGGGCCATGATCAAATCACCTCATATGCTGATTTTATTGAGAGGTTTGACAAGAAAGACCCGAAACTCCATTTCAAGGAGTTACCACAACTAGAACAATGGGGTATGGTTGATAGCTACATTGTTGATTTTTAAAGGCTCTCCGTGTTGGTCACCGATATATCTGAAAGGAGATTAATTGTCTTTCTCATGGATAGATTGATGGACACTTTAAGGGGTTAGATCAAAGCCATTGGTCCTAGCTCACTTTAGGAGGAAGTTAAGAAAGCTAGGGACATGGATTCAACTACTTCAAAGAACAAATTACAATCCAAGGGATCATCTTCTCAGAAGGACAAAGAAAATAAGCCTTTTCAGAAGCAATGGCCTAGGAGGAATAAAACAAATGATGAGAGTAGATAGGAACTGCAAAGAAGGAAGTTATGTTTTAGTTGCCAGAAGCCTCAGGAACTAGGACATAAGTGTCCTAGTAAGGGAAAGATTCACTACATTGAGGCTATATCAAATAGTGAAGAGGAAGAACGCACAAAGAAGGATTAGGACAACAAACGTTATGAGTCAAATGAGGAGTAGCCTCATGAGGAGAAATCAACACCTATTGATAAAAAAGGTGGAACCATTGCTGCTCTATTCGGTACACGACATTATAATATTTTTCGGGTGTGAGGTGTTTTACAAGGACAACGAGTGATTATGATGCTCAACAGTGGAGTTACCTGTTGATGTGTCTAAATTCGCGGAACTACGACTTCATCCAGCCAATGCAAAATAGAAATGCTAGGAATCCTATCCTCTTGAGATAAGGAAATCCCTAATGCTGTGTGAATTTGATCAATGCGGATGACCTCAATGTTTTGGTTGTCAGGTCTTGATTGCAGGATAGCTTAGTAGTTGGTGTGTTTTGCTGGAAACACAAAGGGGACTTACGGTTAGACTGAATTGGTTTTGTACTGGTTCCCTAAAGTCTTACAGTCCTATATCATCTGATTTGCTTTTGATTGATGTTATTTCAACTTCACTGGAGGGTTTCTTTGATAAAAAGGGAAAAAAGGAAGGATAAGGATAAAGAGTGAATAAGAACAGCTAACTAATTTTAACTAAGACAGCATATTTCAACACATAGACGGAAGTCTCAAAATAACTAGAAATTACTTTGCCAGCTAATTAGCACAACTAGGTAAAAACCAGTGCAATCATCTAGGGATTTTTTTTGAATTTTCAAGTTTATTAGATACGAACAATGGACTCTTACACCCATTCATCCAAATCTAATAACCGAACTTAGCACAAAAGGTTCAGACTAACCATGCAGAAGAAACAATAATCAACAATTTCCTAATGGCATGAACCAAGATTTTCCATCAAATATATGCATAAATAACTATCTGGAATTATATACAGTTGCAGAAATATGAAATAAATGGAGAAGAGGACCATGCACTCACAGTAAAACAAACACAGCTTTAACATCCATTAAATCCTGTATATATTTTGCCAGAGTTTTTGCAACAATCTTTGTTTTCTTCCTGTTTACAAAGGAGGAACTAACTCCTTTATATAGAATTCCAAAAATGGATGAATGGCCAAGATTAAACTTAAATAAGTGGGCCAGATTCATCCTCTATCAAAACTGCCCATACCCATAAATGGAAGGCAAAATATCCGCAACAACAAAAAGAGAAACAATAACTACCAAAAAGGTGATTAATAACTTACCCAAAAAGCTGCTCCAAAAAGTGCACATGCATGGAGCTCAAGATTTACAACTGTTTTGGTAGTTAGGAATAAACTTTGACTAAAAAGTGCTTTTTAAGATTTTTAAAAAGAAACTTGCACTTTTAGGAAAGCACTTTCTCTTTTCTTGTTGTGGAAAAATTCATCCTCGCTGTGCAAATACTCCTCCCAGATGTCCCGACCTATTGTACGCTCTGCCTGAACATATTCTTGAAATTTGATGCATAGCTGGAACAACACCATGCTTTGGGGCATAGGAGGATGGCGTATTTTATATTGCATACACTCCAAGTGGCGATCTACATGCTTTAACCCATCCTTCCAGTCGGACCGATGAGCGTCAAAACTTAATATGTCAGTATGCAATCCACTGGCAAATTCTAGGTCCTCCATGGAGTATGCAACCTTATCAATTCTCAACCTATCCTCCCAGTTGGGTTGCACTTTTTTATCGAACAGAGTATTCTTCCAGCCAAAGACCATTGATCGGAGGATCTTTCCACCAAGATCCCTCATGTTTTTCAAAATTTCCTCGCATTCCTCCTGCTCTTTATTAATGGTATCTTTTGTGTCATTCTTCATGTTGGCAGTCCAGTACCACTCCTTGAAAATGTTGATGTCATAGGGATCCAAGATAGCGGATAATGTGGGAATCTGTGTGTGGGTCCAAAAAAGAGCCCTCATGAGGGGAAGAATTGTACCAACCACCTCATGGACCCTCAAACACTCCTTTACTTCAAACAATTTGACAAGAATGGTCTCTCGTTGGTGGGCCATTTCCTTTACGTCTTCAATGATCCGCTCTCCCTTTTCTTTCATGTCCCGAATCCATTCCCTGACGGCCTTGGCAGTATCACGTACTCCTTCAAACTCGATTGTAGTCCTTTGTGCCAATGCCAAAGGGGGAACATGGGATTCAAGGGCATGTTGCAATGGTCTCAGCAGGTGATCAACGTACCCCTTAGCCTGCTCAGCACGAACTAGGTACATGTCTCTCTCAACAATCATTTTGTCGAGTTGTCTGAGCATATTCTGCATGGAATCCTTGAACTCTTCCCTTTCTTGCTCTTTGGTGGCTCGCCCTGTCGGGATGGTTGTAATGCTATAATCGGTCAATGCAATCTGATTGGTTGGCTTATCTGTAGGCAGGGTAGCAATATGAATGGTATGGTTCCTTTGCTCATCCTTAGTGATCCGGGAGGAGGTCTTGGGCTTTTCTTACCTTTGGATTTTATCTCTCCAATGCGAGAGAAGATATCCTCCAAGTTGATAGGTGGCTTGACGACTGCTTTCTATTGTGCACGAGCAATTAACCAGTCTTGAGGGATAGTTTTTCCGGATCTTAATGTCAAATTCCCACTTTGCTCCTTGGAGGTTTCAGTTGGCTCACTGCCTATCTGCAATTGATCTGTCATAGAAGGAACGGATGCAATATCCAATCCCTTACTCACAGCTGCGTTCTCCCCTACCTCACTGAACAATTGTCGGGTATCCCCTTTTGATGGTTGCTCTTCAGTTTTGTCGGGCTCCTGGGTCTCATCCCCCTTTCGTTCTCCCTCAATGGTGGTGTCATCTCTATCGGAGCTAATCAATTGTAATTCATGTCGACTTCCCTGTGTCAGCTCATGATTACCAGCCTCTTGATTAGGCAGAATTTCTCCCTCCTCAACTTGATTTCTAAGTTCATCAGAACCAACGATCCTAACCTCTGCATCTTGCTCACCTTGTATTGGAGGATTATTAGCCTCGAATGCATCAAGATCACTCTAGGAGGGCGAAGCAGGTATATAGTCAAGCTCAACTACGTCATCCTCGGAACTGGGGTCTTTGGGTGACGAACTGACTTTCGGCCTCCTGATAGGGATCTTTTCCCTTCTAGTTCTTTTTGATGTCCGAGCCCTTTATTGGCTCTGGCTTTCTTCGTCTTCGTTTTCGGTTTCTCAATCTCTTCTTTCGGTGCACTTGAGGTTCCCTCATCCTCCAAAGACTGGGAATCGAGACTGTCCATCATATTGTATGTAAATTGAATCCCTTCATGGGTCAGTCTCCTGATTTGCTGGGATAGCCAGTGATCAGTATACCTTCCTGGAGCCTCCATGACTGCCTCAAAATCAGTAATTGGATCCTGAGTCCAATCAATGGTTGGTAAGAAGTATTTAACTGCCTCAAACTCTTGGACTTGCAAGCAATTGCCATAATCTGTTACCTGATCTAGGACCCGACGGTACTCATAAAGTCATATTTGTTGTACACTTCACCTAGAATACTCATGCCGTCGGACCTCATAGTCATCAAAACAGTTGCTACAATAATCCTCAATTGATGCTTTCGCTCTGTAGCGCCTGCCATAGGCTCTCTTTGCCAAATTGTCATCATCGAAACACTTCCTTGGGAAATGTTCCTGTAGACCATAAGATGCTAATTCAGCAAGTGACTCATCAGCTTGTATCGAATTCTTGAAATGCACATCGAGGTCTCCCAAGATCACGAGGAAGGCGAATCCAGACTGTTTCTTATCTCTAAGTAAGCTGCCCGTTGGATGTGTCTGCCATGCGACTTCCAAAAGGACTATTTTGTCTGTCGGATAGCGTGGAAGTTGGAATGGTGCTCCCTCAAAGCCTGCTATCTTGATATAGGTGAACCTAGGGAATTGAATAAACCATGCGCCATACTTTTGTACCGAAATGGTAGCCTGCTCTGAGAGCCTTATGTGCAATCCTCTTTGCTTTAACATGACTAGGCGCATTGTAAAGGCGTCATTGACACACTCATACTGACCAATTGCGTAAGCAACGCTGTTCTATTCTCTTTGAGCAATGTCATAGTAATGCAGTTGAGGGTAGCATTCAGACACCTTGACCTGATTTGGGCGTTTCCCGATTTCACCCTTCTTGATTAATCCTGTCAGTGGCTGGTGTCGTGCAAACATGTAAATCAGGTAGGAAGTCATGGTGAAGTACTTCTTTTCCTCAAGTTCGACCAGTTGTGTATGGATATTATCACTGATGATCTAAGCCTAGTCGAACTTGGACTTCCTAGCAAAGACTTGCTCCGTAAAGTAGAACATCCACTCTTCAAAAAAGTTATACTGAGGGAGTCCCATAACCCAGTTGAGTAAGGTGACCATATTACCATACTCGTTATGAAAGTCATTTCTGGGGGTCTTTTTACTTGTCCTAATGCTCGGAGGTCTTCTCTCTTTATACCATTCTTCGTTTATCAATGTCCTGCATTTAGCAGGATTCATGTCGTAAGCAACCTGTGCCTCATCTAAGTTGTAGCAATGGGATTATCGGGAAATGGGATGTCAAATGCTTCCCCAATGGCCTCAAGTGTGAAATTGGCTAGCACCATATTTTCTAGGACCACTAATCTGGTCTCTGGCTGATAATGCCTGGCAGCCTCAACTGGTAGCTCATAATTTTGCACGGATGGAGGGAAACCTGCTACCTGAGCGATACCACTTTCCATCATCCGCCTAGGCTTGTCATAGGCGTTAGGAGAATATACCCTGTTTATGAAATCCTGAATGTCTATGTGGCCCAAATCAGTATCACCTACGTTCTCCCATATGCTCTGGACTTTCGACTCCCTGACTCCTCTCTAGTACCGGTACTTCATCTTCTCGCCTTTGCAGGGAATGTCAGATTTAGAGACCCGAGATGTTCCGGTTACACCAGGCGTCTTTGAGGATTCTACTGCCGATCTGGGCATTTATCATGCACAACCGGACACGGAATACGAAACGAGATGAAGGAAGCAAATAGGTTAGTCAAAACAGAGGATAATGCTAGCACATAACGATCGATGGGAAAACCAAAATTGAAGAAAGTACAACATTTCAGTAAAAGAGCTTAATTAACTGGAAGTGAAACGTTATTTGAAATAAGAAATTAAGCTGGCTCTGTTTAAAAATTGCTACTTGGTTGCAGTTTAGGGCTTGGGTGTTTAATGATTGTCGATTTTCGCACTCGAAGAAGAGTCTTGCCTAAGTTCAGTTTTCAAAATGTTCAAAATTTCCCTAAGTCTGAATTTTACATTTCAGGGTTAATTTTCCTGACAGGCTTTGCTTTTGCGCTACGTTTAATGCTTTGTAAAATTACAACCTATGAAACTTCACTCTTCAATTCACTATTTAAAGTTTAAACATTACAACCAGTTTTGCACAAATTAAAGATTCAAAGGAGAGAATCAAATCATACCTGGCAAATTGCCCAATCGATGAACGAACTTCAGAGATTTGGGCAGTTTTTGCAAAATGTTGCGCCTTTCTACTTTTCTCTCCCGCGCGATACTGGACTGCAGGGATCTTGCAAACTTGCTGAGGTAAAAAAAAATGCCGCCTCTCTATCCTTCCCACCTCGCGTGATTCTTTGTTTGACGACTTTCGGGCTGAAACCCCACCTTGCAAACTTTCAAAAATAAGATAAAACGCCCTTTACAACTGCGCGATATTGTATTTCGGCAAAAAAGGTGACTGCAAAATCGGGGGAGCTAAACCTCTCTTCATCACGCGATCTCAGGCTAAGAGAGGTTTAGTAAAAATGCTAAAAGAACACTGCCCCTTTCTGTTAAAACGCGCGAGGCTCTATTTTGGGGCTGAAGAAACAAAATGCAAACCCTTTTTTTTTTTAAAAGTCTTTATCACTTTTGGTGTTTTAACCCCCTTCAGGCGATTTTCGAGTAAGAGGGAGTTTCGGGCTAAAGGCCCCCTTTTCAAAGCTTTCAAACTTAACACTTTTTACTATCTCGATTCTCCATTTCGGGGGAAACAGGAGTTTCGCAAGGTCTCAAAATTAAAACGCTCCTACCTTTTCCCGTGATTTCACTTGCCTGCCCAATTTCGGGCCAAAAGCGTAAAATGCAAACTCATAAAGCGCCCTCATCAATAGTTTCGCAATTTTCGGGTAAGGGGCACTTTGCAAAAGTGTTTTAAAATTTCGCGATTTTTGGGGCTTGCCCAATTTTGGGCCAAAACGACCTTTTGCAAGCTTAATGAGTTTGCCTTACCTTTTTTCGAGGTAAAAACCCCCTTTGCAAACTTCGCGCCTTGCTTTATTTTGGTAGGGGAGGCATTTTTGGCAAAACGTCTAAGTTACCCAATTTCACTTGACTCGCGATTTTCGGCGAGAATGACCCTTTTTGAAATTTTGCTTTATAAAAACAAACGCCTTCCTCAATTTCGAGCTGGTAATGGCTTTTGAAAAGTTTTTAAACTTAACGCTTTTTACTGATGTATTTACATTTTCGGGGTAAAAGGTTATTTTTGTTGGTTGAAAATTTTGTACACTTGGGGAAATATACAAAATTGTGGTTTCAACCACAGCGTGTGAGTAAAACTCTCCTAATTAAGGGAAGGCTCCCTCTATCTAACTACAACTTTAAAAATAAAATAGGATGGGACAGCAATCTTTCTTCTTCTTTCAAGAAAGACAATATCCTTTTCTCTTCACAAAAAAGTGATAGTGATTTGATATAAAATAGCAATAACTTTCAAAATGAAATGAGAGAAAGGAAATGAAGTTTCCTGAAAGATCAAAGACTTCGGTCACTTCCTTCGGGACGGGACAACAATATCAAACTCAAAGGCTTGATTATGTGAAGTCCTATCTACCCTTTTCTATACTAATGCTATCAACAACAAATTATAATAGCTCAAAGACTAGAATATCTTATTCTTTCCTATATAAAATAGTGGGAAGTAGTACAAGCTCAAAGACTCATAGCTATTTCTCACAAAATCTGCTCCTAAATTCTCTTAAGAATAAGTGCAAGCACAAAGACTTCAACTTTTCTCAAAAGAATATTTATTCTAATCTATATTAACCTCAAATACTTGCAGCACAAAGACTGCAAATCGAATTCGATTAAGTTCTTTGAAGAAACAATTGCAAGAAAGATAATATAGAACACAAACTCAAGAATGTAGCACAAAGACTCAAAGCTTGAGCAATTTCCTTATATTTCTTTCAATTCTTGAATTCACACATGAAAGCTCAAAGATTTATTTGCTGTAAATTTGGCAAAGTTTTTGCTTGCTTTCCCAAAAGATAAAAATTACAATAGACCCCTCAAGTATTTATAGAAGAGGAGGCTTGAGAAAAAGGTGGGAGGATCCTAACTAACTTGAAAGATTCTCTCAACCACCAAGACTTATTCAACAACTAACTATGACTTATTCCAACTACAGTCCTAACTGAACACAACTTGTTCCCTTACATGTAATTACAAAAGTGCAAGTAATGACTTATCTTGCAATTTACAAAAAGACTTTTACATGTAACATGTCAAAAGAAAAACTACAACTAAAAGATTACAAATTTGGAAAACATACAACTAAGTGTTAAAACAACACTTAAGTTGCAGTATGTGAAGACATGAATCCTTCGAACTTTGGATGATCATTTGCAGCTCATCAAGATCCGGTTCATGGGTGTTCTTGGCCACGATCATGGTTTTCATGACAACATCGCTGCAACGAAGGATTGTGACATTATTTCTCTCAAAGGAAGACTGAATCTCCCATAAGTAACCTTGATAAGTCACTAAGGCTTGAATGGATGTTGCTGAAAATGGTTCGCTTTTCCACTCTTGACGGATCTTCAACTGTAGATCTGAAAGAACATTTCCTTCTATCAACAATTCTCCATCATGACCTATGATGGCGCAAGAACCTTTCTGACAATGAGAGACCATATCCTGAAAAAATTCCATTCGCAGCCTCATAGCATCATCAATGTCTTCAATAAGTGACTTAGGAACAAGGGTTTTGTTCTCCAAGAGCTCTTGATATTCCAAGTATACAACTCTTGAAGGAAATAAATGCTTAACTTTTGTTGAGGAATTCTAAGCCAAATAGTCAAGTTGTCTTCTACCTTTTCCAAATTCCGTTTGAAAGTATCAGAAACTTGGTTCAATTGTTCTTCAATGGTTTTCAACTTGGCTATCATTTGGAAAACCTCCTTCAAGACTTGTGCAGATAGATTATGAAGCTGATCAACCCAAGATTCTAGTGCTTGTACCTTTTGAGCAGCTCTCTCAACTCCCTGGATTGATTCTTGTGCCTCGGAAGGACTTGTAGAATTACTCACTTCACCAGTTGGTTTTGTGATTTTACGAACAGCTGCAACAAGTTGCCGCTTGTCCTCTTTTAGTTTATCTTTCTTAGCTAGAAGTTCATCGTATCGCTGCACTAGTGAAGCTACATAATACTGGGCATCATGTTTAATCACCTCATGCGTTTGCTTACCCAATTCTATCCTTGTAACTTTGTAATCAGCAGCTGACATCTCTTCAAGTGGCTTATCTACAATGGGTTCAACAATTTCAGCTACCTTCATCTTGTTGTTGTCAACAGTTACTCTGGAGATAGTCTTGGCCTTTTTAGCAACCTTGGGTCTAAACTGTTTAAGTTGCTGATAATCAAAGGCATTGGGTGAGATTTTTTGCTTCTTCCTTTTTGGAGTAAAAGAACTAAGCCATGGAGGTAAAGCTATCAACTCTCCTTCAGTAGCAATTGTAAGCAAAGGAGAAGCAGTTTATGTTTGAACAACCGTGGTCATCCTGGGAGGAGTATCTGTTTGGATGGCAACCACGGTTTGCTCAGTAACCAATGGGCATGAAGATTGCCTCATAAATTCTTCAAAGCCAGAAGTGGAGGTATCAATCTCTGATTGCTGGATACATGCAGGAGCATCTTCAGGAACTTCTAGCACACTCTCTTGTTGATGATCAGGAGGCGGCTCATATGCTGAAATAGGAACGACATTCTAAGGAGACTCTTCCACCATTAAGTCAGGAGGAGAAAGGGGCGTCTCAATGGAAACTGAGGAAGGGATCTCATGAGGCGAGTCCGAAGCTGGAGACTTAGGAACATCATCAAATTGCTACCCTTCTTTTGGATTATCAAGATCAATCACCTGAACATGGAACCGTGACTTTTCTTTTCCACGAACTGTCGCATCCTCAGGAGGAATCACTACTGCCTGACT
This sequence comes from Cryptomeria japonica, assembly GCF_030272615.1. Lineage (NCBI taxonomy): Eukaryota > Viridiplantae > Streptophyta > Pinopsida > Cupressales > Cupressaceae > Cryptomeria > Cryptomeria japonica. Next base: position 518,802,586 of record NC_081405.1, on the reverse strand, counting down.
AACTCGCAATATGATCCTGGTGCCAAAAGATGATGCACCTTCCTTGTTGTCAACCTGAATCTCAGACTTACGGCCAAGAGGCCCCGTAGAATCATCTTCTTTTCCAATCTTGATTTTAATGAGTCTTGTTGGTTGAAAATTTTGTACACTTGGGGAAATATACAAAATTGTGGTTTCAACCACAGTGTGTGAGTAGAACTCTCCTAATTAAGGAAGGCTCCCCCTATCTAACTAGAACTTTAAAAATAAAATAGGATGGGACAACAATCTTTCTTCTTTCAAGAAAGACAATATCCTTTTCTCTTCACAAAAAAGTGATAGCGATTTGATATAAAACAACAGTAACAACTTTTGAAATGAAATGAGAGAAAGGAAATGAAGTTTCCTGAAAACTCAAAGACTTCCGTCAGTTCCTTCGGGACGGGACAACAATATCAAGCTCAAAGTCTTGATTATATGAAGTTCTATCTACCCTTTTCTATATTAACGCTATCAAGAACAAATTATAACAGCTCAAAGACTGGAATATCTTATTCTTTTCTACTTAAAACAATGGGAAGTAGTATAAGCTCAAAGACTCACAGCTATTTCTCACAAAATCTGCTTCTAAACTCTCTTAAGAATAAGTGCAAGCACAAAGACTTACAGCTCCGCTCAAAAGAATATTTATTCTAATTTATATGAACCTCAAATACTTGCAGCACAAAGACTGCAAATCAAATACAATTAAGCTCTTTAAGAAACACTTGCAAGAAAGATAATATAGAACACAAGCTCAAGTATGTTGCACAAAGACTCAAAGCTTGAGCAATTTCCTTCTATTCCTTTCAATTCTTGAATTTACACATGAAAGCTCAAAGACTTCTTTGCTGTAAATTTTGTAGAGTTTTTGCTTGCTTTCCAAAAGATAAAAATTACAATTGACCCCCTCAAGTATTTATAGGAGAGGAGTTATGAGAAAAAGGTGGGAGGATCCCAACTAACTTGAGAAATTCTCTCAACCACCAAGACTTATTCAATAACTAACTATGACTTATTCCAACTACAGTCCTAATTGAACACAACTTGTAGTTGCTTTACATGTAATTGCAAAAGTCCAAGTAATGAGTTAACTTGCAAATACAAAGTTTTTTTTTTTTTTTTTTCATGTAACTTGTCAAAACAAAATTACAAATGCATAACTAAAACTATTCCATGTGTCTAAAGACGCGACTCTAACTGCATCATCCTTTGTCTGTTATGATCTTCATGTCGCTTCAGGATGCTACAACTTGAAGTATTCTGGATTGGTAAAGACATCTTGAACCGGAACTGGAACTTGCGTCTTTGTCTTCTTGCTTGGGGTAGTACTATCTTTTTAGGAGGGAAAGGGTTGCCTTCCTCTTTTCACGTCATGCCCATCTTTGTCTTGAAAGCATTTTATGCTCTCAACCATGAATTGTTGTTGTATCTCTTCTTTGTATCATCCTCCATTCTTGAAATCTTCTTGCAAAATAAGGCCCATGCCTTAATCCATTGATTTTGTAGATCGTGTGTGCAAGCCGAACTGACAAGGGAAGGGATAAATTGATGCAAAAATGGGCTCACAAGTGAATTTCCGGTTTTGGATGTTGCATTACATGTGTGGGGAAAACAAGAGCATTAACTCGCAATTGTGGAGAACAAACATGCAACTTCATTTGTGTAATGGGTAACTACAAGTTTGCACTTGTAGTTGGACCTTTAAAACTCTTTTTCAAGTGTTTTTTGAGTGCATTTTGGACCAATTTCGGGTTCTGGATGGTTGACAATCTTTGAAAGAAGGAAGGAGAACTCTTAAAAAGAAATTAACCGCATTCCAAAACCCTAGCCACATTTTAACAAAACGCCTTGGGCAGCAAAACGTGGCACCAAATGCAAACTTAATGGCACGAGAAGTGATCAATCCTCCATCAAACCCCAACGACTTAGCATAATAAGCAAAAACGCCTAAAGGAGAGATGAAAACGTGGCAACTTGGGAAAGAAAATCATGGTTTTGGCAAAAAACGTTTTTGTTGTTAAAACCCCATAAAACTAGTGATAATGTCTTCCAAATGGCATGAAGAGAGTTGGAAAATGCATGAAAATAGCAAGGAATCCAATGTTGGTGTTGGAAATAAGCCACACCCGGACCGACGATGGACTGGTCCAAGAGGGGCAAGTAGCTCAGTGGTAGAGCACTCTAGCAGCGTATGGAAGGTCCTAGGTTCGAGTCCTATCTAGTCCATGTCTCAACATGGTATCAAAGTCACGTCCAGGCCAGGAGCCCCAAGCACATGAGAGGTGTGGCTTAAGGGGGGGGTGTTGGTGTTGGAAATAAGCCACACCCGGAATGAGAATGGACTGGTCCAAGAGGGGTCAGTAGCTCAGTGGTAGAGCACTCCAGCAGCGTATGGAAGGTCCTAGGTTCGAGTCCTAGCTGGTCCATGTCTCAACATCCAAAACGTCTTCCTCCTCCTTGAATTTCTCCAAAAAATCGTTGGAAATCTTCAACAAAATTCTCCAATATTGCTGGTCGGGTTTTTAGAAAAGAACAAGAAGTTTGAAATTGCATGCAATAAGGAAAATCAGGTTTTTGAGAGCAAACAACAAGTTTAAAATGTTACTTTTCTCTCAACAAGGCAAAATCGGGTTTTAAAAATCCAATTGCAAGTTTAAAATTTCACTTTTTCCATCAACAAGGCAAAATAGGGTTTTAAAAATGCAGTTACAAGTTTAAAATTCCCCAATTTGCACTTTATGGAGAAAATCAGGTTTTTTGGGCAAAATAGCAAGTTTAAAATGTCACTTTATTTCAATTCTAGGCAAAATCGGGTTTTGGAGAGAGATGTTCAAGTTACAAATTACTTGTAAAGGGAAAATAAAATCCCTACAACAAGTTTTAATAACTTGCACATATGTAATAGAGGTTTAAAATCCCTATTACAAGCAAAAGGCATTAAAGTCGGGGTTTTAGAAAAGAATTACAAGTCTACTTGTAACTTATCCAAAAAATCCCTATTTTAACTTAAAAAGCCAAAAAGCATCAAAGGGGAAATAAAAAACAAATTACAAGTTCTTATTTTTCCATAAAGTGCACTTGTAATTAGCCAAAAATTTCCCTACAAAGACCAAAACAATGGAAATTATTAAAACTTGCAATTCAAGAGAAATTTCCCACCTGCAGTCAGGGAGAAAAAACCCGAAATTGAAGGAAAGACATAGCAAACGAATCCAGAATGCGATGAAATTCAAAACGTGGTTCGAGGATGGACTGAGGATTAAGCTTGTCCAAGCATTAGTCGAAATTATGCCTCGGGAAGCGTGCCATAGAGTAAAATTTTCATTTAAAAAAAAAAAACTAATGTAATGGTCCTTCATTTTTAAAAATAAAAATGAGGACAACAAGTCTAATAGCATTACTTTTCAGCCAAGCGTTGATGTTAGCCAAGATAGGCTGAAATCTCTCAAGAATGGATATGCACTCCTTGTGTGACCATTGGATTAAAGGAAGTGGAGCTTCCTCAACCCTTCGTGAAATATATTCACGATCAAGTACGTGCCCATCGTTAAGCATCCCTTGTGGAATATCCACCAAGTTCAAATCAACAACTTGCTCAACAGTGAGCCTGCAGTAATCCATCTTCAGAATTTCCACCTCTGTATGGAGACCTACCCAGATATCCTCAATATGATGCACGTGCACGAAGGGTTTTTTGATCTTTTCCTTCATACCCCGGTAATCAAAATCAGCTTTGGACTTAAACCTTTTGATCTTAATTTCCTGCATCTCAGTCTCCATAGCCTTGGCTTTGACGGATGTGACAAGAGAATACGGGCCAATTTTTAATGGGTTTGTTGTAGAGATCCCCATTCCAACCTTATGTCTGACGAACTGATGAGCGTGGACAGCAATCATCTGTCTTCCCAACTCCATAAGAATGATCTTATCAGTTGGGTATCTAGGGAGCATGTATGGCTGCCCACTATAGCATCCGATTCTCATATAGGTAAAGGTCAGGAATTGAAGAAACAAGCATCCATACTCATTCACTCTTTCCCATGCCTCATCTAATACCCTTTTGTTATTCAGAGTTCTGTCAAACTAACACATGAAGTGACCGAAGAATGCATCTTGAACTCTTCTAAAATGCAATCTGTTGGGTCTCAAAGGAAGCTGATCACAGTATTACCATACCGGTATAAGCGAGCGGTCACCCTTGGTAGAAAGTCCAGGGAAATGTCTGAGTGACGCTGCCAAATACACTAAGTATGAATTCATATAAAAATTCATGGTGGAAGGGACTGCTGCAAGTTGTTCGCACAAGGCATCACTGATGACTTCTCCCCATGATATATGATGGGACTGCCTTATGAACATGACGAACTGGTACATCCAAGACTCAAAAACATTAGAATGCTCAAGACCCATTATCCTGTTGAGGAGGGTTATGATGTCTCCAATCTCCCATTTGAAGTCACAGCAGTATAACTTAGCCCACCTTGAGAAGGCGGCTCATGGCTCATGAATCCACCTGTTAATATGACGTTCGTAGTCCTTTTCCCTTTTCACATAGTACTCAGCTGCACTATCTTTGGAGATTTCCATATAAATAGGTGCCGGTGGTATTCTGAAGACTTTCTCAATTGTGTCTGCACCAAGGCGGATTATTGCTTCGCCATCATCATTTTTAATGGTTCTTGTCTCATTGTCAAAGTGATGGGCGCAAGCGAGAACAAATTCAGGTTCTAGGGCAGCCACTGGAAAAGAAGATGTGCGATGGATATGGATGTCCAACAGCCGCTGCATATTGCTATCCTGCGGATCCTCCACTCTCTTGACAAATTCTAACATGTCCACATGCCCTATCTCTGTATCTTCTATGCGATCCAAAGGAGAAGATACTTAAGAAGGTGAAACCTCATTTTGGTACTGTTGTGCGAATCGCACACCCATCCCCGTCTTGGATAGGGACCCCCCAGTTTGTGCCTTTCATTCCTGATCCTGAAATTTGGCTAAGTCTGGAATGTCTTGATCCTGAAATTTGGCTAACTCTGAAAACTGAGGAAACCTCCAAAAACCAGAATTTGCGATATAACTCTTGGAGGTCTGAAACCACTCTCAAACATCCTGAAAGTATATATGGAATATAACTTAAAGTATAAGAAAGGAGAAGGATATAAGGAAATGTGAATTCGCCAAAAGGCGTTTAACGTCCGAAAATTCCAAAGTTGGCGAAAATTGTGAAGCCCCGAAAATCGCTTAAGGTTTTTATTTTCGGACCATGGGGCGAAATCGAAAAAAAAGGTATAAAGGTGCGAAATCTTGCAAGGCTCCTCCAAGTCCGAAGTTCGCCTTAGACATCCATTTTCGGACCCCGGCCCCGAAATTTTAAAACCCATCAAATTTGCCAAAACGTGTTTAGCTCCGAAAGTATTCCCAGTTCGCCAAATGCTTGAAAGCTCCGAAATCACTTAAGTATTCCCAAATTCAGACCTTGGGATAAAAAAGGGTTAAAACACGAAATTCTAAATTTGCTGAAGGGTCCGAAGTTTTTTTTTATTTGCATAAGTGTTTAATGATCCGAAAATTACCCTTCAGCTGGAACGAAAACCCCAAGCGCTCCGAAATTCGCCAGAGGGTTAAAACGCCTTCAAACCTCCGAAATTTGCGAACGCATTTAGCTCCGAAATTTATAAAAATGCCTTCAAACCGTCGAAATTTGCGAATGCATTTAGCTCCGAAATTTATAAAAACGCCTTATGGTCCGAAGTCTTTTAAAAAGGTTGCAAAACATGTCCAAAGGTCCGAAATTCATTAAATTTGCAAGAATATGCTGAAAGGTCCAAAGTTTTTTGAGTTCGCAAAATGTGTTAAGTGGTCCGAAAACGCCTTGGTAAAACAAATAAATTTAAAGCTCCGAAAATTGCCAAAGACGCGAAAATCGCGAGGGAGGCAACAGCTCCGAAGTTTGTGTAACTTGCAGAGGGCGCCCAATGCTCCGAAGTTCTTTCAAAATCACAAAATATGCCAAGGCATACGAAGTTCACCCTTAGGATTGGAAAACGCAGTTTGAAATTGCAGAATAGCGTCTAAGTTCTCCGAAATTCACCAGAAAAGCATGAGAGTTAGAGTTTTAAAATCTGCAGAAGCTCTTCAAACCTCCAGAATCGTGCCATAAACCCATTCAAAACGCCCAACACTCGAAAGGTAAAATCACGCAAAAGTAAACAGCCCAAGGATCGGATTTCACATTCGAAGAGAAAGAGAAGCATTTTCAAGATACATCTCGCAAAGAGCTTCTCAAGCCAGACGTCGTGATTAAATTTAATGTTTGTTAAAATTAAATTATTTAATTTTCCAAATTAATTTAATTAAGTGAAATTGGTTGATCGCAGGACGTCATCGAAGAACTAGGAGAAAAACCTCAAACGCAAATCAAGGAAGGATCGCAATTCAAGGCCAGGCGCTAAAGATTGGAAAAGAAAAGATGCAAGAGCGCGAGAACAACCGAGCATTGGGAACCGTGTCATTGAACAAAGATGAAGTCCATCGGCGAAATTGGAGGCAAAAGGCAAAAGAACACTCAGTCTATGCATTCTCAAAAAGTGCACAGCTGGATTTAATTCAAGGAATCCAATTCCTAAAAAGCTGAAATTGCTTTATTGTAAACTGCCTATGGGTCCCATGCAAGATATTTTTGTGGATAACTATTCCCAACCACCAAGAAGACTAGATAGACCTGAATTAAAGCCAAATAGTGGTAGGTAGTTGAGATAGTTGCTGGTTGGATAACTGAGAATTAATTAGGCATGGGTTAAAGCTGCCAGCTTTTGGAAGGCAGATCAGGACCCTTGGATGAAGTCCATCCTAGCCTTCAGTTCAAAATTGTAATATCTATAAAAGGCAGAGGTCTTTCTTTTGTAAAAGGTTAGAGATTGTTAGATAGTTAGATTTTAGAGTTAGAATAGGTTAGATCTTAGCAGTAGCATAGAGATGCTGCAGAAATTGTTGTAATAGGCAGTTGAAATCAATATATAAACATTGATTTGGTGTTTATTGTCTTGTTTTCATCCTGTTTGCATGGTTTCTTTCAGCATTTTAGATGGATCTTTCTATTTTGGGTGTGCAGGTATTTGATAGATTCGGGCTCATACCATTGAAGATATGCTGATTGTGTATCCTTTTGTGTGGTTAACCTGAGCCTTCGATTGTGCTTAGTTCAATTGCAGGTGTCCGTCTAAGCTGCGCCAGAATTGGGTGCTTAGCCATGCGTCTCCAGTCTGAAAATCTTTCAAGTCCCTTTGAAGATTGCACCGTTCCTGCAAGGTTGTGAGCTATTCTGGCTAAGCAGGAATTGGTTATGTGGAATCCGTCTACCCGCATACCCGTGTTGTTAGTTTTAGATCTCCTAAACCTTTCCTTTTGCTCTTTATTGCGTAATTTGAGAATCACAGCAGACTAGCTTGTTGCAAATCGTAAGTCCCCTTGTGTTTCCAGCATAAACACATCAAGCCACTGAGAGATCCCGCAGTCAAGACCTGACAAAAGAAACCTTGAGGTTATCCCCTTTGATCAAAGCGTAGAAAATAGCATTAGGAATTCCCTTATTTCAAGAGAGGATAGGATAATCAGTTGGCTATTCTATTCTGCGTTGACCGTATGGAGTTTGCAGCAATGCGATTTCATCCACGTCAACAGGTACTTATCATATTTATACTTCATCTTCTTTGGAATTAGAGATGAGGGTAAATCTAACATTGAAGGACAACCTAGTATACTACGATGAAGACTTAAAAGTGTTAAGGCAACATCATAATCAATTGCAACTAACATTTTTCCTTCTTCAAATGGGAAGAACTCCAACCCTTGCACTTCACGATTTTGTGAGAGAAAGAGGGGAAATAAATGGGAAATGCCAAGAATCTTGACTTTGACCGATTTCGGATCTTGGGGAAAATTCTACAAGTATACAGGTTTGGAAGAGCGCACATGCAATCAGACTTTTAAAACCTGAATGCAAGTACACTTGTAAAATGATAAATGGAGAAATGGGTGAAAAATGGGAATTAGACTTGCAGGAAATGACGTGAACGGAAAGTACGGATATAGGCGTTATGGATGGATAAAAATGGAAAGATTCTGGGAATGACATTTTCATGAAAAAGGGAAGAAATTTGAACATGCAATCCGGTTCTAAAAACCCGATTTTGGAAGGATGGGCATTTTTCATCTTTGCAACTTGTAATTTCAAATAAAGATGGTCAAAAAAATTTGACCGTAAGGGAAGAACAATGATTTTCATCCAACTTGTCATCGGGATTTAAAATCCCGAATACAAGTAAAGAGGGAAAATGGGGAAGATTAATGTAGTTCAAAAATTGATTATCAAGGGGGAAAAAATCTCTCACAACACCGATTTTTGGGGCAAGAACAACATATTTACAAATTTACAACTAGAAAGGAAAATAAGAAAACAAGAAAACAAGAAAATGAAACATGAAAAGGAAAGAAATCATACCTTGCTCCAATCTGAAAATGCTCCTTCAACAAGATGATTAATCTTTGAATGAAGAAAACAATCCCTTAAATAAGCAATGAATGAACTCCCAAAACCGTTGCGACGTTTTTACCAAAAAGCCTACGGCAGAAAAAAGTGGTATCAAATACAAGCAAAATGGCATAAGAAGTGGCCAAATCTCCCTCTAACTTCAACGCCTAGGCAAAAGAGGCAAAAACGACCCCCAAAATGTGGATTCAACGAACCACGTGGAAGGCGATTTTAGCATAAAATCAGCAAACAAGAACCCCAAATGGCGTGAAAGATGTTTGCAATTGCAGCAGAATAGGAAGGAATCCTAAACGCCTTGCATCTCCAATAAATCTCCACAAAATTTGGTTTGAAATCTTCAACAAATCCGTTTTTCTTGGTTGGTCGGGTTTTTTAGAAAGATGAACAAGTTCAATTTTGCATGTATGGGTGAAAATCGGGTTTTTTAGATGAAATAGCAAGTTTAAAATTGCACTTTTTCATCAACAAGGCAAAATCGGGTTTTAGAAATGCAATTACAAGTTTAAAATCTTTCAAATTGCACTTTATAGAGAAAATCGGATTTTTTGGACAATATAACAAGTTTTAAATGTCACTTTATTTCATTTCTAGGCAAAATAAAGTTTTGGAGAGAGATGTGCAAGTTACAAATTACTTGTAAAGAGAAAATAAAATCCCTACAACAAGTTTTAATAACTTGCACATATGTAATATGGGTTAAAAATCCCTATTACAAGCAAAAGACATTAAAATAGGGGTTTTTCAAAAGAATTACAAGTTAACTTGTAACTTATCCAAAAAATCCCTATTATAACTTAAATAACCAAAAAGCAACAAGGGGGAAATAAAAAGCAAATTACAAGTTCTTATTTTTCAATAAAGTGCACTTGCAATCAGCCTAAAATTTCCCTACAAAGACCAAAACAAAAGAAATCATTAAAACTTGCAATTCAAGGAAAATTTCCCACCTGCAGTCAGGGAGAAAAAACCCGAAATTGAAGGAAAGATATAGCGAACGGACCCAGAATGCAACGAAATTCAAAACGTAGTTCAAGGATGGACTGAGGATTAAGCCCGTCCAAGGATTAGGCAAAATTATGCCTCAAGAAGCGTGCCATAGAGTAAAATTTTCATTTTTTGACAAAAATTTCATGTAATGGTCCTTTATTTTTGTTTTCAAAAATGAGGACAACAATTTTGAAAAGTTTTAAGACTTAACACCTTTTCATTAGCTTTTCGGCTAGATGGGTATTTTTGCAAATTTGGTGTTCTTCGGGTTGAAAGACCAAAATGTAAACTTTTAAAACACCCTTTTCCTTTTGGCGACTTTGCGATTTCACTGATGTTTGCCCATTTTCGGGCCGGGAAGCGATTTCGCAAACTTTTCATTTTCAATGCCTTCCTCCTTTACTTCCGATTTTGAAAAGTGTTTCAAACTTAAACGTTTTGTCTTATATCGAAATTCGGCTTGGAAAGCACTTTTGTAAGTTTTAAACTTTAGCATTTTCTCTTGATCAGGCGATTTTCGGGGTAAACAGGGAGTTTGAAAACTTTGAAAGTGAAACGCCCTTTATGCTTGCAATTTCGGGCTAGAAGACCCTTTTGAAAAGCTTGACCTTGAAACCAAATTTGGCCCTCAAAGCGATCTTGCAAACCTAGGGACAACTGACACCCTTGCCTATTTAGCCGATTTTCAGGCTTGCTCTAAAACTTGTCTCCCTTGGATTGATTTTAAGCAATCAGATTGTGACACTCTTTGCGCAGGACTCCCAGGCCATGTTGCTTAAAACTAACAGACGCCCCATCTCCTAATGGTTACATAGCTCATTGCTTCACTACCACTTGCTGGATCGCAAAATGGCGGATAAAAATTAAATTCGAAACCTGGCAAGACGAAGGCTGGAAAAGAAGTGAGGGGGATCCTGTCGACGACAAGGAGTGTGTGCAACGCACAACATTACCCACAACTTCATAGATGTCATTTTGATTGCTAAGAGTGGATTGCAAACCGTGGAACATGAAGGATTTGATGTTAAGGTGGCTAGTGGCCATCAATTGCCTTGGTTATACAAAATTCCATGGTTGAGTATCACTTTAGGTAACTACATCATTACTATGATTTTTATGTGGTGGGATTAGATGATATAGATGATATCTTGGGCATTCAACAGATAGAATCTCTTGATAAATATTCCCAAAGGTTCAAGAGGTTAAAGTTTTCATTCAAGTTTGATGGAGAGAAGGTGGTATTGAGGGGCATGTCCAACCGTGCACCCAGGATTGTTTCAATCGAGCGGATGGAGGCAGTTTTCAAGCATGGAGATGTTGCATGGGCAGCGCAATGTTTGGTTTCTTCTAAGTCTTTGGATAGCAGACCTAAGCATTACTAGAATGATTTACAAGTAGTCTTGCATAGCCATTTTTTTGTGATATACCTTTAGGGAGACCACGTGATCAAGGATTTGAGTAGACTATAGAGCTAGAGGGTGCTAAGCTTGTCATTACTACCCCTTACAAGCATGCCAAGAAATTTAATGAAAATGAGAAAGTCATCAAGGAACTACTAGACATGGGACACATCAAGCCCAACTTGAGTCCTTTTGCCACATCATTAGTGCCCATGGGGTTCAAGTGCACCAAGAGAGGATTCGAGCAATTCTTGATTGGCCACCACCAAGAACACTCGTGGAGCTATGAGGATTCTTTGTCTTATGCAGTTATTACATGAGATTTGTTAAGGGGTTTTGTAGCTTGGGGCTCCCCTGACAAATCTTACCAAGAAAGGAGCATTCAAGTAGATAGATGAGACACAACAAGTATTTGATAAACTGAAGGAGGTTATGAGTATTTGCCCCATTCTTACACTACCAAATTTCACCAAGCCCTTTGTGCTGGAGTTTGATGCATCAAGAGAGGGGATTGTATTGGAGCAGTTTTAATGCAAGAAACAAGCACCCCATCACCTATGAGAGCTACCGAATTTCACCAAGCCCTTTGTGTTGGAGTTTGATGCATCAAGAGAGGGGATTGTATTGGAGCAGTTTTAATGCAAGAAACAAGCACCCCATCACCTATGAGAGCAAGAAGCTTAGAGATTTTGAGAGATTATACTCTATATAAGACAAGGAATGCTTAACATAATGCACGCCCTTGACAAAATTCAGACAGTATTTGGTTGGTGGGAGGTTTGTATACCAACCATAATAGTTTGAGATATACTTCTTGGAGCAGAAGGATCTAAATAAACGCCACCAAAAATGGATTAGTAAGATACAGGCGTATGATTTTGATATATTGTACGTGAAGGAGAAGAAGAATATGGTTGCAAATGTTTTATCCAGGAAACCTACTATATGCTAACTATCAAATGTTTCAACTCATCGGAGAGCTCACTTATTGGTCAAGTACTCCAAGAACACTATTGCCTATGAAATGATGAATGGTCAAATTCTGGATGACAAGTACAAGGTAGTAGATGATATCATTTACTACAAAGATGGGATTTTCTTAGTTCTTGAGTCTAAACTAAAAGAGAAAATTTTGAGAGCTATTCACAACACTCCATTGGCAGAGCATCTGGGTTACTTCCAAACCTATAGGTAGATTAGAGAGAGGATCTCTTGGAAGGGCCTCAAAAATAATGCTCTCTGTTTTGTCAGAGAATGTATGACATCTTAGCAAAACAAGTCTGAGCATACTGTTATCACAAAAGCTTGCACCCTTGCTGAGCTGTCAACTCAACAACCTTGTGAAACATGGAAACAACCCCGAAGTGTGGGACTTTGCGCGAGGGGGTTGAATCTCCGAAGAAGGCCGGCTTCCTACTCAATCCAGGTGCAGGTGTTTAACCAACTCAACACTTCAAAACTAACTCCTAAGCATATCCTAACAATTTGCAGAGGTAAAGGGAAGAGAGAATGCTTGAAATAAAGGGAGGTGATGCACCAAGAAGAGATTGTTTCTCTCCCTACCGAAATGGCACAAGGAACCAACTGAAAAACCCAAGAGATGCACAACTTCAATTGCATAAGTGACCCAAACGCATGTATGGAGGTTACAATTTGCTAAGTGTCAAGAGGGGAGGAGGATTCCCACAAGTCACACTCAAAAAACAAGTTAACACAGCATATATAGAGAGAAAAGCCACAAGACATACACCTATGATGAAGGTAAGAAAGCATACACAGCATACATAGGTTGAAAGGAGGCAAGAATGGTGATTTTAAGCCAATCTTACAGTTGCAAAAATGCAAAAATAATTACAAGTCTTCAAAAGAAGAGAAAGAGCATAGGAAAGCTCAAAGCAGCAAGGAGAGAACCCTTTACAATGAGGCTTAACAGTCTTTATATAGAAAAAAAAGGTTACAAGGGTGATCATGACCCCTGCATGTCAGTTTGGAAATGCAAGGAAGTGCATGCACTTGACTTGTACATGCAAGCAACCTAGCCATACCTCCAAAGGCAATTCTGAGGAAGGTGGATTGATTATCCTTCCAAAGTCAAACATGACATAAGTCACGTAGTATGACCTCGTACCTCCCTTGATGGAAATCCTACCAAAACATTTAATGCACTGTAATGTCCCCTGGTTAATATTCCTAGATTGGGCAATACTAAAGCTTGCAGATACAGGGAAATCACTTCCAGTATGCTCAAAGAAATAAGTCTTTTAGTAATGGTTTGACATTTGAACACATATCTATATCTCAATAGAAATAGCGAGATTAATAAGTGATCGGAATTCTCTATCAAGGAGGGTTTGATATTATAACTATCCTTTACTAGGCTTAGACATGTTTTAACCATAATCAATCTATTTCAATATACTTATGACGCAAACTAAATAAATTAGGAGATATTTCCACCTTAACTTGAATCTAATCAGTGATATTACACTACCCAAATTATTAATAAATTGTTCATCTATCCCACATCCATAATCCTTAATGCGAGTGTCAAACCAATTTTGATGTCGCTAACATAGAAACATCTCCTTCCCAAGTTCTTAAACACTGACAGTAGTAACAAGGACATATAGACATATCCTCCTTACCGTCTTTTATCTTATGGGCTCCTTTTTTTATTTACAATAATATATGATTCTTATTCTGATTTAATCATATAAATCAATAAATAAATAAGTTAAATAATATTATCAATTATTTATATATTTGCTAATAACCTATTATTAATACTACCAGTGCTTAGTACATTATTAGTTATGAGTATATTTAGTGGCTGTAATGGCAGACAGATCTGACGCATGTCAGATCTGGTCTGCCACTGTCATGAAATTATATATTACTATAATACATATTTTCAGACTATGTTAATACTATTATTGAAATTCTTCATTAAGACATTATCGGGTTTCATATACCAAGCATACAAATTAAGCACATCACCATGCATACCATTAGGAACAAGGATGTTCCACCTGTAATTTAATAATAGTTCTGATCTGATCCAATCCTCCCTCCTATTCTCTGCCGTACATCTCCTTATCTGAGCCTTTTCCCTATTTCCATTACTACGTCTGACTAATAAGGTTCCCCCCCGATGCCTCCTGGGATGATTGTGAATGATTTCTTATATCTTCGTGGGACTGATAAGTTATGCTGCCAAGAGACATGTCTTATGTTAACGCACCACTTCATTACTAATTTGGTTATCGATTGCCTTTAACCAATCTTAATCTTATGATAGGCGCATAGGTTATCTTATTCAATCTAACTTGGTAGTGGTTGCTTGCGATTATAGTCGCTGCCTTTAGCCATCCCGATTCTTGTGTCTTCCAGTAGATATCGATTAGTGTATTATTTTGACTTGCTTATGATAATGTGATCGGTGTCATTATTACAAGTCATTGATGCTTGGCTTCAATTTATCTATAATGTAATATTATTCTTCATGATATCCTTACTCCTTTTGATCTATATCGCATATGATAACTCGTCTCTTCAAGGTAATTGTTATGTCTTAGATATCATTTTCTTCTGGTTTGTATAGTTCCGATACTAACGTTATTAACATTGATGCTCATGAACGGCTTCATGGGAAGACTAACCCTTATTCAATGCTTCACTATTGACTCTCCATATGTAACATTAACCTCCACTTAATAACACTTAGGAATTTATCCTAATCATTCTTGCTTCCTCTATACCCGTCCCTTGGTTGGATGCTGATTGTCGATATGAGGATAATCGCTGATATATAACTGTGACCCCTCACAATTCATTCATAATTCTAATCATTAATAACATAATCATTGTTATCGACCAATGTTTGGTCAATGTCGTGTTCTTCATGTGTTATCGACTGGTTTTGTGATATTGATTAATAGCATGTTGGCTATCCCTTGCAGTTGTTGACCAATTGGTTTACCAATGGTGATCTATAAGATTTATGCCTATATATATTTTTTAAGGGCCTCTTCAGCTGTTGTTTACTTCTTGATAGTATCAATAGTTGTAAAATTTATATTATTATTAATTTAAATATTCCAAGAATATTATTATTAATTAATATTAATTAAATAATAATATTTAATAAATAAATAATTATTTGTTGGTAATTAATATAATAATAGTTGGTTCATTTTGGATATATATATAACGATCAAGGAGGGGATATGACAGAATAAACAGTCAAACATTTCCGATAATTGATTTATCAGTATTTATAATGATTCCCGTGTTTACCTGTTCTCATCACGGTAAACATTAAAGTTTGGCTTCAAGAGATATTTTCAATTTTGCTAATGGGTTCTCAATCTATTCCAACGCTTATTGCATTATAATTGTTTGATAGTTACAATATAAATAATAATAAATAATAATCATATATAACAATAATAGTAATTAATAATCATAACAAATAATAATAAACATTAATAATTATATATTAGAGGAAAATCGTGAAGTCTCATAAATGAGACGATTTCCCAATATCATTAAAT
The DNA here is from genome assembly GCF_030272615.1 of Cryptomeria japonica. NCBI lineage: Eukaryota > Viridiplantae > Streptophyta > Pinopsida > Cupressales > Cupressaceae > Cryptomeria > Cryptomeria japonica. The sequence goes on along the minus strand of NC_081405.1, from coordinate 518,787,074 downwards.
GTTAATTAATAAATGTTTTAATTATCGTATTTATTTAATCCAATGTCCAAAGAGGGGTTATGACATGCACCCTTGTGGCTCCACAAACAAAAGTGCACAAGTTACCAAAACTGTCGGAGCATTAAAAGCCTTGAGTGCCGATCACGCCATCTGGAAGTGTCGCCAGTCAGAAGGAAGTCTGGGAACCTCGGAACCTCGGGGTTCCAGAGTTCCAAAGGAACTAGAGAGAGAAGACAATGGGGGAAGGAACTTCGGAACCTCGAGGTTCCGGAGTTCCGGAGAGAAGAAGGGGAGGGAACATCCGAACCTCGAGGTTCCGGAGTTCCGAGGAAGGGAAAAAGAAAGGAACCTCAGTGTTCTAGAGTTCCGGTAGAGAAGAAAAGAAAGGGAGAGAAGGAGAGGAACTTCGGAACCTCGGGGTTCCGGAGTTCCTAAGAAGGAGAAGCGAGAGAAGGGAAAGAGAAAGAACTTCGGAACCTCGGGGTTCCGGAGAAGGAGAAGAGGAGAAGGCAAAGGGAAAAGAACTTTGGAACCTCGGGGTTCCAAAGTTCCAGGGAAGAAGAAAAGGCCAAGGGAGGAACTTCCTCCGGACAAGGCAACACTTCACACTTCATGATTCTTCTCTCCTTGATCAACTGGGGCAGCGCTGGTCCATGGAACATATCTTTGATCGATTCTCATTGATGGACCAAGGGTGTCATTCTAGTTGATGTGCTAGTTCAAGAGAGGGTAACTACAAGGAAGTTGGGAGTCTTGTTTCCTTCCCATATACTAGATGAAAGTGGAGTTACCAATCGCCCTCTTGGGTGTGATCTTGTCATCCCATAAGGTTGTCCTCAACTTAGTGTGCCATGCCCTTTGATTGTCTTCAATTGTCCTTTTAACTATCCTGATGAGGTTATTATTGAAAGATTCGACTAAGCCGGCTAAGCCGTTACCCTGAGGATAATAGTTGGATGATGTCTTCAAGTATACACCATGCTTAACTGCCCAAGAACTGATTTGCGTTCCAACAAATGCCCTGACATTGTCTGATATGACGATGGAGGGAACACCAAATCTTGTCACAATTCCCTCAAAGAATTCCAACACTGAGGCCTCAGTGGCATCCCTCAATGCAATTGCCTCTGTCCACCTAGTGAAGTAATCTATTGCAGCCAAGATCCACTTATGGCCAGCACTATAAGATGGGTTTATCATGCCAATGAAGTCTAAACCCCATTGTGCAAACGGTTGATCTGCTTGGATGGGGTGAAGAGGTAGGGCAGCTAGTCTTTGCTTCCTAGAGAAGAGAGCACATTTCTTGCAATTCTTCACCCATCTATGTGAGTCACTAAATAAGGATCGCCAGTAATAACCAGCCCTCATTATTGACTTGGTTTTGCTCGATGCATCTTAGTAAGACCCCATTAGAATCTTTTCAAAAAAGAGTGTCATTCACTAAGGCATAGGGAATGGACTGCAACCTGAAGTGCCTTCTTTTGGTCCGGTCTAGACCTTGGGGTATCTACCTTCCATTAAAAAGGTGGTCATGTCACTTACCCAACTGAATTGAGTGTTGTTGCCAGTTGGTTGATCCTCTTGTAACACAAGGGCGACCTCTGAAGTAGTCTCAGAAGATGAGACAAGCTGTTCACATAGGCCCCTGCCTCTTACAAGCTTGGTGATCTTGATGTTGATGTCATACTCCATGACCTTGGTTATCCACCCAGCCCTCTTCTCACTGATGTCCTTGTTCAGAAGGAAATATTTGACACTTGCATATGGAACTAAGAGTTGGATCTTGTTGTTGGACAGCATGTGTCTAAATTTTTTTAATGCCCTTACAACAGTGAGTACCTACTTCTCTACATAGCTATATTTAAGCTCATAGTCTTTTAGCCCCTCACTGAAGAAAGCAATGGGTTGCTCCAAATTGTCATTGTTCAGCTGTGTTAAGACAGCTGAGATACTGGATTCTCCTCCGAAGGTATAGAGGATAAAATCCCTTTCATAATTAGGATTGACAAGGGTAGGGGCCTGAGCAATTGCTTGTTTGATCTCTTCGAAACCAGCCCTTCCCTCCTTGGTCCAACTGAAAGCCAAGTTTGCAAGCTTTTGTGATAACAGTATGCTCAGTAGAAAATACACACTTTCTAGGGTTCAAGGATACACCATACTCCCTGCATTTCATGAAAACCTGCTTAAGATGACCAAGATGGTCAGTTGCATGCTTCGAATAAACAGTTATGTCATCAAGGTACACAAGCACAAACTTTGCTAATACACCCTTGAAAGGAATGTCCATTGCTCTTTGGAACGTGGCACCTGCATTGGTTAGCCCAAAGGGCATTTTACAATAAGCATAGGTACATGTTGACGTGTCTAAAATCGCTAAGCTTACGACTTCATCCGGCCAACACAAAATAGAAATGCTAAGAATCCTATCCTCTCTTGAGATAAGGAAATCCCTAATGCTGTGTAAATTTGATCAATGGGGATGACCTCAATGTTTTGGTTGTCAGGTCTTGACCATAGGATAGCTTAGCAGTTTGATGTGTCTGGCTGGAAACACAAAAGGGACTTAAGGTTAGACGGAATCGGTTTCGAGCGAGTTCCCTAAAGTTCAACAGTCCTATATCATTTGATTTTGCTTGGATTGATACTATCTCAGCTTCACTGTATGGTTTCTTTTGATTTAAAAAAAAGGAAAAGGGAAGGGAAAAGAGATAGAGAATATCTAATTAATCTATCTAAGATAACATATTCAAGAAAATAGACGGAAACCTAAAAAAAAAACCAGATTTAACATTATCAGCTAATAAAGCACTATGTTGTAAAATCTAGTGCAATCTTCAAAGGGAGTTGAATTTTCATGTTACTAAACATAAATGCAAAACTTGACATCAATTCATTTGATGTTTAACAACCGAACTAAACACATAAATGGGTTCAGACTAACCATGCAGGGGGAAATAGCAATCAGCCAATGCTTAATGGTATGAACACCAAGGTTTCTATCAAATATTATCCCAAAAATACTATCTGAAAGCAAAATGCATAACAAGAATATTAAATGGTGAAGAAGGAGACCATGCACTCACAAAGAAATAAGACAGCTTTAATTTCCATTAATTCTGCATGAATTTCGCTAGAGTTTCAGCAACAATCTTAGACTTCTTACCAAAAGAAGGGAAAACCAACCCCTTTAAATAGAGTTTCAGAACTTAGATGAATGGCCAAGATTAAAACAAAACAAGTGGCCCAGATTCATCAATACAACATAGTACCCATGCCCATAAATGGGAGGCAAAATATCAACAACCACCAAAGGAGAAATAATAACTACCCAAAAAGGTAATTAATAACTACCAAAAAGCAGCTCAAAAAGTGCACATGCCCGAAGCTCAAGATTTACAACTGTTTTGGTAGTTAGAAATGAACTTTATGGCCAAAAAATGCTTTTTAAGATTTTAAAAGAATTTTGCACTTTATGAAAGCACTTTTATTTTCTGCTGTAGAACCTTTTTCTAGAAATTCATCCTCGTCTTGCAAATACTCTTTCCAGAGGTCCCAACCTGCTGCACGCTCTGCCCGAACATAGTCTTGAAATCTGATGCATAGCTGGAACAGCACCATGCTTTGAGGCATAGGAGGATGGCGTATTTGTATTGCATACCCTCCAAGTGGCGATCTACATGCTTTAACCCATCCTTCCAGTTGGACCGATGAGCCTCAAAACATAAAATGTCTGAATGCAATCCAATGGCAAACTCCAGGTCCTTCGTGGAGTATGCGACCTTATCAATTCTCAATCTATCCTCCCAGTCTGGTTGCACTTGGTCATCGGACAAACTTATTTTCTAGCCCAAAACCATTGATTGGAGGATCATTCCACCAAGGTCCCTCATGTCTTTCAAGATTTCCTCGCATTCCGCCTGCTCTTTATTAATGGTATCTTTTGTTTCATTCTTCATGGTGGCGGTCCAGTACCATTCTTTAAAGATGCTGATGTCATAGGGATCCAGGATAGCGGACAATGTGGGAATCTTCACGTGGGTCCAGAAAAGAGCCCTCATGAGGGGAAGAGTTGTACCAACCACCTCATGACCCCTAAGACATTCCCTCTTTACCTCGAACAATTTGACCAGAATGGTCTCTCTGTGGTGGGCCATTTCCTTTACATCTTCAATGATCCACTCTCCCTTTTCCTTAATGTCTCGAATCCATTCCTTGACAGCTTTGGCGGTATCACGTACTCCTTCAAACTCTGTTGTAGTCCTTTGCGCCAATGCCAATGGGGGGACGTGGGATTCAGGGGCATGTTGCAATGGTTTTAGCAGGTGATCAATATACCCCTCAGCTTGCTCAGCACGAACTTGGTACATGTTTCTCTCAGCAGTTATTTCGTCGAGTTGCCTGAGCATATTTTGCACGGAGTCCTTGAACTCTTCCCTTTCTTGCTCTTTGGTGGCTTGCCCTATCGGGGCAGTTGTAATGCTATAATCGGCCAGCGCAATTTGATTTGTTGGCTTATCGAGAGGTGGGGAAGCGATATGGATGGTGCAGTTCCTCTGCTCATCCTTGGTGATCCAGGAATAGGTCTTGGGCTTCTTTTTGCCTTTGGATTTTGTTTCCCCTATGTGAGAGAAAATATCCTCCCAGTCGATAGGTGGCTTGGTGGCTGCCTTCCGCTGTGCACGAGCAACTAACCAGTCTTGAGGGATGGCTTGCCCGGATGTTATGGCCAAATTTCCACTCTACTCCTTAGAGGTTTCAGCTGGCTCACTGCCTATCTGCAATTGATCTGTCATAGAAGGAACAGATGCAGTATCTAGCCCTTTACTTATAGCTGAGTTCTCCCCTACCTCACTGAACAACTGTCGGGTATCCCCATGTGATGGTTGCTCTTCAGTTCTGTCGGGCTCGTGGGTCTCATCCGCCTTTCGTTCTCCTTCGATGGTGGTGTCATCTTTGTCGGCACTATTCAGTTGTAATTCATGCTGACTCCCCTAGGTGAGTTCATGCATATCAGCCTCTTGATTAGGCGGAATTTCTCCTTCCTCAACTTGATTTCCAAGTTCACTAGAAACAATGATCCTTACCTCTGCATCTAGCTCATCTTGTGTCGGAGAATTATTAGCCTCGAATGCATCGACATCGCTCTGGGAGGGCGGAGCAGGTATATAGTCAAGTTCAACTACATCATCCTCGGAACTGGGGTCCTTGGATGACGAACTGACTTCTGGCCTTCTAATAGGGATCTTTTCCCTTCTAGTCCTTTTTGATATCCGAGTCCCTCTATTAACACTGGCTTTCTTCCTCTTTTCGGGTTTCTCAACCTCTTCCTTCGGTGCACTTGAGGTTCCCTCATCTTCCAAAGACTAGGAATTGAGACTACCCATCATATGGTATGTAAATTGAATTCCTTCATGGGTTAGTCTCTCAATCTGCTGGTGTAACCAATGATCGGTGTACCTTCCTGGAGCTGCCATAATTGCCCCAAAATCAATAATCGGATCCTGAGACCAATCAATGCCCAGCAAGAGGTACTTTACTGCCTCAAACTCCTGAACTTGCAAGCAATTGTCAGAATCTGTCACTTGATCCGGGACCCGACGGTATTCACAAAGTCACATCTGCTGCACACTTAACCTTGAATATTCATGTCGTTGGACCTCATAGTCATCGGAACAATTTCTCCAATATCCTCAATTGATTCCTTTGCTCTGTAGTGCTTGCCATAGGCTCTTTTTGCCAAATTGTCATGATCAAAACATTTCCTTGGGAAATGTTCCTGTAGGCCATAAGATGCTAATTCAGCAAGTGACTCATCGGCTTGCACTGAATTCTTGAAATGCACATCGAGGCTACCCAAAATCATAGGGAAGGTGAATCCGGACTATTTCTTATCTCTGAGTAAGCTACCAACTAGATTTGCTTGCCTTGCAACTTCCATAAGAACTACTTTGTCTGTTGGATAGCATGGAAGTCGGAACGAAGCCCCCTCAAAGCCGGTTATCCGGATATAGGAGAACCTAGGGAATTGAAAAAACCAAGTGTCGTACTTTTGTACCAAAATTAACCTGCTCTAAGAGCCTTATGTGCAATCCCCCTTGCATCAACCTGACTAGGCGCATTGTGAAGGCGTCATTGACATGCTCATATTGACCAATTGCATAAGTTGGGTTGTTCTTTTCCCTTTGAGCTATGTCGTAGTAATGTAGTTGAGGATAGCAATCGTACACCCTAACTTGATTTGGGCTGTTCCCGATTTCACCTATTTTGATTAATCCCGTTAGTGGCTGGTGCCGGGCGAACACATAAACCAAGTAAGAGGTCATGGTGAAGTACTTCTTTTCTTCAAGTTTGACCAGCTGTGTAAGAATATTATCACTGATGATCTGATCCCAGTCGAACTTGGATTTTCCAGCAAAGACCTGCTCCGTAAAGTAGAACATCCACTCTTCAACAAGGTTAGACTAAGGGATTCCCATAACCCAGCTGAGTAAGGTGACCATGTCACCATGCTCGTTATGAAAGTTGCTTCTGGGGGTCTTTTTACTGATTCTAATACTCGGAGGCCTTCTCTCCTTATACTATTCTTCATTTATCAATGTCCTGCATTTAGCAGGGTTCATGTCATAAGCAACTTGTGCTTCATCTATGGTTGTAGCAATGGGATTATCCGAGAATGGGATGTCAAATGCATCGCCAATGGCCTCAGGTGTGAAGTCAGCTAGCACCATATTTTCTAGAACCACTAGTCTGGTCTCTGGCTGATAATGTCGGGCAGCCTCAACTACTAGCTCATAATTTTGCACGGATGGGGGAAATCCTACTGCCTGCGCGATACCACTTTCCACCATCTGCCTAAGCTTGCCATAGGCGTTAGGAGAATATACCTGGTCTCTGAAGTCCTGAATGTCTATGTGACCCAAATCGGTATCACCTATGTTTTCTCATATGCTCTGAACTTTTGACTCCCTCAGTCCTCCTCTCTAATACTGGTATTTCATCTTCTCGCCTTTACGGGGAATGTCATATTTAGAGACCCAAGATGTTCTTGTTGCACCAGGTGTCTTTGAGGATTCTACCGTAGATTTAGGCATTTATCCTGCACAACCAGATGCGGATTACGAGACAAGATGAAGGAAACAAATAGGTTAGTCGAAATAGAGGATGATGTTAGTGTTATCACTTGGACCTGCACCCCTATTTGCTAAGCTATCAACTCAGCAGGCCTGTGACACATGGGAACCCTCCTAGGCCTGTGGGTTGCCTAAAAAATGGAGAGAACCTCCAGAGTAAGCTGGTTCTTTTCAGATTCTGCACCTAAACTAACAATCTCTTCAGGGGAAAAGAGTAAGGAGGAGAAAATGCAAAACTAAAACTTGAAACTAAGGTGATTGCACCAGATGGTATTCTTTTTGGAATCTATCTTAAGCAAAAGACACACAGTACAGCAATGATACTAAACCCTTTTTTACACTGACCAACAACTCATAACCCTTGCATCAATGCTTCATAAACAGGCTGGATAATCACAGTCCTAAGAGGGAAAAAATCCTTTTTTTTTCACAACCTAAGACTATTAATCATTAAAACACAGCTTATGACCTGCAAGTAGTATATGTATTTCTACATAAGGCATCAAAAGGAGATGTAAATTTTAAGGGGGGCAAAAGCCAACCACCAAAGAACTGACTAACCCTGAAGATGCAGTAACAAAGAAAGATGAGAAGTAGAACAGCAAACCAAGCTATTATCCTTGCCAAACAGGTATCACCAAGCTTTATAAATCCTGAAAATGTGTTACAAAGACATCCCTTCCTGCAGAGAGAACTAAAAAATTACAATCTGCTCCAAGATGAATGAATCAGCACCCTTACAAAAATGAAGGCTCCCAGTATATATACCTTTTTCCAAACATATCAAGAGGACTCCACCTCCTCCTTTTAGGTCGAGCAAACTCAAAAACCCTACTTTTTGGGCCTCCAAAATATCTCAAAAGGGATAAACCTGAGCCAAAAGGCTAAGTCATCCATTCTGCAAACATAAAACCTCATAAATGCAACATAAATGCTCCTAAAATGTCTCTGACAGGCCTGCAAGCCCTCATAAATGCAAAAATATCCCTCCCTTTGCCCAAACAGAAATATCTAATAAAGTGATTTTTTTTTTTAAAAAAGATTTATTATTATTTGGTCAGACATTTGTTTGACTTTATTTTTATTTATATTTAAAAAGCTTTAATAATATAAAAGTAATAGAATTGTTTTAATTAAAGCGATAAAACAAATAAATCACTTTAATAATACAATTTTATTATTTTTATTTATTAAATATTAAATAATAAAGTGTAATAAAAAATATATTTAATAAAAGTGTTTAATTAACACTTTAATAAATAAAATTTTTTATTATATTTTATTATTATTATTTTTTTAAATATTAAATAAGAATAAAGTCAACCTATGTCTGATCAAAAAGTAATAAATTTTTTAATAAAAGGAAAACTTTAAAAAAGACATTTGTTTACAAGCCTTCATAGGGCGCATTTTTTGAGTTTTTATAAGTTAATTTGCATAGGAAATATGAAAGGGGACAAAGTGATAAAAATCACTTAGGAAGCAAGAAATTTACAAGGTTTTACAAAATTTTTAAAAGTGATTAACATCACTTGGAGGCATATGCGAACCTCAACATGTGGCCTTCCACCATTCACGTGGCATAAGAAGGGAAAAGAAAAATGCGAAGACATTTTAAGGGAAATGAAAACCCTAAAAGCTCGTTTGAGTCTTCATTTTGTCTTTCGACCATTCTAGAAACGGCTCTGCATCTTTCGAGGGCGCCGCTTAGGGTTTGAGCTGGGCGTGGAAGAAGAAAAATGTTGATTTTCTCTCTGTTCTGGGCGCATTTCTGAACGCTGGGCCTCTGTTTCTGCTTGAGACCTGTTCTTCGACTGTATTTTCTGTTTATTTCGGGCTCATTTTTGAGAGCCGCTGGGGAAATCCGCTGCATTTCTGGGTACTTTCTGGGTGTTCGGAGTTCGGCTTCCTTGCTTGTTGGGCGCTCGCTTCACCTTGCATCTGCTACGTTGCACAGGTCCGCCATTTTTTTGTAATTCTGGAAAGAAAGAAAAGCTTTTTAATGCAATATGTTGGCTTTCTTCTCTGCGTTTTTTGAAAAAAAATTATGTATTTGAACCTGTTCGGCATTTGCTTGCATTTTTGCAAAAATTCATTTATGAAATTTGTTGCATTTTCTGTAAACTACTTTCCCTGGGTTGTATACAATATCTCCATTAAAGATACAAACCCTACTGTAGAAAGCATTCCATGCCTGCTTGTATCTGTAAAAATTGACTTATGTGATCTGTTGTTTTTTCTGTAAGCTACTTTCCTTGGGCTGCAGGGTTATTTTTCTCCTTTCTATCAAAATTATCAGAAAAAAAAGTTCGAAAAACTGCGTTTTTCCATTTTTCTGTTTGAATATGCAATTCTGTATGCTATTCTTAATTATAATAACACTCTTTGCTAATAAGTCAGATGCCTGTGATGCTTCCTGAGCACATATTTTTGGGGAAAACCGTTCACTTTGTAAACAAATTCAGCAATATAATTAACAAAGGGTTCTTTTCCAGTGTATAAATTATAACTACCCATTGATGTCTTTAGCCTCAAACTCATATGAGAAGGAGATGTCTGCTTCATCTTTTCTTTTAGTCTCCTTTGTAATTGAAGGGCTTCCGGATAACACCATGTGCACATCCGCATAATTGAGCTGAATATTATGGCTGTCAATAGATAATGTAACTTGACAATTTAGTTTAGTGCTATCCAGTCGGGAATCCTTCTCTAAGCATAATTCTCGAGAACACATGTCAAACAGCACTGATTCCTGTGACAGCATTACTTTATTGATTTCTGGCAGCTCACACTCTATCTCTGATTCCAAGGTCATATCATGGATTGTTTTCTCAACAACCTAGCTCGCATAACCAAGCTCATCTTCCTCCAGGATTTCACTTTCCAAGGATAAGAAATTCCCATCCATAGAAAAATACTTAGCATTGAACACACTCTCAGTCATTTCCCTTTGTCTAGACTCTATACATTCTTCATTCAAATGCAGTTCAGATAATTTCTGTTTCCTGGTATCTTGCAATAGCACTTTTTATTATCACTAGCTGCCTCAATTCTATGCTTCCTTACCGTAGATAAGCACCAATTAATACATTTGGCACTCTGATATCATAACTTAGGCCATCATATTCCCATCCTTTAAGACACTTCTCAACTCCCTTGATGTCCCCTAGCTTCACCAATGCAGTAAGCATACATATATAGTCTGTGTTGGTCCTCTTAGGAAAGACTCTTGCAAATTTCTTCCACACTGAATATACCTTAGGTTTATCAACAAGCTTGCTATGCATGATAATAAGGGACTTATAAGCATCACGATCCTTCTTCATGAAAATCTTGTGCTCTGTTTCTTTCAAGGCATCCTGTGCTTTCTTAATTAACCCCTCTTTGATATAAATGGCTGACAAGTTACTATATATGGACCAATCATATTTGAATCTGCCATCATGTTTCAATTCATCTAATACTTTCTCCACTCCATCAATGTCTGAAAGGTCAGCACAACTGTTCATCCAAATTTTGTAAGTAAATGAATCAGGTAAAATATTATCAACCTTCATATCTTGTATCAAAGATAGTACTTTCTCTGGCTGACCTAATGCCCTATAAAGAGTCATCATGTTGTTGTATGGAAGTGCCTTCAAAGCAAAACCAGATTCCTTAATCTTTACCATAAGTCCCTCTGCCTTTTCAGTCAGTTTATTCCCTACGTAAGAGTTCAGAAGTGCACCATATGTTTTTTGGTTCTTGGCTTTCTCAGGAAGATCTTTAAAATAGTTCTCAGCACTGCTTATGCCACGAACTTTAGCTATCAAGTCTAAGCGGATGGCAAAGTCGCTCAAACCCAATCTAAGTCCTCTATTGCCATCCATCTATTCTGAAACCTTTCTGCTGCTCTATATGTGCTCTTCTTGGCTCTTATCGGTGTCTTGGACAAGGTTCACTAACATTGTTATTTTCCCTTGAGGGACCTTCCAAGTGATGTGATTCTTGAAAACTAACATCTTCAAACAAATGTTCTGACTTGCCTTCATCATCATGCCATTTAAAAACAGCCTCCCTCGTAACATGTCTTCCACAAAACTTACGTTTTGAAGGTAGGTCAACATCATATTCAATCAAGGGAATATCGCCACAACAGAGGGTAGGATTTTTTTACCTCAAGCTCTTTTTCAACTGCTGATGCAAAATCAGACTGTGAGAAGTCTGAATTTTCATCTTTAACTTCATACTTATCAATCCATTCTTGAGTGGTCCTCAATGCAAGGCTCATGTGATGGCAAAGGACTACTGGTTACTTTCAGAAAATTAGAATCATGTGCATGCTTCTTCAAAGTGTCTTCGTTGTACTTAATTGCATCTTTTTCCAGAGTAGGTTGTATCCCCATAAGTGCTGGTCTATGAGGTGTCCAGCTGTAAGACACGTTTTCCTAGCTGCCTTAGCTGTCATAAAACCGATACATATCTGCATCTCCTTAGCTGTTATTTTATTTGCCTCCAACCAACTTCACAATGGTGAAGTACCCATGACAAACCAATTTCATTATCAAATTGTAGGACCTTCCTATTAGGCAATCTCCTAGTTTCTAAAATCAGCTTTCTTAGACAATATTGGTCATCTGATCTTAACAAGTATTTCTCAGTGTAATCATGTGTATGAAACAAGGAAAATCAATCTCACTGTAGACTATCATACCTCACATGTAGCCGGAATCTGATAATTGGTTTGATTCTTGATTGTCCACACTCACATAAGGCTGAAGTGAACTTGTGAGCAGGGCTTCATCCCCATTCTGGTGTGGCCCAGGTGACTGATCACCTATAAATCTGACTTTATCTTTAAACAATGGCTGCCATTGTTTTGCAACTAGTACCACAATCTGAAATATTTTCTGACAGTAACTCCACCCCCGTAATCAGGATAAAGACTGTTAATTTCAAATGGAATAATGACTAGAATTTGAATGTCTTCTCCCTTTTATCACCAGCCCTGACATGATTTGATTGTATTAAACCTTGATTTTCCTCACATGAGCTGGGCTCAACCCTTGTGGGAGCCGCATTCGTCTCCACTCATCTTAGTGAATTTTATGATCAGCAAACTGTCCTTTTTCCTTTTCCTCTTCCTGCACATGAAACAAACCTGTCAGCAAAAAAAATGCATATCTATGGTGACCTTCCTTTGATCTGATTTTGCCTTCTGGAGATTCATTTGTGATGCGAGCTATATGCATTCGATGTACGTAGGGATCATATATTTATATGCGTGCATTAGTACATATGTCAGAAATGCAGCCAGCTATTGCTTAGAACAAAATGTTCTAACACATTGTTTGTTTCAACTTTTTTGCAGATATCAGAAGGAAAACATCAACGGACCGGGGGGGAGCAGCAAGACAAAGGCTACGACGAGCGTCTCTCAATTGTCCCAGTCATTCAGGCAATGACTGGTTCCACCTCTGACATGCCTTATTTTTCTTTGTACTTGCATACATATGTGTATATTTCTCTTCTGCATTGGATATACGTAGCTAGTCCCACGGCTCCTTGTGTGGGACGCATTTTTGAAAACGAATAAAAAATACTTTTCTTTTGCAAATGAGATGTTTTTCTTTGATGTTACAGAATAAAAGTACTTAGAAACATCATCTTTAAAACACAAAAACAGAGAATAAGTATACACTAGCCTTCTTTTGTTCATGCTAGCATTTCTCAACCTATTTTTCAGCCAGGAGCGAAAAATAGGTAACAGTTAGCACATAGGGATCAATGGAAAACCAAATTTAGAAGAAAGTACGATGCTTCAGCACAAGAGCCTGATTAAATTGGAAGTGAAATGCTAATAAGTTCTTTGTTTAGAATTTGTCACTTGGCTACAGTTCGGTTTTCAAAATGTTCAAAATTTCCCCAAGTCTGAATTTTGCCATGCGATTACGCTATGCTTAATGCGACCAAATTTGCATAAATAATGATTTGAAAGAGAGAATCACATCATACCTAGCGAATTGCCTAATTGATGAACGAACTTCGGGGCCTTAGGCGCTTTTGCAAAGTTTTGCGCCCTACTTTTCTTTCTCGCGCGATATTGGATTGCAAGGATTTTCGTAAAAACAAGAGAGTTTAGCACTCTACCTCTTTCGTGATTGGTATTCTCAAGCTAAACGACATTCTGGAAATACTTTATACCACTATGGCGATAATCGAGGCAAAGGGCCACTTTGCAAAACGCCTCTTCTACTTCGCGATTTTTGCCTCTGGTAATTTGCGGGCCAAGCAAGACGGAATGCATACTTTCGTGGTCTTTAAGCTGGGAGATTTTCGGGGTTAAACAAAACGTAATGCAAACTTTCGTGGTCTTCAAGCTGGGAGATTTTTGCGAGGTTATAAAGCTTAAAACGCCCCTTCCAGAATGTCTGTTTTTACTTGCTCTTGCCCAAGTTCGGGCCGAATAGTGATTCCGCAAGGCTTTAGAGATTCAACGTCTTCACTCGGATTTGGTAAAATTTGGCCAAATAGCGATTTTGCGAGTTTTTCAAACTTGGACGCTTTACCTCTAGGCGAAAATCGGCTGATAAGGTGGTTTTGTAAACTTTTGCCTAAGCGTTTCACCTTTTCGGTCCACAGGGCGATTTTAAAAAGGTTTATTGCTATAACGTTTTTATGGCTTTCGCACTTCTTGCGAAATTTAAGACTTTAGCGTTTCCCTCCGTTTAGGCAAAATTCGGCCTAGAAGTGCATTTCGAAAAGTTTCTTTTAAGTCTGATGTCTTATCTCTGGCCCCAAAATTCGGCCTAATAGCAATTTTTGAAAAGGTTTTAACATTTGACATTTGACTTGCTTTTTCACCCCATAAGGCCTTTTCGCAAACTTTTCCACTTAACTTGCCTTTTTGGCATTTAACATTTTTGCAAACTTTTCATTTTGATGTTTTCACTCTCTTCGCCCCGAAGTTCAACCTTTATGCAACATTTGCAAGGTACTAACTTTTGTTATAACATTTTAACTTGCATCTGGCGAAATTCGGGCCAACGATGACTTTTGTGAAGTTTTCTTCAAGTTTAACGTTTTAACTTGGGCCCCGAAATTCGGCCTTTAAGGCCCTTTTGAAAAGGTTTGTAAAACTTTAACTTTGCCCTCTGATTTGGCGAAAATCGGCCAAGAAGCGATTTTTGCAAGGCTTTCAACTTAGGCGTTTTCACTAGCATTCGGCGATTTTCGAGGTGAACAGGGCTTTGAAAAAGTTTCCAATGTGAAGCGCCTTTCATGCTTGCAATTTCGGGCTAGAGAGAGATTTTGCAAACCCATGGAACTGATATTCATGCCAACTTAGTCGATTCCCAGGCTTGTGCCAAAATTAGTCTTCCTTGGATTGATTTTGATTGTTCAGATTGCGAGGCTTTCTACGACATGGCCCCCGAGCCACGTGACTTAAAACACGCCCTTTCTTCAATGACTACAAAGCTTACTGCTTCACCACTTCATGGATCCCAACAAAAGGCATGGCGGACAAAAAAACCAAAATTCGAAACTCAGCAGGACGAAGGCTGAAAACCAAAGAGGGGGACCCTGTCGGCGACAAGGAGTGTGTGCAACGCACAACAGTACCCCACTTAGTAGTAAATGCAGTCTTGTATTAGTCTGATTCTTGGACCAAGATCTGATTGTAGCCTAAATACCCATCCAAGAACGAAAATCTTTCTGAGCCACTGACCTTTTGGAGAATCTGCTCCATAGAGGGAAGGGGATAATGATCCTTGAGGGAGGTGTTGGTTGAAAATTTTGTACACTTGGGGAAATATACAAAATTGTGGTTTCAACCACAACACGAATAAAACTCTCCTAATTAAGAGAAGGCTCCCCCTATCTAACTACAACTTTGAAAATAAAATAGGATGGGACAACAATCTTTCTTCTTCTTCAAGAAAGACAATATCCTTTTCTCTTCACAGAAAAGGATAGCAATTGAATATAAACAACAATAACCACTTTCAAATGAAATGAGAGAAAGGAAATGAAGTTTCCTGAAAGCGCAAAGACTTCCGTCACTTCCTTCGAGACGGGACGACAATATCAAGCTCAAAGACTTGATTATGTGAAGTCCTATCTACCCTTTTCTACACTAATGCTATAAAGAACAAGTTATGACAGCTCAAAGACTGAAAAACACTATTCTTTTCTTCTTTAAAACAATGAGAAGTACTATAAGCTCAAAGACTCACAGCTATTTCCCACAAAATCTACTCCTAGATTCTCTTAAGAACAAGTGAAAGCACAAAGACTTGCAGCTTCTCTCAACAAAATATTTATTTTAATCTATATTAAACTCAACTACTTGCAGCACAAAGACTGCAAATCAGATGCGATTAAGCTCTTTAGGAACACTTGCAAGAAAGACAATATAGAACACTAACTCAAAAATGTAGCACAAAGACTCAAAGCTTGAGCAATTTCCTTCTATTCCTTTCAATTCTTGAATTTACACATGAAAGCTCAAAGACTTCTTTGCTGTGAATTTGGCAGAGTTTTTGCTTGTTTTCCAAAAGATAAAGATTACAATAGACCCCTCAAGTATTTATAGAAGAGGAGCCTTGAGAAAAAGGTGAGAGGATCCTAGCTAACTTGAGAGATTCTCTCAACCACCAAGACTTATTCAATAACTAACTAAGACTTATTCCAACTACAGTCCTAATTGGACACAACTTGTAGTTGCCTTACATGTAATTACAAAAGTGCAAGTAATGTGTTAACTTGCTTTTTACAAAAAATACTTGTACATGTAACTTGTCAAAACAAAATTAAAACTAAAGATTACGAAAGTGGGAAAATACAACTAAGTGTTGAAAAACACTTAAGTTGCAGCACGTGAAAACACGAATCCTTTAAACTTCTAGATGC
Organism: Cryptomeria japonica; assembly: GCF_030272615.1. NCBI lineage: Eukaryota > Viridiplantae > Streptophyta > Pinopsida > Cupressales > Cupressaceae > Cryptomeria > Cryptomeria japonica. The sequence goes on along the minus strand of NC_081405.1, from coordinate 518,771,052 downwards.
TCATTTGTAATTCCCCGGGATTCGGTTCATGGATGTTCTTGGCAACAACCATGGTCTTCACAATAGTGTCATGACACCGGAGGAGCGCAGAGTTGTTTTTATCCAGGATAGACTGGATTTCATGCAAAAAAACTTGGTGTTTTATCAATATCTGAATTGAAGCACCTGAGAATTGTTCGCTCCTCCATTCATTATGAATCCTCATCTATAAATCAGCAAGAACTTCTTCTTCTGGAATCAGCTCTCCATCCTGACTTACTATGTTGCAAAAGGCTCTTTCACAATGTGAGACAATATCTCGAAAAACTTCACCCCGGAATCTCTTTGCATCACCAATCTCCTCAATGAGAGATTTAAGAACAAGGGCCTTGTTTTCCAGGAGTTCTTCAAATTCCAAGTACATGACCCTGGAAGAGATGATGGCATGCTCCTGCAAAACACTTAGTTGTTGTTGGGGCATGGTACGCCAGATTGTCAAACTTTCTTCAACACTTTCCAGATTCTTTTTGAAAGCATTAGAAGTCTGATCCAGTTTCTCCTCAATGGTCTCTAACTTAGACATCATCTGAAAAATGTCTTTCGTTGCCTGTGCACATAGATCATGAAGCTGATCAACCCAGGAATCCAGTGCTTGTACTTTCTGAGCAGCCCTTTCCACTCCACGTATTGATTCTTGAGAACCAGAAGAACCTATGGAGTTACTCCCTTCAGCAACAGGTTTTGTGATTTTATGAACGGCTGCCATAAGTTGTCAGTTTTCATCTTCTAGCTTGTCTTTCTTTGCTAGAAGCTCATCACACCTTTGCACCAGCGAAGCAACAGAAAACTGAGCATCATGTTTAATGACCTCATGCGTTTGTTTGCCCAACTCTATCCTTGTAACCTTATAATCAGCAGCTGACATTTCTTCAAGTGGCTTATCTGCAATAGGTTCCATAATTTCAGCTACCTTCATCTTGTTGTTGTCAACAGTTACTCTGGAGATAGTCTTGGCCTTCTTAGCAACTTTGGATCTGGACTGTTTCAATTGCTGATAGTCGAAGGCATCAGGTGAGATTTCTTGCTTCTTCCTTTTCGGAGTAAAGAACTAAACCATGGAGGCAAAGTCATCAACTCCCCTTCAGTAGCAGCTGTACGCAAAGGAGAAGCAGTTTCTGTTTGAATCACCGTGGTCATCCTGGGAGGAATATTTGTTTGTACAGCGACCACGTTTTGTTCAGTTACCAACGGGCAGGCAGATTGCCTCATAAACTCTTCAAAATCAGAAGTGGAAGTATCAATTTCTAATAACTGGATGCAAGTAGGAATATCGTTAGGAATTTCCAACACAGTCTCTTGTTGATGATCAGGAGATGGCTCATATGCTGAAATGGGAATAGCATTCTGAGGAGATTCATCCACAAGCAAATTAGGAGGAGAAAAAGGCGTCTCAATGGAAACTGGAGGAATGATCTCATAGGGCTAGTCTGAAACTGGAGACTTAGGAGCATCATCAGATTGTTGCCCTTCTTCTAGATTATCCAGATCGATCACCTGAACATGAAATCGTGATTTTTCCTTCCCACGAACTGTCGTCTCCTCAGGAGCAAGCACTACTGCCCGACTTACTCGCAACTTGATCCTTGTGCCCGAAGATGATGCACCTTCCTTGTTGTCAACCTGAATCTCAGACTTATGTCCAAGAGGCCCTGTAGAATCATCTTATTTTCCAACCTTGATTTTTATAAGTCTAACAACATTATTTTTCAACCATGCGTTAGTGTTAGCCAAGATAGGCTGAAATCTCTCAAGGGTGGATATGCACTCTTTGTGTGAGCATTGGATCAAAGGAAGTGGAGCTTCCTCAACCCTCCAAGAAATGTATTCAGGATCAAGTATGTGCCCATCATCAATCATCCCTTGAAGGATATCCACCAAGTTCAAATCAACAATTTGCTCAACAATGAGCCTGTAGTAATCCATCTTCAGAAATTCGGCTTCTGTGTGGAGATCTACCCAGATGTCCTCAATGCGATGCACATGCACAAAGGATTTCTTGACCTTCTCCTTCATACCTCTGTAATCAAAATCAGCTCTAGGTTTAAACTTTTTGAGCTTGATTTCCTGCAATTCAGTCTCCATGGCCTTAGTTTTCACAGATGTGACAAGGGAATACTGGCCAATTTTCAATGCATTTGTGATAGAGATCTCCATTCCAACCTTGTGTCTAGCAGACTTAAAAGTGTGGACAGCCATGATCTGTCTTCCCAACTCCATAAGAATGATCTTATCAGTTGAGTATCTAGGAAGCGTATATGGCTGACCACCATAGCATCTGATCCTCATATAGGTGAAGGTGGGAAACTGTAGAAACAAACATCCATATTCGCACACCCTTTCCCATGCCTCATCCGATACTCTTTTGTTCCTCAGAGTTCTGTCAAACCGGCACATGAAATATCCGAAGAATGCATCTTGAACTCTTCTAAAATGTAATCTGCTGGGTCTCAACGGCAACTGGTCATAATATTCCCAAACTGGTATAAGTGAGCGATCACCCTTGGTAGAAAGACCTGGAAAGTGTCTAAGTGATGCTGCCAAGTATATCAAATACGAATTCATGAAGAAAGTCATGGTGGTAGAGACTTGTTGTGACGTTTTCACACATCGCCCCATTACAAATGGGGACCCTTGCTTTTTTGCTTTTTAGGGTTTGTTTTTTTGGTCTTTTAGGGTTTTGTTAGTTAGCCTTTGCATTTTGAGTGTCGCCGAGGGGATCACATGGATAGCAAGTCCGGTTTGAGTGAAGTCTGGAATGTCCTGAAATTTGGCTAAGTCTAAAGTCCTGATCCTGAAATTTGGCTAAGTCTGGAATGTCCTGATCTTGAATTTGACTAAGTCTGGAAACTGAAAAACCTCAAAAAACTAGATTTTGCAATATAACTCCTAGAGGTTTGAAACCACTCTCAAACATCCTGAAAGTATATATGGAATATAACTTAAAGTATAAGAAAGAAGAAACTTAAATGTCACTTATACTTAAATGTTATATTCCATTAAAATAGTCCTGATAGAGAGTTCGAAAAGTCAAATTTCGCTCCTAACCTTCACTGAGGATCCAGAGCGAAAAACGCTCCTGTCCCTCTCCAAGGGTCCAAGGCGAATCGCTCATGTCCCTCACCAAGGGTCCAGAGCGAAAAAGCTTAGTGGAGTCATTCCTGACCTTGTTTGGACAAATTGAGACATCAAAGGCATGATGGAGGACAAAATGAACGTGATAGAGCATCCAGACTTGATTAAGGACGATGAAATGATGGAGTATTTGTCTAGAAAGGTAAATTCGCTCCTGTCCCTCACCAAGGGACCAGAGCGATTTTATTCATATACACATTTTTAGACCTTGTTTGGACTCGAACTTTTATTCATGGCGTGTAAAGAGATGATATTTTCCTCAGCGAAGGAAATTTGAAGTGAAAAGTAAAAGGATTTGGCCCTGAGAGCAAAAATCGCTCCTGTCCCTCACTAAAGGACCGGAGCTTGAATTCCAATTTCGCATTATCCTTGCACGATTTAAGTGGTTTCGCGATTTGAGGAGGTCAAGGGAAGTATGTTTTGCCCGTTGAATATAACTTAAGTACGCCACAATGAAGAAAATCGGCCTAAGTAACAAGTTCGCCCCTGTCCCTCTCCAAGGGACCAAGGTGATTGGCTAGGGCGCTCCTGTCCCTCTCCAAGGGACCAGAGCGATTTTCCCTCAAGACAAGATTCGGGCAAGAGAAAAACAAGTTTTACGTTTGAGGTGGGTGAAGGAAGACGCAATCGATCCGTTGAAGATAATTTTCGAAGCTAGCAAAGGACGAATTGGCTTGTAATTGCAAAAGTGCTCCCGTCCCTCACTGAAGGACCGGAGCTTGAATTTCAAATTTGCACTGTTCTTGCAGGATCAAGACAATTTTATGATTTGAAGAGACCAAGGAAAACATGATTTATCCATTGAATATAATTTGGAAGGCTAACAAAGGACGGATAAGCTTGGATTTGCAAAATAGCTCCTGTCCCTCACCAAGGGACCAGGGCGAAAATGGTCTAAGAGACATTCATTCGAAAGATTGAATAAGATCAAGCTCAAGGTTCCCAATTAAAATGCCAATTTGGACGTAAGGGAAGTGACTTTGAACGTAAAAGGCGAGAAATTTAAGAACAAAATGCTAAAGCGCTCCTGTCCCTCTCCCAGGGACCAGAGCGATGAGGTTAATATTATTATTCTTCCCATGTCTAGGCGCCAACATCATTTTCAAATTGCATTAAATGCTAAATTTCGATGAACCTTGATATTTTTAATTAAAATTGGCATTCAATGGGTGCGCACAAGGCATTTAATTGATTAATTTAGCCTTTTAAAAATCATTAATTACGAAGGCATTTAATTAATTAATTATTAATTTAATTAAATAAGAGGGAGAGCGCTTGGGTTTTATTTTTATATTTATACAAAAGTCGGCCTCCTTTTATTTTAATTTTTTGTTATTATTTGCCTTATTTTCAAGTCGGCCTAGAGGTAATTAAAGAGGTGAGCACTTATATAAGGAGGGTACTTTGAAGCATTTCAAATCATCATTTAATCATTCATTTGCATGCGATTTTGGAAGACAAGGAAAAGTGCGAAATTTCCATCCAAGGAAGAATGCGATTTTGGAAGACAAGGAAAAGTGCAAAATTTCCATCCAAGGAAGAGTGCGATTTGGAAGAGCAATTTAAGGAGCGAATTTCTACCAGGAGTGGAGACTAAGAAGGGCGAAATTCATATTGAAGGCTATGGGAGAGGCGAATTTCTTGCTACATTCGAAGGCGAATTTCCAGATCTTGAAGAAGCTAGCTAATGGAGGCGCAATTTTACCCAAGGGAGAGCTTTGATCTACACTTTGTCTAGAAAATTCATCTTATTTTTGCATCATTTTTTTAGAATTAATTCCCAAGTGGAGGTATGGCGTAATCACCTTGGCACCATTTTTGAAGATTTAAATTTTGCTTTGAAAATCCTAAATTAGGAAATGATAACTCAAGATTTATCATGAAGTTTCCTAATTAAAGTCTTGAATCTTCCTTTTAAAGATTAATTTTTAGATTTCAAGATATATTACTAATTTTGAAATGTCGTGTAGGTATCAAGATGGTGACTCCAAGCTCGAAAGATCTACAGGTCGGAAGACTCTCCTCAAGGAAAATCAAGCCGGATCAAGGACGATTAAGCAAGGACAAGGACGACCTTCTTCGATCCAGCCTAGCATCGACAAGGACGGCCTTCTTCGATCCAGCATCATCAAGATAAGTGCGACATCTTCCAATCCAGTATTCCAAGGCGAGGTACATCAATCATCCTACACATCAAGGAGACAAGAAGTCAAAGCAAAGGGTTCGTTGAAGAAGCAAATAATTTCAGAAGAGTTAATTAAAGATAGCTTCTCAACAACATCAAGATGAATATCTACCAAGTTACAAGTGTCAGATGAGGTGGCATCCTAGTCATCACTTCTCCAGTCAGTGTGGTCCACCTCAGTATGTCCAGATTCAATGTACCTAACTCATGGAAGGTGGCACAAACTCTGATGTACCTACCCCGACTATCCATTGGTCGATTTTTCTAGAGAGGACATGTGTCCAAGAAATACAATTTTATCATTGGTCAAGCATTAAATGTTATGTAATGGTTGTAACAAACCCTAATTAGGGTTTTCATTATTGAATCTTGGCCATTGATCTCAAATTGATCTTAGCCATCGAATTGTATTGTGGGCACTATATAAGCCCTGGCATTTCATTTTGTAAAGGCAATGAGCAATAGTGAGAATAGTTAGAAGATAGAAAGTAGTTAGAAGGTGATTAGAATAGCAATTAGAGTAGAGTAGAGAGAGAAGGCAAAGATTGTTGCCAAGAGGTTGTTGTAAAAGACTTGTAACTTCATTGAAGAAATGGTGAAATTTATGGGTCAATTCGACAATTTGCATGGTCTTTATACTTCTCATATTTGATTTCATGTTATTAGATGAGTGGAAGAAATATGCTTGATTGATGGTGAAATTCGCATATCCATACTACTAGCAGTTTGTTGATTGCAGACTTGCCTTGTGTAGTCAACTGGAATCGTTCAGCTTAAGCTTAACTTCAATTGTCGCTTCTTCATTGATATGCATCAACCTGATGGTGTCTATGCCTGCAGTGATGATTTGAACATCATAAAGCTTCCCTTCGAAGATCGCACTAGCCTTGTGGAGATGGTCCTGTGATGTCAAAACAAGACCTAGTTAGAGTTTCATCAAAGATCAATCATTGCTCCTACATTCTTAGTATTAGGATTAGATCCTCTCTTCGCCCTTATCTTTTTTCCTTTTTTCAAGTCAAAGTTAGTAAAATTCTGTGTCCAGCAATATTCAAAGCAAATCAGAAGTTCAGGCATCAAATGTAAGTCCCCTTGTGATTCCAGCAAATCACATCATACCACAAAGAGCTTATCCACACGTAGAGACCCTACATACAAGAACCTTGAAGTCATCCTGATTGATCCTTTTTCGCGATATCTTCAACAATCAGAGGCTTTACTCAAGAGAGGATAAGGTACCTTTAGGTATTTTATTCTGTGTTTGATAGTGTACAAAATACACGTCAACAGGACTACTGCTAGTTGTTCACACAAGGCATCGCTGATGACTTCTCCCCATGAAATGTGATGAGACTGCCTTATGAACATGATGAACTGATACATCCAAGGCTCAAAGACATTAGAATACTCGAGGCCCATCATCCTGCTGAGAAGGGTTATGGTGTCTCCTATTTCCCATTTGAAATCGCAGTGGTACAACTTCGCCCACCTTGAGAAGGAGGCTCGTGGCTCTTGGATCCACCCGTTGATATGTCGCTTGCAATCTATTTCCCTCTTCACGTAATACTCTGCTGCACTTTCTTCGGAGATTTCCATGTAAACAGGTGCAGGAGGTATTCTAAAGACCTTCTCGATTGTATCTGAATCAAGACGGATTATAGCTTCGCCATCATCATTTTTTATGACTCTTGACTCTTTGTCAAAATGATGGGCACGGGTGAGAACAAACTCAGGTTCTAGGGCAGCCACCGGGAAAGAAGATGCATGATGGATATGACTATCCAACAGTCGCTACAAGTTATTATCCTGTGGATCTTCCACCCTCTTGACGAATTCCGACATATCCACGTGCCCTATTTCCGTATCTCTGATACGATCCAAAGGGGAAGAAACTTGGGAAGGTGCTACCTCGTTCTAATATTTGTCATATTTGTACTTCATCTTTTTTGAAACTGGAGATGTCGGCAAATCTGACATTGATTGTGAACCTGGAATACTATGATGAAGACTTAAAAGAGTTAAGGCAACATCATCGTCAGCTGCAAATATCATTCTTCTTTCTTCAAATGGGAATTCAAATGGGAAAAACTTCGATTCTTGAACTTCACGATTTTGTGAGAGGAAGAGGGGAAATATATAGAAATGAGAAAATCTTGACTTTGACCAATTTCGGATCTTGGTGAAAATTTTTGCAAGTATACAAGTTGGAAAGAACATACATGCAATCAGGGTTTTAAAACCCGAATGCAAGTACACTTGTAAATTTGCAAATGGAGAAATGGATGGAAAATGAGAATTTGACTTGCGGAAAATGACTGAAATGGAAAGTACGGATATGGGAAACATGAATGGATAGAAATGGGAAAATCCGGGAATGTCATTTTCATGAAAATGGGAAGAACTTTTCAACATGTAATCCGGTTTTTAAAACCCGAATTTGAAAGGGGGGGGGTATTTCACACTTTTCAACTTGGAATTTTAACCAAAAATGGTTAAATTCCTTAACCGTAAGGGAAGAACAAGAATTTCCAGCGAACTTGTAATCGGGATTAAAAATCCCGAATACAAGTAAAGAGGGAAATATGGGAAGAACAATGCAATTCAAAAATTGCATACCAAGGGGAAGATCTCTCTCACAAAAACCGATTTTTTGTGGGGAAGAACAACATATTTTCAAAAATGCAACTAAGAAGGAAAACAAAGAAAGCAAGAAAATAATAAAATGAAGGAAAGAAAGAAAAGAGAACATACCTTTCTTCAAAACTGAAAATGCCTCTCCAAAAATGCAATCAAACTTTGAATGAAGAAGAATAACTCTTAAGTAAGCACAAATCGCAATCCCCAAACCCTAGCCACGTTTTTGGAAAACGTCAAAAACTGAAAAACGTGGCAGAAAAGGCAAATAAAATGCGATGAAAAAGGGTCGAATCTTTATCCACATTCAACCCCTAGGGAAAAGAAGCAAAAACGCCTTAGGAGTTTGCTGCTTTGTTGAGGAAAAACCGCCTAAAATATGGATCCAAGGAACCACGTGTTTGCTGAAATTAGTAAATGCAAACCCCAAATGGCGTGATAAGTGTTTTCAAATGCATAAGAATAGGGTGAAATCCAAAATGCCTCTCCTTCCTAGAAGATCTCCACAAAAATCGCTTGAAAACTTCAACAAATTTGCTTCCAACTGAAAATCGGGTTTTTGGAAATGAAAGACAAGTTTGAATTTGCATAAGTATGTGAAAATCGGGTTTTTTAGAAGATATGACAAGTTCTAATTTTCACTTTTTCCTCAACAAAGCCAAATTCGGGTTTTTGGAAATGAATTGCAAGTTTAAAATTGTCAAAAATGCACTTTATGTGTAAAATCGGGGTTTTTAGACCAAAGTACAAGTTTTAAATTGTCACTTTTTCACTTACAAGGAAAAATCGGGATTTTTGGAGAGAGATGCAAGTTTTACTTACTTGTAAAGGGGAAATAAAATCCCTACAACAAGTTAGAATTTGCTTGCACACATGTAATAGGAGTTTAAAATCCCTATTACATGTAAAAACCATTAAAGTAGGGGTTTTTGGAGAGAACTACAAGTTTACTTGTAACTTAACCAAAAAATCCCTATTTTAAATAAAAAAGCCAAAAAACAATAAAAATAATAAAAACAACAAAGGGGAAATTTAAAACAAATTACAAGTATTCATCTTTTAATAAAAATGCACATGTAATAAGCTAAAAATTTCCCTATAAAGACCAAAACAATGGACATCATTAAAACTTGCAGTTTGAAGAAAATTCTCCATCTGCAGTCGGGATTTTAAAACCCGAAATTGAAGGAAAGACATAGCAAACGAACCCAGAATGCAACGAAATTCGAAACGTAGTTCGAGGATGGACTGAGGATTAAGCTAGTCCAAGGATTAGTCAAAATTCTGCCTCGATAAGCATTCCATAGAGTAAAAAGTTTCATTTTTTCACAAAAAATTTATGTAATGGTCCTTCATTTTTGGAAACAAAAATGAGGACAATAGGAGGCGCTATTGAGATCCCTAAAGTCTACACATAGCCTAATTTCCCCATTCTTCTTCCTTACAGGGACAAGGTTGGCCACCCAAGAGGAGTGCTTGATAAGGAAGATGATATTGGCTTCTATGAGCTTGGTCAACTCCTTCCTCATTAGTGGCTCAATTTTGGGGTTTATTGGCCTTTGCTTTTGTCTAACTGGCTTTGCATCTAGGTCTAGCTCTATGGTATGCTGGGCTAAGCTAGGGTAAAAACCCTTCAAGTCTTCATAGGTCCAAGCAACTATGTGTTGTGACCATTTCACACATCGCCCCATCGCAAATGGGGACCCCCTCTTTTTGCTTGTTTTTCGCTCGTTTTTGCTTTCGTTTTTAGGATTTTGTTAGTTAGTTAGTCGTCTGGATTTAGGGTCAAGCCTTAGGGTTTTAAATTTTGTCTTTTCAGGCCAGAATCCAGTCGTTTTTGAGAGCTTTTTTGAGCTTCCTTTTCTAGGATGCAAATTTTGAATGCAATGAATTCGCCAAAATGGTCTAATTTTCAATTGGAATGTTGATGCAGAGCTTTAATTTGTCTAAGTGTTGAAAGTGAAATGTGAATTTTTTGTCCGATTGAATATTTTGACCAAATTTTGACCTTTTTTGATTTTGATCCTGGGCATTTCAATTGATTTGTTTTCGCCTCGTGAAGTGTTAAAATGTGAAAAATCATGTTATTTTGGCCTGTAGGAGCTAAATCGCTCCTGTCCCTCAGTGAAGGACGGGAGCTCATTTTCAAATATCTCACTATTCCTGCAGGGTCAAGATGAATTACGAATTGGAAATGATAGAGAGAGGCGAGATCTTTCCATTGAATATAAATTGAAGATTTTCATGAGCACAGAAATGCCTCCAGGAGAAAAATCGCTCCTGTCCCTCAGTGAAGGACCGGAGCTACAAATCAAATTTCGCCTTGTCCTTGCGAGATTTCGATGACTTAACAATTTGAAAGGGTCTAAAGGAAGATGCTTTGCCAAATGAATATAATTTGAGATGCAAAAATGAAGGAGAATGACCTAGAATGCTAATATCGCTCCTGTCCCTCTCCAAAGGACCAGGGCGAGGTACCTTGTAGCTCTCGTCCCTCTCCCAGGGACCAGAGCGATTTCCTTCATTAGGCAAGATCCGAGCTAAAATCAAGGCAAGTTTACGTACAAAGGCAAAGGAAAACAGGAGATGAACGCATTGAATACAAATTGAAGATTTTTTAGACGTCCACAAGAGTGCTAAGACCCAGTTCGCTCCTGTCCCTCAGGAAGGGACCAGAGCGATTTTTGTTGTAATTGATTTTTTGGCCAAGTTGCAGACAATGTCAGGGCATGGACGAATGGAGTGGAGCATGACGAGTCCGTTGAATATAAACTTGGAACCTGGCAAAGTGAAATAAGAGCCACAAAAGGAAGTTCGCTCCTGTCCCTCTCCAAGGGACCAGGGCGATACAGTGGTGATGTTGCTTCTTATGCGAGTTCAAGATCGTTCCTCCCTAAGTTCAAGATCGATCCAAGTCAAGACAAGGTGGCAAAGGACATTTCAGAGCGTCTTCATCATGCACAAGCACTCAAAGGTCGTTATAATGAAGAGATTTGCACCCTAGGACCTAGTTCGCTCCTGTCCCTCAGGGAGGGACCAGGGCGATGTTAGATATATTGGTCATTGTGTGCAAGATTTACGTAAGGACAAGATTTCGCAAGGTCTTAGAGGGTCCACGGAAGGATAGAAAGGTGATGCATGAAGATTTCAAACGTTAAATAATCGCCAAAATGGACTTAGGGACCATATCGCTCCTGTCCCTCTCCAAGGGACCAGGGCGATTTGCTTTGGATCCTTCGTTTTGCTTCAAGTACGTGCTAAGTCAAGACTCCATAAGGATAAACAAGGTTCAAGCCATCATTTGATGATAACATGCAAGAGTTTTGAACGTCCAAACATTGCTAATTAAGGTAAAAGCTCATATCGCTCCTGTCCTTTGGACAAGGACCAGGGCGATCCTATCAAAAGCGCTCATATTCCTCCAAAATCGAAACAAGGCGAGGTTAAGCGAGGCAAGGGACGACGTTTGGAGGACATCACAATGAAGATCGAAGATCAAAAATGCAAATTAAAACGTGAAAAAATGAAGATCGCTCCTGTCCTTTGGACAAGGACCAGGGCGATGAACATCCAAAAGGGACCCATGAACGCACACAAGGCAATCAAATTCGAAGGACCATCAAAATGATCAATGTTGAACGTGGAGATGAAGGAGTTGGACGTGAAAAAATGCAAAAATCAAGACAAAATCATGGATCGCTCCTGTCCCTCTCCAAGAGACCGGAGCGATGAGGTACGTCCCTTTGTTTTCATAGTTTTGGCGCCAAATAAACAAATTCAAATTTCCTTAAATGCTAAGTTCGATAAAAAATTGAAAATCCTATTTAAACTAGCATTTAATATGGTGTTGATCTTTTATTAATTATTTTTGCCTTTATTAAAATCGAAATTTGCAAATAAAAAACGTAAGGCATTAATAATTAATTAATTAATTAATATAAAAATCGATTTCAAGCGCTCATTTAAGGAGGTCGGCCTTCTTATTTTATTGAAAATCATTGAAAATCATTTAAAAAATGGTTTTATTTACCAAGTCGGCCAAAGGGGGTGAATGGGTGAAAGCGCTATATATGGAGGGTGAGAGATATCATTTTCACATAATCATTTTTATCCTTCATGCGAATTGAGGAAAGCAAAGAAGGTGCGAAGGGTGCTTGAAGTGTGGAGTGCGAATTACGTTGAAGACCAAAGGTGGCGCTTAATTATCTAGGGTGGTGCGAACTTGAAGGTCCATTTGAGCGATTTGTCAAGGGCGAATTTGCCAAGGATTGAAGACCACGTCAAAGGTGCAATTGAAGATCACGTTGAAATCCAAAGGTGGCGAAGTTGATTTTTGAGGAAGATAACATTGAAGGCTATTTTTACCTCAATTTTGCCTAGGCGATCTTTTCCTTTTTGCATTCTAGAGTTAGCTCTCTATTGAGGTATGGTGATTTAATTATTATTGCTTTATTCTTTCGTCGTCATATTTTAAATTTTGAAGTTTTGAATTTTGAATTTCTTAGCTCAATCGTTGGTTTTTAGGAAATGATAACTCTAGAGACTTATCATGACGTTTCCTAAAAACTTCTCTCTCTTATTTATGTTATTCATTGCAAAATCAAGTTCTTATAATGAAATGTTGTGTAGGTATGGCGACCCCAAAGGCGGGAGCATCCACCAGTCGCTCAGCCTTCATGAAAGAAGATCAGAAGACCGAAGAAGTGGAGACCAAGATCGTGTCAAAGTGGAGCAACATTGGAGATACCAACTTGGGGAACTTTAACACGAAGAAGTTCCGAGAGGTCCCTTACATCGGCAAGCCATCACCTGTCGCCCGGAGAATAATAGAGAGTGGCATCATCAAGGCGGCCGGTTTTCCTCCAGCTATTCAGTGCCACGAGTTGATGATCGAGTGTGCCCGTCACTACAATCCACAGTCTAGGACAATTGTGTCCAATGAGGGAAACACTTTGGCGTACCTTTCAGAGGAAGCCATAAGTGAAGCCTTCCATCTTCCAGAGCACAGGGACATGATATACAAGAGCATTGAAGGAGCCAGATCAGTGTACGATGATGATCCAGATGCTTGCCTAAGCATAATCAATAAGAACTGGCTACTTAAGAGTCGTCCCCGTCTAAGCAAGGTACCGAACACACCGCATCGGATTGATTTCCAGGAGGAGTACAGAGATTTGATTACCATGCTCAACAGAGTTACAGGAGCACCTCATGCCTTCTATTTTGAGAAGTGGATGTTTTACTTCATCCAGGTGATTGTTCAAGGAAAGGGTACAATACATTGGGCTAGGATAATTAGCCATTGCTTAGACGTACAGTTGAGGAGACTCAGGGCTACTAAGTCCTTCCACATGAGTTCATACGTCATCTATGCTTTGATCAGGAGTGTTGAGTACGCAGGACTACCTCACAGAGGAGTGATTGGAAGAGGACCCGGCGAGGTCAGAGCTTGTGAATCCTATACTTACTTGCATCATCCGCTAGGGAAGAACTACAAGTTAGTCAATGATACTTTCACGATGAACATCACAAGGACGTTGCAAGGTGGAATTCACAACAGATTATCTCAGGATGCCCAGGAGTTCATCAAGAGGTACGGTGCTTGGTTCATTCAGTTTCCCAAGTGCACTTACATTAGAGTGCATGGATGTCCTTTACCTCCATACATGTTGCCGAGATATCCGACAGACAGAATTGTGTTACTTGAAGTAACAAGGCAGTTGGCAGCGTATGTGAAGGCATTCAGACACAGACATCAGAATGGAGTTCAGGTACCTATTATTTTGGGTAATTCAGTTGAGGTATGTCCTAATGTCTTAGCCATGGATGACGCAGAGAAGGAGTTAGCCTTGCATTCTTTTTCATCTTTTGCTTGGAGAGAGAGTTTTGATCCACATGGACATTTAGAGGAGACGATCGGTAGAAGATTTAAGCACGAGCACCAGATTGAAGATTTTATGATGAACCTCCTAGATGATCTTGAAGTGAAACGAAAGATACATTCTAGATTGCCTTTGGATTTCATCAGGAAATGCAGGATTTACAGAGTGGCCGACCAAGCTCAGGACAATGGCAGGCACATCCAGTCTTCCTATGATAGAGAAAGCAAAACAATAAGGTTGGATTGGAATGAGCCCGAGGCCGTGGATTTAGATGATTTGATGGCACCAGTTTTGTCTTGTACTCGCAGATGGGTAGACGTTCAGCATCAGAAGTTGAGAGAACAAGGCATAGCTATGTCTTTTACTTTGGAAGAGAAACCAGCCGAAGGTGGAGCTAGCGTAAGTGAAGGCAATCCTAATCCTAGGAATTCAGGTGAAGGTAACCTTCGATGTGCCAGTGAGGGCAATCTCCATCCGAGAGGTTCGAAGAGAAAGGAAAGATCAGAAAAGAAAGAGCCTTCCAAGAAAAAGCAAGGTGCCAACAAAGATCAAACACCAGGTACTTCTTCCAGACTAGAGGATAGAACAATTCGAGTGGAAGAGTCCATGGAGTCGATGGTACAGAATGACAGGCAGGAGGAAGGACAGGCACAGCATGTTTCATCAGATGGATCTCTCCAAGACTATGATTTAGAAGAAGATAATGAAATGACATCTCCTCCCAGACAAGAAGAAATAGTACATAAAGAAATTCAAGTTCAAGAGACAAGATCGAATATCCCAGATTGGTTGAAGGAAAGATTGACTAAGGTGATCGTAGTTGAGGACGAAGACAGTGCAATTGATTTAGAGAGCCTTGTTGGACGTTCACATGTGATAACAGAGAAGAAGAAGGCTACGAAGATGTCCAAGATGATTCGAGATGAGACTGGATTCAGAAAACTGCAGATAGCTACACCGGCAGCAGATAAATATGAGGGTGAGATCCTAGCAGAGGACTATCATATACAGACTATTGAGTTAGGACCGTCCACAGCAGAGCAGACAATGGATGATGCTACCGACACATTTGAAGCATTGAAAGACAAGCTTAGAGAAGAAGTGGAAAAGAATAGAAAGCTTGAGAGAGAGGTCGGTGCATGGAGGACATATTTCAGTCACATCAATGAACCTTTGGGACGTCAGGATCCAGTTAGATCACCAGTGCAAGCATTGCCCCTTCAATCAATCAATGAAGCAGAGAGATTCAGGAACCTGGTCCAGCGTACATGTAGTTGGATGGATAGATCTCATACAGTGGCCATAGAGTTTGTTACAAGGATGTCGAAGATCACTCATCAGGCTATCCAAGTTCTTGAGATAATCCACAGATTGATGGTAACAGTCGCTGCATTTGCCCATACCAAGGACGTTACCATCCCTGTCTTGAAAGTTATAAGACACACATCCAGAAGAATTTTAGCGCAGGAGAGGATCTTAGAAGGTGATTCTCACAGTTTGTTTCAGTGGTCAACCTTACTCCATATAAAGAGTGTTCTCTTCGAGGACATCAGTGTTAGAGGTGATCAATCCGATCCAGGACAGAGTATTTGAGGTACTTCGTACCATTCTTGGCAGAAGGATCGAGGTCGAGACAGATGTGGATATGCAAGAATTTGAGGATAGAATCAGGATCATCTTTTGCAAGGACGCAGATGTTACAGATGAGCAGTATGATCAGATGTATACCACCATGCTCCTGATTGATAGAACGAAGGAACTTGAATCTACTTGGGACGCAGCTCTTCTAGATGCATTCGATCAGGTCATCCACTTAGAAGAGAGTATCAAGAATCTTCCCGAGATTCCAATCACAGAAATCGAAGGAATCGTGACAAAATTCATTGCATATGCTAAGAAAGAGAATTGGAAAGGGAATAAGATTCTAGATGAAAGGTTGTTACAGATGACATGACATCTTATTTCTCATTGGTTGATACCTCCTAGGTTTTTGTGCCGAATTTAATATTTGGCTATGTATTTAATATTGTTCAGTAAAAAGGAGGTCATTTGTAACAAACCCTAATTAGGGTTTAGGTGTCATGATCTTGTCCATTGATTTGTTTTCAATCTGGACCTTTCATTGTAACTGGGGATGCTATTTATACCCCCATTTTTTCATTTCATGAAGTAATAGTCAGATTATAGTCAATAGAGTAAGAGTCAATAGTTGATGTAAGAGAGATTAGAGTTAGAAGCAATTTTATTTTTGTAGCAAGATTGAGTCTTGAAGAAAGAACTCCAAGCAATTGTTGTACATGATGACTTGGAATTCAATAAAATATTGAAGTTATGGTGTTTTGTTGCAAATTTCTTGAGTTATCTTCATGGTTGTTTGATACACTTGAATCGTGCTCAATCGAAGTAGTTTGTTAATTTGAAAGACTAAGTGTGAGATTTGATATTTGGTAGGAGTCACAATCCAAACCACTAGCTTCTTGCTGATTGTAGGAACGCCTTGCGTGGTCGACTGGAGAACACTTTGAGTCCTTAATCTTCAATTATCATTGTGTCTTGGATATGTACCTTCGTAGTAGTGTCCTTGGTCTTTGATGCATTGAATACCATTATATTACCTTAGAAGATCGCACTAATTTCAATTGAGTTGTTATCTTATGGCAAAATTGAAGTTGGTTGAGTCTTGCCAAATCTCGTCCATGCTAAGTCATTCATAGGGTTAGGCTAGATTAGACCTCTTTAAACCCTATCCTTTTGATTTTTTTTTTTTAAAGTTCCTTTAGTTTAGTAAAATCTTCGAGCTTCGAAAGCGTAAGACCCCTTGGAGGAAACAGCAAATCACATCATACCACTAAAAAAGCTTGTCCACACGTGGAGACCCCACTAAAAGAACCTTGGAGTCCATCTAACTGATCCTTTTTGCAGATCTTCAGCAGTTAGAGACTATTTTCTCAAGAGAGGATAAGATACCTATTGGTATTTTATTCTGTGTATGATTGTGTATAAAATACACGTCAACACTATGTAATTATATTGTTGGCAAAGCTCAACAAAGGCCTCTTGCTCGATTGAGGAACACACCTTGCCCAAGTTCAAGGACCTACCCTCAGCAACAAAAACTGGCTTGTAATCACCCCTCTTTGCAGCCAAGTTCATTTTCTTCTTCAACTGATCATCCGAGTTGAAAATGCCTTCCAAGGTAACTAGACCTTTAGGCAACTTATTGGAGTTGAGCTGCATGATTTTATCTCCATACTGGTCTTGCAACTTAGATTGATTTTTCGTAGAAAATTCTACTTCATTTTGCAAGAAGTTGACGATCTGCTGATCGCTTTCAAACACTTGCCAATTCACCTGATTGTCTGGGACAGTGGGCCTCACAACAAGTCTGATGTGTTGCTCCTTCTCTCTTGCAACATGCACTGGTATGTCAAACTGAGCACCAACCGCTGCAAGCCTATCAGCATGCTTGTTTTGACCCCTAGGAATGCTCTGGATATTGAAGGCCTCAAATCCTTCAATCAAATCCCAATACCTGTGTTTGTATGATTTGTGTAGGTTGTTCTTCGCTATACTTTGGGCTCGGATGTGGTTAACAACCAACTCACTATCTCCAAATACTTGCAAAGATCCGATCTTTCTGCTTTGTGCAAGTTGGAGACCTTGGATCAAGGCTTCATACTTAGCGACATTGTTAGTGCAACCAAATTGAAGCCTAAAAGAGAAGAAATATTTCTCCTGCTCGGGAGAAACAAGCATCACCCCGGGCACCTGCACCATTCTTGTTTCTTGAACCATCAAAAAACATGTTCCATAACCCCTCTGAATCTCCTTGTGTCTTGATGAGGTTAGGGATAGGAGTATCCTCTTCATGGATACAATAGGTGCCAAGCCCAGTCTCCTTAGTCTCAACTAATGGATCAAACTGAAAAGCATTGGCCCATTCATCCAGCAAGCAATCCGAAACCTCCTGCAAAAGAGTGGCAGGCTCACGGACAGTACACTCCTCCCCTTCTTCATGCAAAATGCAATTCATGTTTATAGGGCTAAGGGTGTAGGGCTCAATGTGGTTTTGGGCAATGGGTTCTGCCCTTATGGTGACCTTGGTACCATACCTTGTTCGAAATAGCATGTGGGACCAATCAGAAGACAAGTACCCACCTATCTTGGCGGTGAAGTTTCTAGACAGGCAAATGGCAAAGAAGGCAGGGAGGTCGATGATGGATACGTCTTGCAAGACAGTGCAACCAGGGCATGCATGCAAGGTTAACTTCAAATTTTTCACCACCCCTACTGTCTTAATAGAAGTGCCATCTAATTGGACCACCCCTTTGGTCACAAGTTCGTATTCTATGCCAAGAAGATCAGCTACCTTCTTAGGTATGACTGAGCTACTAGCTCCTGAATCTATCATGCAATTGTGAACCAAATTATCTCCGATGATTAAGGAGAGATAGAAGGAGGGAGGCTTGCTAATCTTGCTTGAATCTTCCTCCTCCTTGGGTTGCACCAAACTGGTGGAGACTGCCTTTTCTTTGACTGCTGCCTCACCACCTGACCGATCGACATCGTTCAGTGCCTCCTTAAGCAAATCCCTTTGAGATGGGATTGAAAGGGCCTCCCACATAGTGACATTGAGGTTGGCCTTCTTCATCTGATCAACTATGTTGAAAAACACCAGCTGACTTTAGAGGCCCCTTTGAAGCTACAAGGTCTGCCTTTGCTCTTTGGACGACTTGGCCCTCCTCCTGCCTCTTGCTCCCTTGCATGGTATTTTGGCTTGTATCATGGACGGCTACATTGGGTGTTGGAGCTTGGGTTGATGTTGAAGGTGAGGCAACCTCCATGGCTCTCTTCTTTGACCTTGCATACTGCAGCATGGACTCACCACTTGTTTGGTTCAAACCACAGAATTCTGCCTCCTGCCAATTGACAAAGGTAGAATCCCCTTGTAAGTGAGCTTGAGTGCCAACACTAGGCTGATTTGGGTCATACTGCTAGCCAGAAGTGGTCAGCTCATCTTGCACTACTAAAGTTTGGGCAAACCCTCCATTTTGGCATGCACCTTGGTTGTGTGGCTGATTGCATGGTTGACACCAATCTTGCTCTTGGGCAAGGTTATTTTGCATTGGAACTATTGCCTTTGAGCTGCTTGCGGTTGTGGGGTTCACACTATTCAATGGCCTAGCATTGCTCCATTAGTTTTGCCCTTGGAAGGATAGCCTATTTTGTTGATAATTCTAACCTTGTGCTTGGTAAGGTCTGCTATACTGAGTTTGTTGCCTTTTTAGTGCCACCAATTCATTGCCAAAGTTTTGCAATAGAGCCTTGACCTAATGGAGCTCATTGGAGGATGTAGAGGGTGTGGATGATTGTCCTGCAAGAGCCATGGGGATAGGAGCCAAGGTGGGTTGTTGAGTAGGAGCTTCTAGGAAGAGAGGCATTAGAGGCCTTGAAGCTATCTTCCCAGCCTGAATCAAACAATTTTCTGCTCTTATGGCTATGTCATATGCACCCGGTAGAGAGGCTCCACTCATTGATTGTACCATGACAGCTATATCGCTATTGAGAGCTCTAAGATAATACAAGAAGGCGTGATTTGGAGATGGCTTCACTAGAGAAAGAATTCTATTCCATGTCTTATGGAATCTAAAATTGAAATCTCCCATAAACTCGTGGGGTGCCCTCTTGATTGTAGTCAACTGCTCCACAAGTGATAGGTGATCACTTTTGTCTTCGAAATGGTTGCACAACCTCTCCCCCAATTCGTCCCAATTGTGAATGGAGCTAGACGGCAGCCCTCTATACCACTGCAAAGCTTTACCATTCAAAGATGTGGCTAAGAGTCTGACAGCAACATCATCCTGAGTGATATTATGGACGGGGCAGATGTTTGCAATGTCTTGAATGTGCTCAATACGTGTAGTAGTTGTTTCACCAGTGAAGTATGTTATACTCTTCAACGCAGCCACAGGTATGTCATTCCATTGAGTCAAAACAAGGGGACTCCCCCCATTAAAGGTAACAAAGACTTGATTTCTTGCCATGTGAAACAATGGTCTATTGATGTGAATCGTGGGAGCCCTTGATAGTAATGGTCTTGTAAATGGAGGAGTAGAACGAGACCTGGGAGATGGAGTGTTTGCAACCTTGACACCCCTGACTGGTGACAATGAAGGTCTACCTCTCCGCCTTCTAGAGCCTGCAGATGGGAGCTCTACGAATTGGAAATTGTCTCTAGAAGACGACCTTGTATGAATTTTGGGCATGAAATCCTCAACCGACCTCGGAAGTTCGGAGGTCCGAAGTTGCGGAGTATGACCACTTCGGCACCTCGGAACCTCGGCATTCCAGAGTGAGGAAGTTCGGGAGTTCAGAACCTGGCGGTTCCGAAGTTGCAAGGTTGAGAGAACTCAGGAACTCGGGGTTCCAGAGTTCAGTGACTAGTAACGGAAAACTCAAAGTTTCGGGGTTCAGCAAGTAAGCAGAGTCACCAAGTGCTTGAAGATGACTGCCTCTAAAGGCTGAGATACTAAGAATAGCACTAAAACCTTAGTATGTAATTCGAATGATGTCCCACCGGCCGTGCCAAAAACTGTTATCACAAAACCTTGCACCCTTGCTGAGCTATCAACTCAGCAACCTTGTGAAACATGGAAACAACCCCGAAGTGTGGCACTTTGCGCGAGGGGGTTGAATCTCCAGAGAAGGCCGGCTTCCTTCTCAATCCAAGTGCAGGTGTTGAACCAACTCAACACTTCAAAACTAACTCCTAAGCCTATCCTAACATTTTGCAGAGGTAAAGGGAAGAGAGAATGCTTGAAATAAAGGGAGGTGATGCACCAGGAAGAGATTGTTTCTCTCCCTACCGGAATGGCACAAGGAACCAACTCATAAGTGACCCAAACGCATGTATGGAGGTTACAATTTGCTAAGTATCAAGAGGGGAGGAGGATTCTCACTAGTCACACTCAGAAAACAAGTTAACAAAGCATATATAGAGAGAAAAGCCACATGACATACACCTATGATGAAGGTAAGAAAGCATACTGTTGTCCTCATTTTTGTTTTCAAAAATGAAGGACCACTACAGTGAAATTTTTATGAAAAAATTGAAATTTTTACTCTATGGCACACTTCCCGAGGCAAAATTTTGACTAATCCTTGGACTGGCTTGATCCTCAGTCCATTCTCGAACTACGTTTCGAATTTCGTCCAATTCTGGGTTCGTTTGCTATGCCTTTCCTTCAATTTCGGGTTTTAAAACCCAGACTGCAGGTGGAGAATTTTCTTCAAACTGCAAGTTTTAATGATATTCATTGTTATGGTCTTTGTAGGGGAATTTTTGATCAATTACATGTGCACTTTTGTTCTAAATATGTCACTTGTAATTTATTTTAAGTTTCCCCTTTAATGTTTTTATCTTTTTATTGTTTTTTGGTCATTTTTAGTTAAAATAGGGGTTTTTTGGCTCAACTGCAAGTTTTTGGCTCAACTGCAAGTAAACTTGCAGTTTGTTCAAAAAACCCCTACTTTAATGGTTTTCACATGTAATAGGGATTTTAAATCCCCATTACATATGTGCAAGTGTTTTTAACTTGTTGTAGGGATTTTATTTCCCTTTTACAAGTATTTTTAAAACTTGCAATTTGTCTTTTAAAACCCGATTTTGGCTTGATGAGTGAAAAAGTGATAAATTAAACTTGTCATTTGTCTTTTAAAACCCGATTTTAGCATGAAAGAGGGAAAAGTGAAAAATCGAACTTGTTGTTTTCTATCCAAAACCCAATTTGCTTCATTTTGAACAAATCGAACTTGTCTTTTGCTCCCAAAAACCCGAAATGCAAGGGAAAAACTATTTTTGACCATTTCAAGGCGAAATTTGTGGAGAAATCGTTGGATGAGGGAGGCGTTTTGGTTTGCATCCTATCTTCATGCTTTGTTGGACATCTCTCACGCCATTTGGAGGATACATTTGCTGGTCTTTGCCCTAAATCAGCAACCACGTTCTTCTTTAATGCCACGTTTTTAGGAGTTAAATCTTTAACAATTTGCACACTCCTAAATCGTTTTGCTCTTTCCTACCAAGGCGTGGAGTATGGGATAGGTTTCAAGACATTTAATTATCCATTGAATGTGTATTGAATACCACGTTTTTTGCAAAAACGTGATTCTCTTTGGCTGCGTTTTTAACTTTTGCCGTTATTACCTCTTCAAACACCTTTGGTGTTATTGCTCCAGCAAATACCTTAATCGTTTTGCTCCAATAAACTTGAAATGAACACTTTCATTGGCATTTTGCTCCTCCAAGTTTAAGATTGCTGCCATATTTGGGGGCATTTTCACAAAAACGTGATAAGGGTTTGATAGTCCGGTTTTGCTTCTTCATCTCAAGAAGTATTGCATTGTTGGAGAAGCATTTTGCATTTTTAAAAGAAAGGTATGTTCTCCTTCCCTTCTTCTCTTCATTTTATTATTTTCTTTATTTTTCGTTTTTAGTTGCATTTTTGGCATGTGTTGTTCTTCCCCTAAAAATTGGTTTTCGTGAAAGAAATCTTCCCCTTTGAAATGCAATTGTTGAATCGCATTGTTCTTCCTAAAAATCCATCTTAAACTTGTATTCGGGATTTTTAATCTCGATTACAAGTTCGCTGGAAATTCTTGTTCGTCCCCTACGGTTAAGGAATTTAATCATTTTTGGTTAAAATTCCAAGCTTGAAAAATGTGAAATACCCCTCTCTTGCAAATTCGGGTTTTAAATACCGGATTACATGTTGAAAAGATCTTCCCATTTTCATGAAAATGACTTTCCCGGATATTCCCGTTTCTATTCATTCGCATTCCCCATATCCGTACTTTCCATTTCCATCATTTCCCGCAAGTCAAAATCCCATTTTTCGTCCATTTCTCCATTTTCGAATTTACAAGTGTACTTGTATTCGGGTTTTAAAACCCCGATTGCATGTTTGTACTTTCCAACTTGTATACTTGCGAAAATTCTCCCAAGATCCAAAATTGGTCAAAATCAAGATTTTCCCATTTCTATATATCTCCCCTCTTCCTCTCACAAAACCGTGAAATTCAGAGATCAAAGTTTTTCCCATTTGAAAAAGAAAGAATGATATTTGCAGCTGATTATGATGTGGCCTTAACTCTTTTAAGTCTTCATCACAGCATTCCAGGTTCACAATCAATGTCAGATTTGCCGGCGTCGCCAACTCCAAAGAAAATGAAATACAAATATGACAAATACCAGAATGAGGTTACACCTTCCCACGTATCTTCTCCATTGGATCGCATCAGGGACACAGAAATAGGGCACGTTGATATGGCAGAATTCATTCATAGGGTAGAAGATCCACAGGATAACAACTTGCAGCGGCTGTTGGACAGCCATATCCATCATGCATCTTCTTTCCCAGTGGCTGCCCTAGAACCTAAGTTTGTTCTTGCATGCGCCCATCATTTTGACAAAGAGTCAAGAGTCATCAAAAATGATGATGGTGAAGCTATAATTCGTCTTGATGCGGATACAATCGAGAAGGTCTTCAAAATACCTCTTGCACCTGTTTATATGAAAATCACCAAAGAAAGTGCAGCAGAGTATTATGTGAAAAGGGAAAAAGATTGCAAGCGACACATCAATAGATGGATTCAAGAGCCACGTCCTTCCTTCTCAAGATGGGCAAAGTTGTACCGTTGTGATTTCAAGTGGGAGATAGGAGACACCATCACTCTTCTCAGCAGAATGTTGGGCCTTGAGCATTCCAATGTCTTTGAGCCATGGATGTATCAATTCATCATGTTCATACGGCAGTCGCATCACATTTCATGGGGTGAAATCATCAGTGATGCTTTGTGTGAACAACTTGCAGCGGTTCCTACCACTATGACCACCTTCATGAATTCTTATATGGTATATTTAGCAGCATCACTTAGACACTTTCCAGGTCTTTCTACCAAGGGTGATCGCTCGCTTATACCAGTTTGGGAATATTATGACCAGTTGCCTTTGAAACCTAGCAGACTGCATTTCAAAAGAGTCCAAGATGCATTCTTTGGATATTTCATGTGTCAGTTTGACATGGATCTCAGAAATAAAAGAGTATCAGATGAGGCATGGGTCAAGGTGTCTGAGTATGGGTGTTTATTCCTGCAATTTCCCACCTTCACCTACATGAGGATTGAGTGCTATGATGGACAGCCATACATGCTTCCAAGATACCCAACCGATAAGATAATTCTTATGGAGTTGGTAAGACAGATTATGGCTGTTCATACTCTTCAGTCTGCTAGACACAAGGTTGGAATGGGGATCTCCAGTACAAATCCATTGAAAATTGGTCGATACTCCCTTGTCACATCTGTGAAGGCTAAGGCCATGGAGGTTGAATTGCAGGAAATCAAGCTTAAGAGGTTCAAACCTAGAGCTGATTTTGATTATAGAGGTATGAAGGAGAAGATCAAGAAATCCTTTGTGCATGTTCATCGCATTGAAGACATCTGGGTAGATCTCCGCACGGAAGTCGAAGTTCTGAAGATGGATTATTGCAGGCTCACTGTTGAGCAAATTGTTGACTTGAACTTGGCGGATATCCCACAAGGGATGATCGATGACGGGCATATACTTGATCCTGAATACACTTCACGAAGGGTTGAGGAAGCTCCACTTCCTTTGATCCAATGGTCACACAAGGAGTGCGTCTCCATCCTTGACAGATTTCAGCCTATCTTGGCCAACACTAACGCATGGCTGAAAAGTAATGCTGTTAGACTTATCAAAATCAAGGTTGGTAAAGAAGATGATTCTACAGGGCCTCTTGGACGGAAGTCTGAGATTCAGATTGATAATAAGGAGGCTGCTTCATCTTCAAGCACAAGGATCAAGTTACGAGTTAGTCGTGTAGTAGTGCTTCCGCCTGAGGAGACAACTACTCGTGGGAAGGAGAAATCACGGTTCCATGTTCAGGTGATTGATCTGGATAATCCAGAAGAGGGGCAGCAATCTGATGATGCGCCTAAGTCTCCAGTTTCAGACACGCCTCATGAGGTCATTCCTCCAGTTTCTATTGAGACGCCTCTTTCTCCTCCTGATTTGCTCATTGATGAGTCTCCTCAGAATGCAGTTCCCATTTCAGCATACGGGCCTTCTCCTGATCAACAACGAGAAAGTGTGTTGGAAGTTCCTGAAGATAATCCCACTTGCATTCAGTTATCAGAAATTGATACTTCCACTTCTGGTTTTGAAGAATTCATGAGGCAATCTTCATGCCCATTGGTAACTGAGCAAACCATGGTCGCTATTCAAACAGATATTCCTCCCAGGGTGACCACGGTAATTCAAACAGAAACTGCTTCTCCTTTGCCTATAGCTACTACTGGAAGTTAGTTGATGACTTTGCCTCCATGGCTTAGTTCTTTCACCCCGAAAAGAAAGAAGCAAGAGATTTCACCTGATACCTTTGACTACCAGCAACTCAAACAGTCCAGATCAAAAGTTGCTAAGAAGGCAAAGATTATCTCTAGGGTAACTGTTGATAGCAACAAGATGAAAGTAGCTGAAATTGTGGAACCTATTGCAGATAAACCACTTGATGAAATGTCAGCTGCTGATTATAAGATTACAAGGGTAGAATTGGGCAAGCAAACACATGAGGTCATTAAACATGATGCTCAGTTTTCTGTTGCTTCACTAGTGCAAAGGTGTGACGATCTTCTTGCAAAGAAAGACAAGCTAGAAGAAGAAAACCGACAGCTCATGGCAGCCATCCATAAAATCACAAAACTTGCTGCTGAAGGGAGTAACTCCATAGGTTCTTCCGGTTCCCAAGAATCGATTCGTGGAGTGGAAAGGGCTGCTCAAAAAGTACAAGCACTGGATTCCTGGATTGATCAGCTTCATGATCAATGTATGCAAGTGGTAAAAGACACTTTTCAAATAATGTCTAAGCTAGAAACCATTGAGGAGAAATTGGATCAGACTTCTAACACTTTCAAAAAGAATCTGGAAAGTGTTGAGAAAAGTCTGGCAATCTGGCGTACTATGCCCCAACAACAGCTGAGTATTTTGCAGGATCACGCCATCATCTCTTCCAGGGTCATGTACTTGGAATTTGAGGAACTTATGGAAAACAAAACCCTTGTTCTTAAATCCCTCATTGAGGAGATCAGTGATGCAAGGAGATTCCGGGATGAAGTCTATCAAGTTATTGTCTCGCATTGTGAAAGGGCCTCTTGCAATATAGTAAGTCAGGATGGAGAGCTGATTCCAGAAGAAGAAGTTCTTGCTGATTTACAGATGAGGATTCATAATGAATGGAGGAGTGAACAATTCTCGGCATCTTCAATTCAAGCATTGATGAAACACCAAGCCTTTCTGCAGGAGATCCAGTCTATCCTGGATAAAGACAATTCTGCCCTCCTCCGTTGTCACGACACTATTGTGAAGACTATGGTTGTTGCTAAGAACACCCATGAACCGAATCCCGAGGAACTACAAGTGAGCATTAGGAAATTTCAAGGATTCATGTCTTCACAAAAGGCAACTTAAGTGTTTTTCAACACTTAGTTGAATTTTCTCTCTTTTGTAATCTTTAGTTGTAATTTCGTTTTGACAAGTTACATGTAAAAGTAATTTTTGTAAAATACAAGTTACACATTACTTGTACTTTTGTAATTACATGTAAGGCAACTACAAGTTATGTCCGATTAGGACTGTAGTTGGAATAAGTCTTAGTTAGTTAGAGTAACTCTTAGTTAATTAATGAAGTTTCAGTTATTTATTGAAGGAGTCTTGGTGGTTGAGAGAATCTCTCAAGTTAGTTAGGATCCTCCCACCTTTTTCTCAAGGCTCCTCTTCTATAAATACTTGAGAGGTCCATTGTAAATATATCTTTTGGAAAGCAAGCAAAAACTCTGCCAAATTTACAGCAAGAAGTCTTTGAGCTTATGTATGTGGATTGAAAGTTTTTGAAGAATAATAAAGAAGGATTACTCAAGTTTTGAGTCTTTGAACTACATGTTTGAGTTTGAATCTTTTTATTTCTTCTATGCAAAGTGTTTCTAAAGGAGCTTAGTCCAATCTGATTTGAAGTCTTTGAGCTGCAAGTAGAGAAGATTAATTAAAATAGGAAACCCTCTTGAAGGAGCAGCAAGTCTTTGAGCTTGCGTCTATTCTTGAGGAAAAATTACTGTTTGATAAGAAATAGCAGCAAGTCTTTGAGCTTGCATTAGTTCTTGTCTTTGTGTTAAAAGAATAGATTATTTCAGTCTTTGAGCTGTTATCTTTTATTCGTTGTAAAATTTAGTATAGCAAAGGGTAGATAGGACTTCCAATAGTAAAGTCTTTGAACTTGATATTGCTGTCCCGTCCCGAAGGAAGTGACGGAAGTCTTTGCGCTTTCAGGAAACTTCATTTCCTTTCTCTCATTTCACTTGAAAGTAGTTACTGTTGTTCGTTTTCAATCGCTATCCTTTTCTGTGAAGAGAAAAGGATATTGTCTTTCTTGAAGAAAGAAGGAAGACTGCTGTCCCATCCTGTTTTTATTTCATTTTTAGTTAGATAGGGGGAGCCTTCCCTTAATTAGGAGAGTTTTTACTCGTGTGCTGTGGTTGAAACCACAATTTTGTATATTTCCCCCAAGTGTACAAAATTTTCAACCAACACATACACAACATACATAGGTTGAAAGGAGGCAAGAATAGTGATTTTCGATTAATCATAAGACCAAAAGCCAATCTTACAGTTGCAGAAATGCAAAAATAATTACAAGTCTTCAAAAGAAGAGAAAGAGCATAGGAAAGCTCAAGGCAGCAAGGAGAGAACCCTTTACAATGAGGCTTAACAGTCTTTATATAGAAAAAAAAAAGGTTACAAGGGTGATCATGACCCCTGCATGTCAGTCAGGAAATGCAGGGAAGTGCATGCACTTGACTTGTACATGCAAGCAACCTAGCCATACCTCCAAAGGCAATTATGAGGAAGGTGGATTGATTATCCTTCCAAAGTCAAACATGACATAAGTCACCCAGCATGGCCCCGTACCTCCCCTGATGGAAACCCTGCCCAAACATTTAATGCACCCTTGTGGCTCCACAAACGAAAGCGCACAAGTCACCAAAACTGTCGAAGCATTAAAAGCCTTGAGTGTCGATCAGGTCATCCGGAAGTGTCGCTAGTCGGAAGGAAGTTTGGGAACTCCGGAACCTTGAGGTTCCGAAGTGAGGAAGACAAGGGAAGGAGCAAGGAACTTCGAAACCTCGAGGTTCCAGAGTTCCAAAGAACTTCAAAAGGCTAAGGAAAGAACTTTGAAACCTCAGGGTTCCAGAGTTTCGAGATAGAGAGAGGAAGAGAAGAAAAGGAACTTCGGAACCTCGGGGTTTCGAAGTTTCGGAGGAACTAGAGAGAGAAGGCAAAGGGGGAAGGAACTTCGGAACCTCGGGGTTCCGGAGTTTCGGAGAGAAGAAGAGGAAGCGAGGAAGGGAACTTCAGAACGTTGGGGTTTCGGAGTTCCAGAGAGAAGAAGGGGAGGGAACTTCGGAACCTTAGGGTTCCGGAGTTCCAAGGAACTGCGCAAAGGAACTTCGGAACCTCGGGCATCTGGAGTTCCGGGGAACTGTGCAAAGGAACTTCGGAACCTGAAGGTTCCGGAGTTTTGGGAAAGGGAAAAAGAAAGGAACCTCGGAACCTCGGGGTTCCAGAGTTCCGATAGAGAAGAAAAGAAAGGGAGAGAAGGAGAGGAACTTCGGAACCTCGAGGTTCTGGAGTTCCGGGAAAAGAAAGGAGAGGCAACAAAGGGAAGGAAGGGTTCTGGAGTTCCTAAGAAGGAGAAGCGAGAGAAGGGAAAGAGGAGAACAGGAGAAGGCAAAGGGAAAAGAACTTCCAAACCTCGGGGTTCCAGAGTTCCGGGGAAGAAGAAAAGGCCAAGGAAGGAACTTCCTCCGGACAAGGCAACACTTCACACTTCATGATTCTTCTCTCCTTGATCAACTAGGGCAGTGTTGGTCTATGGAACATATCTCTAATCGGTTCTCACTGATGGACCAAGGGTGTCATAAAATGACAACACATACCTTTCCTATTGGTTTGTTACAACATTTACCCATTCCACAGCAAAAATGGGAAAGCATCTCAATGGACTTTATCACTAGTCTTCCTAAGGTTCAGGGAAGAGATTGCATCTTTGTGGTGGTTGATCGGTTAACTAAGTATGCACACTTTTTCGCCATCTCAACAAAGTGCAGGGCACCTCAAATTGCAGATTTGTTCTTCAAGGAGGTATTCAAGCTTCACGGTTTATCGAAGAATATTGTCAATAATAGGGACAGCAAGTTCCTCAGTGCTTTTTGGATGGAGTTATTCTGATTGGCAAGTACAAAAATGATTCCGAGTACTAGTTACCACCCTCAGACAGATGAGCAAATAGAGATTGTAAATAAATGGATTGAGGGGTACTTGCACAATTGTGTTGCAAGACAGCAAAAGTCATGGATTACATGGCTCCACTTGGGTGATTACTGTTATAATACCACCTACCATATGTCGATCGGAATGTCACCCTTCATAGCATTGTATGGGTATGATGTCACTTCATTCTTGGACATGGCATTTGGTGATAGCAAGGCACCAAAGGCTAAGGATTGGATATAGGAGTGTCAGAATATCCTTTAAGTCTCTTAAGGACAATTTACAGCATACTCAAAATCAGTAGAAAATCTATGAGGATAAGTATAGGATTGAGCATGGTTTTGAGATTGGAGATTTGGTTTATCTTCGCCTTCAACCATACCAATAGTCTTCTTTGAAGAAGAGTGGTGCAAAAAAGATGAGGCCAAGGTTTTACAGTCCTTATAGGGTGTTCAGAAGAGTATGTGAGATAGCTGACTGTTCCATAAATAAAGAAACAATAGTTAAGAGTAATTTGTTTTGGAAGTTCATGCACTAAGAGGTTTATTTATGTTAAGGAAGAGGTGCGATCTATTAGAGAGTTATGCTCATTCATGAAAGGAGATGTCTCTAAGCGTATCATCCATCTTGGAAGGGTTTAAAATAAACATTGTATGAGTTTGAGATACATAAGTTTAAGAGAGATTTCTATGAAGATCACTGCAGACTTATGAAGAAGTAAATAAATAGTATGATGTGAGCTAAAAGATAAAAGGCTTATATACCAAAAGCCTTCGATAAGCAGAAGACTGCAGCTTTATTGAAATAGTGTAATACATATGGATTTAATGTATGCAAATGTTGAAGGGTGAAGTTCTTATAGGAAACATCAAGCAGATTTATTGAAATGAGTATAATAGATTTATGCAGATTTAGAAGTTGTGCAAGACCAGCATTATAGCAATTTGTTAAGATTGTTATGGCATACTTGTGATTAGTTGAGAACGTGACCATAAAAAGTTCCATGATCATTGCTTGAGGACAACCAATCTTGGGTGGGGCAGATTGTAATCTCCCCACTTTGAAATATAATTTAATAAATAATAATTAAAAAAAATTAAAATCCAAAAAGAACAAAATAAAAATTAAATTAAAACATAAAAGAATATAATTATATATAATTAAAATTAATGAATGGTCAAAAGGCATGAAATGATAAGTTGTGACCCCCAAATATGAGATATAAAAGGGAGAAGAGAATTCATTTGAAGAGGGTATAATTGGGGAATCAAAAGTGCAGATCTGATTGTGAAAGGTTGTGTTCCTTTCAAAGGGCAGAAATAATGAAAAGTGTGTCTCTTGTCAAAGGGCATACATGATGAAGGGGTGTGACCTCTCCCTCACATTGAGAAATATAAAGGAAAGGAATCAAAAGCCTCCAATGATATCACCATCGATCAGAACAGCTATTAAGTTACAGGCAGTAACATCCTTGTTCTAAGTGGCAGCTTCAGACTAGGAATTCGAGCATAATCCAGGAGGAGAACAATCAGACCAAGGAAAGTAAGAGTTGGAACATAAATCCAAGAGTAGAACAAACAGATCAAGGTAACACATCATAGAATCATTGAACTATTTTAGCAGCACATCCCATTAGATCGAAGGGTCATAACCCTCTTGGAAAGTGTGGTGATAAGAGAGAGACGTCTCTCTTTCTAAAACACGTATCCTTCCAATGAAGAGACAGCCAATCGGGAGTTTAAGAGGGGCCATCGAGTACCAAGGAGAGGATAGGGACACAGGAGAAGATAGATCGCACAAGCAAGCAAGTTCAGGATTTAGACAAGCAATACTCTAGCAAATATGTCACGGTAACATCATTCTGATTACTTACTAGTATCATATCTGTATGTTGTTATGATCCACAGTCATAGAGGAACAATATTAAATAACTTCATCAATCATAAGACAACTGGCACAAATAACATAAGCAGGTTAATATATTGAATACTAATTTATAATTAATGGTAACTTATACAATCAAATGAATACTATCTCAGCAATTATTAGTAATCTCACACAATGAATACAAGATGTATACAGTAATATGAAAGGCTATGTAATGAATCATGGATTCTAAAATCATTAAGAACATGCTGATAAAAATATAGAGTATTTAAATAAGAATTGCAGTCCTTACTTGTGAGGGAGGGAATGAAAGTGTAATGGAAAGGTTAGGAGAGACTCATCAGTTGGCTATTGTAGAACGACCCCAGAGGCGTCTAGGACCTTGAAAGAACTTACCTTGAGGAGTCTAGCAACCTAGTTACAACTTCTATTGGCAAATTGGAGGAATTGATTATGTGTTGCATTGATGTTTTGTCATTGATGGCAACACAGGCTGTTTTGGTTGTTTACCGGTTTCCGGTTGGTTCCGGTAGAATGGTTGGATTATGATATTGATCCAGTATGCTTTGGTTTGTGGAATTGATTTGGATCTGTCATTCATGTTATTCAGATGTGTATCACGATCAGTTGGTTCAGGATTTGATGACTCAGATACTATCATTTGTTCTAGTAAGCCTTTTGGTCACCGGTAAGGGTTTTACCGGCAGAGCTTTGTTGAAGATCTTTTGATGCACGTGAGAAGTGGTGTTGGTGCGGATTCTAGATGGCTTTCAGGATGTTGTTGGTTATCTTGATCGTGTTCCTGTTGAT
Source organism: Cryptomeria japonica (assembly GCF_030272615.1). Classification (NCBI taxonomy): domain Eukaryota; kingdom Viridiplantae; phylum Streptophyta; class Pinopsida; order Cupressales; family Cupressaceae; genus Cryptomeria; species Cryptomeria japonica. The sequence goes on along the minus strand of NC_081405.1, from coordinate 518,739,080 downwards.
CGGTGGTGTTGGATTTCGGTCCGGACCTAATGCTATCTTATTCTGCTAGGTTATGGACTAGTTTATGTAACGTGTTGATAGGTGATCCCGATGCGTTACTAGATGGATTCATTAATTGGATTATGTTGATTCGGTCTTAGGCCGACTTGGTTGATCACTGGATTGCGGGTTTATGTTATGAATTTATTGTATTATCTTTTAGGTGGCCGACCTAATTGTTTAGGTCCCGAGTTGGTATAAATCTGATGTAAGATCTCTTTGTAGATCAGGGGATCATGGTTATAGGATGGTTATGCGATTACCTGTGTGAATAATGTTGTAATCATATGCAGGAGTTTTGGTCGATCATAGGTGATCAAATTGGGTTGGTAAGAGAGGTTTAACACCTCCGGTACTAAACTTAACCGGAACTGTACTTAGGCATAGGAGATGCTATCTTTGCAGTTCACTCTTCTTTCCGGATTGTATTCTGGATTTATTTTGTGGTCAGTGAGACTCCTTTTGTGTTGAGCAGTGCGCTCTAGGTTGTTGGCCTTCTTGCATGTGCAGGCCTCTCATTTTGTAATCACATACTTACTACAGAAGTATTATCTGACTGTGGGTAAGCTTCCCAGCGTGGTTTTTCCCTTTACCAGGTTTTCCATGTACAAATCTTGGTGTCATGTGTTCTGGATGGATGATAACTGTGTTGTGATTTATGTTTATGTTTAATTGCTATATCAACTATTTCGATATTTGGTTTATGCATTCCGGTATTGGGTTTATGTGTTCCGGTAATAAGGATTTGAATGCTTAAAGTTTTGTAATCCGTTGACAACTGATTCACCCCCCCCCCCCTCAGTTGTCCTCTGGTTGTCTAACAATTGGTATCAGAGCTTGGTCCTCTCTGCAAAAGCTTAACTGCTTGAGGAAGATCCTATGGCATCTAACAGTTTAAGTTCATCAAATACATCTACAGCTGTTTTCCGGAGAGAAATTCCTAGGCTTGATGGAACAAATTACAGGGTATGGAAGATTCGGATGGAGACTCATCTGAGATGTCTTGGAAAGTAAATTTGGGAGATGACTGAGAAAGGTGTTACCCCTTTTAATCCAACATCTGGCAATCCTCCTCCAGCGGGCCTGAATAAAGAGCTTGAGAATGATTGTAGAGCTAGAGAAGCCCTTTTGTGTGCACTTTTTGATCAACAAATAATGGGACTAACTGAAAAATCAACTGCAAAGGCTATATGGGACAAATTGGAGACTCTGAATGAAGGTGGCGCTACTATTAAAATTGCTAAACTTGATGGTTACTGGGTGAGGTATGAGAACCTGAAGATGGAAGAAGATGAAAGGATTACTGCTTTTATGGAGAGAGTTAATGAGATTATTATGGGAATTCAATGTTGTGGTGGATCTCTGAGCGAAGATGAAATAGTTTCTAAAGTACTGAGAGCTTTGCCACCGGCTTATAAGATGAAGGCTACTGCAATTAATGAGCTGAGAACTATGGCAAACACCTCTGTTAATAGGGATACCTTGGTTGGGAAGTTATCTGCTTTTGAACTTGAGGAATTTGGACCTTCTGGAGCTATAAAATTTGAGCTTGCTTTTCATGCATCTACATCATCTACCGGCAAGAGTGATTGGAAAGCTTTATATGCGAAGGAACTAGAGGATATAAAGAAAGAAGATGAAGAGTTTGAGCAACTTGAAGCCTTATTTGCTAGAAGAGTACCTAAAGGACCGGCAGGAAGTAAATATGAAGGAAAATCACCTTTTAAATGCTTTGCATGTAATAAGATAGGTCATTTTGCATCTAGATGTCCTGAAAGCAATTCAAGATTTGAAGAAAGAGCTAGAAGATCTTTTAGCCTCTAACCATGATTATCAGAACAAGCATAAGTACAGGAGAAACAAAGACAAATCATGCTACTTTGCTGATGAGGAAACTGTGACTGATTTTGATGATGAACTGGCACAAGATTCAGCTAGTGGATTTGGCAATGGAAAGGAATGGGTATTTTTGGCTATCAAGGAAGATGATCCGGTACCTGAAGAGAAGGCCCTTGCTTCTAAAATTGAAGACAAGGATGAAAGGGTAATTGACAGTGGATGTTCACATCATATGCTTGGAGATAAAAGGAAGTTCTTATCTTTGCAAAAATTTGATGGTGGTTTGGTTAGATTTGGAGATGACAAAGCATGCATGATCAAGGGAAGAGGAACAATATCATTGGATGGTAAGCATAACATTGATAATGTTTATTATATTGAAGGTTTAAGGCATAATCTTTTGAGTGTAGGACAGTTGGTGGATTAGGGACTTCAATTACAGTTCGAGGATGGAAAATGTAAGATTATCAACAAATCTGGATTGGAGATTGCAACCGGTACACATACTAAAGGTAACATCTTTCATTTGAACTCCAGTGAGAAGACATGTTTGATTGCACAAATTGATGAGAGTTGGCTATGGCATAAGAGGTTGTGTCATGTTAATTTTGATTGCATTGTGAAGATCAATTCTACTCAGGCAGTTAGAGATATACCTAAGATTGTAAAGCCCTATGATCTTGTATGTAAGGAATGTCAAATGGGAAAGCAAGTCAGAACTTCTTTTAAGAGTATACAAGACAAATCTAATGATGTTCTTGATCTTATTCATACTGATTTGTGTGGTCCTGCTAGAATCAAGAGTTTTCAGGGTGATAGATATTTCATGCTAATCATTGATGACTATTTAAGAATGATGTGGGTTACTTTTCTAAGGGAGAAGTCTGAAGCATTTGAAAAGTTTAAAATTTTTAAAGCTAAAGTTGAGACAGAGATAGGATTGAAGATTAAATGCTTAAGGTCGGATCAGGGTGGAGAATTCACATCCGATGAATTTAACAGCTATTGTGAGAAGAATGGGATAAGGAGACAGTTGTCTACACTCCAGACACCTCAGCAGAATGGAGTTGTGGAAAGGAAGAACAAAACTATCTTGGATGCAGCTAGAACTATGATGATGGAAGTTAATTTGCTTCATGTCTACTGGAGAGAAGCTGTAAGCACGACGATATACACATTCAACAAAGTTCATATCAAAGGAGATACTGGTAAGACACCTTATGAGTTATGGTTTGGTCATACACCGACAGTTAAGTATTTCAGAATCTTTGGTAATAAATGCTATATCAAAAGAGATGATTCCATTGGAAAGTTTGATCCTAGATGTGATGAAGGAATATTTCTTGGTTATTATAATGAAAACAAAACATATAGATGTTACAACAAAAGATTGCAGAGAATTGTGGAAAGCACAAATGTCAAGGTGGATGAACAAAACAGAAGTCAAATCAGAACTTATGAGACAAAACCGGTGGTGGAAATGATCATAACTGAACCGGTAGCACCTACACCGGAACAGAATGTTGAACCAATTACTCCAGCACTATCAGAAAATTCAACAGTAACTAAAGATCGGGGCAGAGGAACAGAAAATCAGAAGACTCCTAGGTAATGTAAGGTTGAATCATTCAGAAGATCAGATCATTGGAGACAAAAACAAAGGAGTGATGACAAGAAGAAGGTTAGCAGCTGATGAGGTATGTTTAATTTCTCAAGTTGAACCGGCATCAGTAATTGAAGCTTATAAAGATGAATGTTGGATGAAAGCTATGGAAGAAGAATTAGATCAAATAGAAAAGAATAACACATGGACTTTAGTTCCTCAACCTAAAAATAAGAATGTCATTGGAACTAAATGGGTTTTTAGGAATAAATTGAATGAAGATGGACAAGTTGTGAGGAATAAAGTGAGATTGGTTTGTAAGGGATATTCTCAGAAAGAAGGAATTGATTATGATGAAACCTTTGCACCGGTAGCTAGGATTGAAACTGTGAGATTATTTCTTGCTTATGATGCACATAAGAACTACAAGGTTTATCATATGGATGTTAAGTGTGCATTTTTGAATGGAGATCTTGAAGAGGAAGTTTATATTGAACAACCTGATGGATTTTCACTTTCAGATGACAAAAATATGGTTTGCAGGTTAAAGAAAGTTTTATGTGGATTGAAACAAGCCCCTAGAGCTTGGTATGCAAGACCGGATAAATATCTTTTGAATCTTGGTTTCACTAAAGGTAATGCTGAGAGTAATTTATATTATAAGATCACTGATGATGACATATTGATTATTGAAGTCTTTGTTGATGATATCGTTTTTGGAGGTGAAGATAAGTTATGTATGGAATTCTCTAACAATATGAAGAATGAATTTGAGATGTCTATGATCGGGGAGATGAAATTCTTCTTAGGTTTGCAAATTACTCAAACTGGTAGAGGTATTTTCATCTATCAAACTAAGTATGCTAGGGAGTTGTTAAAGAATTTGGGTTGGAAAATTATAAATCGGTTTGTACTCCGATGGTTACAAATGAGAAATTGACAAAAAGAGATGCATCTGCACCGGTAAATCCTACAAGGTACAAATCTATGATTGGAGGTTTGTTATATCTGACTTAGACTAGACCGTATATAATGAATGCAGTTTGTACTGTATCAAGATATTAGAGTGATCCTAGAAAAAATCATGAGTGCGGTGAAAAGGATTTTCAGGTATTTGCAGGGAACAACTGAATATGGTTTGTGATATCCTAAAAATGATGACTTTACATTATGTGCATATACAGATGCAGGTTGGGCTGGAGATGTTGATGACCGGAAGAGCACATCCGATGGAGCTTTCTTTCTTGGAAAGACTTGTTTCATGGATCAGCAAAAAGCAGCCATGTACCTCTTTATCTACTGTCAAAGCTGAGTATGTTGTTGTTGCTACTAACTGTACACAAGTTCTATGGATGAAGCAAATGTTGAAGGATATAAAGGTGGACTGTAATGAACCAGTAGTTATTCACTGTGATAACTTTGTTGCTAATGATATATCAAAGAATCTGGTATTTCATTCTAAGACAAAGCACATATCTATCAAGTATAACTTTTCGAAGGAGAAGGTGGAAGCAAATGAAGTCAAACTGGTTTATGTGAACACTAAAGAGAAGATTGCAGACATCTTCACTAAACCTTTGCCTAAAGAATCATTTGAGTACTTCAAAGATAGATTGGGGGTTTCTGCCCCTCCGATAGAGACCTGAGTGATGTTGATTGGCATCAGCCCGATATGCATTATCAGAGCTATTATTCATTCCAGATTGATGTGGTGGTGCTACTACTCATGGGGAGTAGTCGACTGTAAGAATCAGAGGATTTATGATTCTTCTTTGATATTCATGTCAGATCTTTGGAGGGGGAGAGTTATTCTTGTGAAAAACATAAGGGAGAGATATATTCATTAGGGGAGTTTGGTTCAGAGCTTCATTGCTATATCATTTTGTGGGAGATTGTTGGTTGTCTTCCATAGGGGGAGACTTGTTTGGCATTTCTTGGCACTTGGATGTTTTTCACATCTAGTGTTGCCATGAATGCCAAAGGGGGAGATTGTTGGCAATTTGGAGGAATTGATTATGTGTTGCATTGATGTTTTGTCATTGATGGCAACACCGGTTGTTTTGGTTGTTTACCGGTTTCCGGTTGGTTCCGCTAGAGTGGTTGGATTATGATATTGATCCGGTATGCTTTGGTTTGTGGAATTGATTTGGATTTGTCATTCATGCTATTCAGATGCGTATCACAATCAGTTGGTTTGGGATTTGATGACTCAGATACTATCATTTGTTCTAGTAAGCCTTTTGGTCACCGATAAGGGTTTTACCGGCAAAGCTTTGTTGAAAATATTTTGATGCATGTGATAAGTGGTGTTGGTGCGGCTTCTAGATGTCTTTTGGGATGTTGTTGGTTATCTTGTTCGTGTTCATATTGATCAGTGGTGTTGGATTTGGGTTCGAACCTAATGCTATCTTATTCTGCTAGGTTATGGACGGTTTATGTAACGTCTTGATGGGTGATCCCGATGTGTTACCGAATGGATTCATTGATTGGATTATGTTGTTTCAGTCTTAGGCCGACTTGGTTGATCATTGGATTGCGGGTCTATGTTATGAATTTATTGTATTATCTTTTAGGTGGCCAACCTAATTGTTTAGGTCCCGGGTTGGTATAAATATAATGTAAGATCTCTTTGTAGATTAGGGGATCATGGTTATGGGATGGTTATGCGATTACATGTGTGAATAATGTTGTAATCATATGCAGGAGTTTTGGTAGATCATAGGTGATCAAATTGGGTTGGTAAGAGAGGTTTAACACCTTCGGTACTGAGCTTAACCGAAACTGTAATCAGGCATAGGAGATGCTATCTTTGCAGTTCACTCTTCTTTCCAGATTGTATTCTAGATTTATTTTGTAGTCAGTGAGGCTCCTTTTGTGTTGAGCAGTGCAGTCTAGGCTATTGACTTTCCTGCATCTGCAGGCCCCTCATTTTGTAATCACATACTTACTGCAAAAGTATTATCTGACTATGGGTAGGCTTCCCACTGTGGTTTTTCCCTTTACCAGGTTTTCCACGTACAAATCTTGGTGTCATGTGTTCTGGATGGATGGTAACTGTTCTATGATTTATGTTTATGTTTAATTGCTATATCAGCTATTCTGGTATTTGGTCTATGCATTCCGGTATTGGGTTTATGTGTTCTGGTAATAAGGATTTGAATGCTTAAAGTTTTCTAATCCGTTGACAACTGATTCACCCCCTCCGCCCCCCTCCTCCCCCCTCTCAGTTGTCCTCTGGTTATCTGAGTTGTCTAACAGCCTCATCCCAAACTCACAAGGTCAGTAAGAAATGAAGAAGGTTGATATATGAGGAGAACCGTAGAATCACCAATTGGAGCAAGAAGGTTGAAGGAAACAACCTCTCTTGGGCTTGGGTAGAGAGACTCTACAGCAGTCCTCATAGTATCCTCCTTCCCCACTTCATGTTTATATAAATTGGAATTCATATCATAATGTAAAATTTGCATGTTTATTTATCAAAGGAATGTATCTATTTGCATATGGTTTTATTATTATGTGCAGGAATCTATATTTAATCTTATGTTTCTAAGTTGACAAGGTATAATCTTTAACCCTAACTATGTAATTTATGATTCATAGGTCAGAATTTAGAAGGGGACATTACAGAATCACTCCAGCATGTGTGATTGCATCCTTTGCAAACCATAATGAATCACCATTTTACTGAATCGCATCAATTCTTGACTTGATAAAGTCACTCTTAATAAAGTTACTTATTCTTAATTATATATCATTATTTGTAATTGTTGTTTGTCATAAAAAAACGCTTCTCTCCTTATTAGCCATTGACTCTTTTGGATTGCTGTAGTTGTTCCTTTATTGTATTTGTTGTACTTTCTTAATATTAATAGCTCTCAAATAGATTGCTTCTTTTGGATTTGCTTGACTAACTGAATCACACCATATTTGTTTATCATGAATCTTTCTTTGCCACTCACTGCATATTTAAACTTATAATATGAAGTTGACTTTATCACATTGTATGCACTACCTTGTATATCAAAGTCAGCCAGCATATATTATTGGACTTTGATATATTATACATTCTTCATCGACGTCTTCTTAATGGGAGTCAGCCATCTACTTCACATATTAATCATTGTCTCCATAACTACTGTCCTCGAGCTATTGCTGCTTCTATGATTCTGGAATGACTGCACTTTAATCTTTGACATAAGCATTGCCTTAAGATAATCATAATCACTGTATTTATGCCAAGAGGCGTATTACACTCACATGAGGATTGAAGAATGTCCGTCAATAAAAACTCCCTTGATTAAAATTGGCACCCATCTATAATTACTATTACTTTTTCTTTTATTTCTAATTTCACATTCCATGTAAGAAAACTAATAATAAAGTAAGTAGACAGTATGGACATGTTTCTATTTATAACATTTAATTTCATATTGGATTTGATTTGTTTCTAATTTCCATTGCATAAAGCAGAAATTGGCTTTAAAATTTCACATTGGATTTGATTTATTTTTAATTTTCACCGTATAAAGTGGAAAGCAAGGGCATGTTTCTATTTGAAAGATTTTTTTTATTTCATATTAAATTTGATTTGAATTTAATGACTGCAACTTTCTATTTGCAAACATGACTTTAATTATTTAGTTTTAAGAAAAATTACCATAATGTAATAATAACCCAATACCAATTAAAATATAAAATAATATAATAATATTTTAATAGAATAATGAACAAATAAAATATTTGTTTTAATAATGATATCTATCCACGTTTTTTCCATAATTTTTTCTAATCCTGTCATTTAAATGAAAAGCCATAAAAAAGTCGTTATTTTCTTCTTACCTACAAAACACCAAAAATAGCCAGATAAGAGTGTTGTTTTCATCTTAACTACAAAACATCAAAAACAAAACATAGGATAAGGAACCATGACCTGGTATTATGCAAGTGTAACAATTTTTCGCAAATTGTAGTTGGTCAAATCAATTTTGTAAGTGTGAAGATGGTATTGGATACTATGTACTCTCTGTTGGGTCTCAAATCAACAGATTGGATAGGTTCTAAGGAAATGCCAACTCCTATGATCAAACCCTCCAATTGACTTGGCCAACTTATAGAGTGAACCTATTTGGTTACTAACTCTCTCACTTTAGGCTCTGCAGGACCTAGGCGGGTATACCTACTCACTAGTTGTTCCTTTAGCTACTGCTTTTTATAGCAGATTTAGTGTCTTAATCTGATATCTCCTAGTCTCAGAATGGCATAAGTTTCTTAAACAGATTGATTTCAGATGTGTGTATTGATCTATGTATCTTGTAAAAGTATATATGTTACACTTTGGCTAAATTACCTACTATACCTACTCTACTAATCCTAATGCTTAAAAGTAAAGGGTAATTGGTATGGTTAAAGGGTTTGTTTACAAATGACCAGTGCCTTTCCTCTTATTTGGGCTACAAAGTCTTATATTTCTTCAAGACTTATTGTGTAAACTTATGAGACAATTTTTAAACCCACCCCTTTTGGTAAGTCTGTCAGTTACTATTTCTTATGAGCTCTATTTTGATGTTTATATTGTAAACTGCTTGAATGAATTTAACCCTAACTTTTAAGAGACCATCCAAGGAAGAAATACAAGGAACAATTACAATTCGCGAGTAAATCTTTTTGATCCAAATCTACAATATAAAACACAAAATTTCACTGGAAGAACACAAATAACCTTATCCACTTTTAGATAATATCATAAGCAACTGCCTTCTAAAAATATGTTAACTCTCAACACATATGAGAAAGAAAATGCAACTGGTTATTTTTGATAAAAAGTTTAAAAGTACAAAATTGCCTCCACCTCTTCTATCTCTATTCTCTGTTTTTTTTTTACATTTTACATCACACATATATATGTGTTTGAATGGTTTTCATACCCCTTTGGGTGAAAAGACACCCCCCTTTTAAATAAAAATAATTCCAAATCCCGAAATTGCCTTAGTTTATGTAATTAATTATCACTTTACAAGTTGTTTAGGCATATTAGAGGTATTTTAAGGCTATTTTATGGGTATATAATGGATAAATGGTCTTTAAATGATGTAAATACCCCCTTTGGTGCTTCACACTCCATTTTTTATGCCCATTATTGTGTTTATGTTATGGTTTCATATTGTGCAACAAATATAAAATATATTACTTGTACCTATTCAATATATATATATATATATATATATATATATATATATTTAGAATTTTTCTTGCTCCTTGTCTTGGAATTTGGAATTCTAAAGATTGCAAATTTTAGGGTTCCAACACTCTCTACATGTTTTCCTCTTATGACAGATCTGATGTAGTCTTTGTCTGGTTAATTTTGTTAATAGTTGCAAGTCATTCGTTTTCTATAGAGTTTGTGGTTAACTCTTGATCTTTGGGTGGCAATGGCATGCAATTCGAAACCAAGAAACCTATTAAGGCATGAAGCCTTTATGTATAGTAGGCTGCATAATACTTTCAATTGTAATTCTTCAAAGAATTTGAGGATGGTGAAGGCTGTTTTGATATGAAAAGGATTGTGGAACTTTCTGTTGCATTCATAACCATGATAATGTAAGAATTTGGAGATAATTTAAAGGAGATGGTAAAGAATAGTCTATCAATATGTCTCAATAATATATTCCAAATTTGGTATTGTCTAGGGCCACTAATCTCTATGTGTAGATGTCTGCAGATAAGCAACAATAGCCAAAGTGATGCTAATACATTTCTTTACTAAAATTCATTCTTCAACTCATAGGTTGTGTCATGCCCTTCAAAATCCTTTCTTATTTTTCTACTTATTTCAGATGTATTCTCCTATGAATCAGTTGAGTATAAATATAATTTTAGGTTTTAAATATAATACTAAATGTTTGTGAATGAACAACAAAAGCCAAGATTTATTTAAATTGGAATTAAAGAGTTTTCAAAATTTCAATGAATATTAAATCAAATAATTTAATGTTTTTCTGAGTGTCAATATTATTTCTTTCATTTGAGAAGGTTTCCATATCATTTTCATTATTAATCCACAAAAAAAGAATTTTAAGGCAATCTTTACTTCAATTTAAATTTTTAAATGGCGATGCAGATTATTTCTTTATTGTAAGGCAGGAAGCTGAAGCATAGTTCTAAAAATGGCAAGAGTAGCATTTTTATAGTTAATTAATTCTTGATAGTTTTTAATAGTAAATATGATGATTTATTCTTATTTATAAGTGTCAAAAAATTTAAAACTTGAAATCTCGGCGTAGTTTACATAGATTTTTTAAAATATGGGTATGCTAGTTATATCTTGTTTGGTATTGTATGCTATCTTCATTTATAAAGATTATACAAGGAGCTTTCTGGAGGTATCAACAGAACTGTTTTGTCCTATGAACTTATTGTTGCATATTAACAACAATACTTAATGGAGCCTTGTAAACATTATTTATTATTTGTAATGTCCCCTTCTCAGTGAGGAGTAATCAGTGGTCCATTGGCCTATTTCGGAGACCCGTCGGCTGATTGGAATGGAGAATTAGGGTTTCCAATTTTTGTGGAGTTCTGCACAAGCCATTTGAGGACTGTCCGATGGGAATTCTACATTTCTATTCGCAGATTCCTTCTAGGTTTTTAGTGAATTTCACCGTGGTATAACATGCATTCATTTCTGAGGTGATGTCTAAACTTACTATTTTTAGTAAGTGGGTGTTGGGCTAACTAGATAGTACAGCTTTTCTGGGTTTTTTGAGCTCTCTCACAGGGTTTGATGAGCATTTCTTTCGGAGGTGTTTTCATGACTTACTATTTTTAGTAAGTGTCAGTTCAGGCAGAGCTATTTTTGGCAATCTTGAGTAGAGCTCCAATATAGTTCAGATTAGTGTTTTTTTGCACCTCCATTCAAATAGTTGATTTGGCAGCAATCGATGGTTGATTTTAATTGCTAATTAAATATTATTACTTTATTCTAAAGTTTAATATTTAATTATTCTGACTGATTATATTTTGGAGGAATGAACTTAGGAAGGAAAATTATGTTATTTATCCAAAATCCCATTCTATTTTCCTAAGTTAGGTGGGCATCCAAATGAAGTCATTTTAACACTTAATGTTATTTTCTCAAAGTTCGAACTTATGCACCTTGGTAAAGTTCGACTAGGGACGCTGGAAAGGGGACGCCATGTCTTGAGGTCACATGAAATGAAATGAAGTGAGTTTTAGATGTGTTTGGGCACCATTTGCATTTGAATTTGAGAGGGAGAAATCTATAAATACAAGGTATGGGCTCCTCATTTCATTATCTTGAGAATTTACACCGCTACGTTGTCGGAATGGTTAGTGACTGAACTTCGAAGTTGGAAGAGCTTCCTAGTTGCTTCAATTTCGTACTTGAGACACAGTACCTAGTTGGATAGTTGTTTTTGGGTGACATTTTTGGAGTGTTTGATTCAGTTTTCAGTGTGAGTTTTGGAGTTTCTATGTTGCTGCTGTGTTTTTGGTGTTGCTGGTGCGTATTTGGCTGGAAGTGAGTTTTCTTCGTAGCTACCGGTGTGTTAAGAGCATCATTTTGGGTATCGGCTCTATCTATCTGTACTCCCTGGGCGATATGGTTCACAAATTTGCAAATTGAGATTTGGAGATTCAGGCTTTTAGTTGCAGATCAAAATTTTCAGCTTGGTCGTACCATTTTGGAGGTGCCTCAGTTTGTGTGCTGAGTGTTTGTGGTGTTCGCGTGGCTGGTTTGAGGTTTGGGACTCATCGTCTATGCTCTCCCTTCTGTTTGCTTCCTTTCTCATGCAATTAGGAGTTAATTTGGATGATTTGTTAGCATATTAGTGTGTCCATAGCTTGCTGGTTTGGTGAGTTTTCTATGCATTTTCAGAATTTCAGAATTGGTGTTAGTAGTGGTTTTGGCTTGTCATCTCCGTAGTTCTCATTATAGCAGATTGGGATCATTTCTTTGATAACATTGAGAATGTAATGCTTCTTGGATGCTAACAATGTAATGTAGGTACACTCATTGTAAGGTTGATTTCAGTAGTACTGGACAGTCAATTATTCCCACTTTATACTTGTATTTCCCGCTGAAAAGTGGATAATTGTAATTTTGTCCTCAAGCTGCATAAGCGGTCGAGTGATATTTGTTTGTAATGGTCCTCCCATTGCATAAGCGATCGAGTTGAGCTTTGTTGTTGTTTTCAGTCCTCCCGCTGAAACATTGCGGTAGAGTGATTTGTGTTGAGTGTGCTCTTGTTGTCTTGGCTGGTTTACCGCCAAGTATCTTGTCTTACCTGCTGGATAAGCGGAAGGGGCTGGCTTGTCGCCCATTATTGTAATCAGTACTTCAGCAGTTTGCAACTAACGATCCCATGCTACTGTATGCTCTCACCCTCCCAATTTGGGCTCTCAGTAATCAAAAGGTGTAGGGTTCCTTCTTGCTGATTTTGGATTTATTATTCTAACCCTAACGAGTGTGGTTGTGTGTGTAATCTTGTTAAAAAACAAAAAAGAAATTGTTGGGGATACTTCATTATTCTTGCTAAGTGCAATCATTGTTTCTACTACTGACTAATTTGGAGGTATCCTAGGCCTACCACGCCTAGACCATACAAGGTTCTTTTTGCTTGTTTGGTTTCAGAGATTGGACAAGGATATTACAAATCGAGCCCCCAATCCTATCAAGCCCTTGAATTGAATCCCTTGTCCTAAAGGTCATATTGTTATATAGTGACCAAGCTATACCTACAATCCAAAAATATTCAGAAGCTATACCTGGTATCTTGTCTTACCCGCTGGATAAGCGGAAGGGGTTGGCTTGTCGCCCATTATTGTAATCAGTACTTCATTAGTTTGCAACTAACGATCCCCTGCCCCCGTATGCTCTCACCCTCCCAGTTTGGGCTCTCGGTGATCAAAAGGTGTAGGGTTCCTTCTTGTTGGTTTTGGATTTCTTATTCTAACCCTAACGGGTGTGGTTGTGTGTGTAATCTTGTTAAAAAACAAAAAAGAAATTGTTGGGGATACTTCATTATTCTTGCTAAGTGCAATCATTGTTTCTACTACTGACTAATTTGGAGGTATCCTAGGCCTGCCACGCCTACACCATACAAGGTTCTTTTTTCTTGTTTGGTTTCAGAGATTGGACAGGGATATTACAAATCGAGCCCCCAATCCTATCAAGCCCTTGAATTGAATCCCTTGTCCTAAAGGTCATATTGTTATATAGTGACCAAGCTATACCTACGATCCAAAAATATTTAGATAAACACTCAGTGAAGTGGTTAAGAGGTCAATCATGTTGTGACGGGATTCTTGAGCAAAGTTGGATGGAAGAGAGGATGAAATAGTAGAAGAAAGTCTACAAATGACGGATTTGGCCTCAATTAAACTTGTTCAACAATTTCAATTGCACAAAAACTTTTCATGATGTGAACGTAGTGTAGCTCATGGTTTTTGCCACGAGCAAATTCATCCCATATAGGAAAAAATAACTGACCTAGAGACTTGTCTAGGGAGTTGAATTAGTTCTTCCAAATTTTGCATTGGGAGCATTCCATTGCCTCTTGGTTGACTCATGTACCCAACTGTTTGTTTAATACACCCACTAGACTATGTGCTAAGAGATTCTTCCTTCAAAGGAAGGATTGACGAGATAAAGTTCACTTGAGAATTGCATTCCAATTATACTACTCTTAGGGTTACTAGCAATTAAAGGCAGAAATATGTTCCTTTGTTTCTGTTGTGACGTATTCACACATCGCCCCATTGCAAATGGGGACCCCTACTTTTTGCTTTCTAGGGTTTGCTTTCTAGGTCTTTTAGGGTTTTGTTTATTAGCCTTTGCATGCTGAGTGTTACCAGGATGGCAAGCTCTGCCTGAGCCAGGGTGAGTCCACGATACTCCAAAATTAGGGTTTCTTTGAAAGTCTCCCTTAGGCCTAGTTTTTGCTCTTGTTGTTTATTGTGTCAAGAGGTCATTGAATCTTGGTGAGGGAATATTATCTTTGAAGGTCTGGTAAGGGCAAATTTGGCTAGGACATGGAAGGAAATGAATCAAAGATCAAGTCTAAGGCAAAGTCAAGAGGAAAAGGAGGTGAATTAAGCCTAAAAGAGGAATTTCGCTCCTGACCCTTCCAAAGGGTCCAGAGCGAATTTCTCCACAAGACACTCCACCTTGACCCAGGCTCTGAGCTAACCCTTTCCTCGGCTTGAATGAAGGTAAAAACACTTGTGTAAATGAAGAAAGGTGAAAATGAAGCCAGGACTTGAGCTCAAGGAGGAATTTTGTTCCTGACCCTTCCAAAGGGTCCAGAGCGAAATTCATGTAAAACCCTACTTTCTACAAAACCTTGAGCTATATGTCAACCTAAAGAGTAAATTTGCATGATCATGATGGAAGGAAGCCTAACAAAGTGTGTCCAAGACATAAAAAGGAGAAAAGAGGTGAAAGACTAGCCTAAAACTTGAATTTCGCTCCTGACCCTTCCAAAGGGTCCAGAGTGAAATTCTTCTTGACCCTCAATTTTAGCCTTGGCCATTACTAAATGAAGATCTTGGAGCCAAGTAGATGGCAAATAGACTTGATGGTGATAAGGAGAGGTGAATTTGATCAAGTTTGAAGGTGAATTGAGGCAATGGAGTGTGAAATCAACCTAATTTATGAATTTCGCTCCTGACCCTTCCAAAGGGTCCAGAGCGAAATTCTTAGAAGACACCCTTTCCTTCCTAGATTACACCAAGGTCTTAGTTTCCAAGACATGTTGTGAAGGTTTTGATATGTTCTTGCCTTGAAAAGTGATTGAAAGCATTAAAAGATGAAGATTTTGACCTAAGACATGGATTTCGCTCCTGACCCTTCCAAAGGGTTCAGAGCGAAATCCACTTTTCCTCCACTTTGCTCTTTGATATGACCAAGTTTGTTGACTTCTAAGGCATGATGGGAAGGATTTGACGCATATTTGTCTTTGAGAGGAGGTTTGAGGTGATGAAGTGGTGGAAATCAACCGGGAAGGAGAATTTCGCTCCTGGCCCTTCCAAAGGGTCCAAAGCGAAATCCTCAGTTTGACCCCCTATCTTGCCTAAAATGATGAAAATGACCTTGTCTTGAGTTAATTTGATGGTAGATTCACTTAAGTGAGAAGAAAGGAGCTTGAATTCGATCAAGTTTGAAGGAGAATTGGACGAAGGAAGTGGGAAACCAACCAAGAACATGGATTTCGCTCCTGACCCTTCCAAAGGGTCCAAAGCGAAAATCCCCATAACTCTCATTTCCTTCCTAGTTTGGGCCAAGCGTTGGTTTCTAAGGCATGTTGGAGGGTGGATTGATATGTTTTTTGCCTTAGGGAGTGACTCAAAGTAAAGGACTAAAGGATTTTAGCCTAAAATAGAAATTTCGCTCCTGAACCTTCCAAAGGGTCCAGAGCGAAATTCATGGAAACTCCTATTTTCTTCTTGGATGAGGTCAAGACAGTGGTTCCTATGGCGTAGGTGCAAGTAGAGTGGTGCATTTTTGCCTTGCAAGGAAGATTGGAGTTGAAAAGATCAAGAGTCAAGCCTAGAATGTGGATTTCGCTCCTAACCCTTCCAAAGGGTCCAGAGCGAAACTCCACAAAACCACTCTTTTCTCCCGGTTTTATGCCAAGTCAAGTGTGGGTCAGGGTGAGATAGGATTGGATTTGTCCTTAGGAATGACTTTGAGTTTCTAGTGATCAATAAATATGAAGGAATTGAGCAAAAACTAGAATTTCGCTCCTGACCCTTCCAAACGGTCCAGAGCGAAATTCCTAAGATCACCTATTTCCCCTTCAAAACAAGTCAAACTTTTGGTTTTTTATGGCCTAGGAAGGAATGGAGTAGTGTTTCTTTGACCTTTGAGGTAAATTAAAGTGGTGGAATGAAGGAATGAGCCCAAGAACAAGGATTTCGCTCTTGACCCTTCCAAAGGGTCCAAAGCGAAAATGCTAAAACCTATTCTATCCTCCAAAATTTGTGTCAAGTCAAGCCTAGACCAAGGTGAGAGAAGTTGGGAGATGCCCCTAGGATTGTCCTGGAATGGGTTTTGACCATCAAAAATGAAGATTTTAGGCTAGGACAAGGATTTCGCTCCTGACCCTTCCAAAGGGTCCAGGGCGAAATCCTAAATAGGTCCTGTCCCTGACCATGGTCTTTTAGCGAAATTCTCCTTTCTAGTCATTTTGAGGCCAAGCAAGTGTAGTCATGTTGAGAGATGAATCCAAAGATGATAGTCCAAGTATGGAAAGTGAAAGGGATAGACCTAGGTGAAGGAAAACAAGCAAGTCAGGAATTTCGCTCTTGACCCTTCCAAAGGGTCCAGAGCGAAATTCTTCAAACCACCTATTTTCTCCTTGAGTGACGCCAAAACTTTGATCCCTATGGCATGGTTGAAGGTGGAGTGAGGTATTCTTGCCTTGTAAAGTAAATTGGAATGAAGAAAATGAAGGATCAAGTCAAAAGCAAGAGTTTCGCTCCTGACCCTTCCAAAGGGTCGAGAGCGAAATTCTCAATTTCACCTAATTTGCTCATGATGAAGGTCAAGTTGTGGATTCCTAGGTTTTGGTGAAGAGAAGGATAGCGTATGCTTTCCTTGGAAGGCATTTTGGAGTAGAGACATGATGGAATTTGTCCTAAAATGTAAATTTCGCTCTTGACCCTTCCAAAGGGTTCAGAGCAAAATTCCTAAGTGGTCTACTATTTTGCCTAGGTCCTTGAGCGAAACCTTGTCCTTGGCAATTTTGGAGGTGAATGACTTGATCTTGGTGAAATAATGAAAATGAGGTCTGATTGAGCAACTTTGTCAAAATTTGCTCCTGACCCTTCCAAAGGGTCCAGAGCGAAAATCTTATAGGGCCTGTCCCTGGGGAGGATCTTGAGCGAATTTCATTCTAAAGCCTTTTTGTTGATGATTTAAGGTAAGAAATGCTATGATCAGGATAAATATATCATGTGTCCTTAATCATCTTTTGATTTGTTTTGCAGATGAAGGAGGATCAGACCAAGACAAGGGCGACCTGTTCTAGTCCATCATCATCAAGGACATTCCAAAGGCATAAAGGTGGACTACATGTGTTCTAGGAGTTGCCATCTACCTCCAAAACCTTCACTTCGCCACACTAAGGAACCACAAGATGACAAAGAAAGGCTTCGCCAACACTTCAAGGCAAGGTATTCTACCGGAGAAGGAAGACTTGACGATAAGAAAGCCTCATCAAGCACTTGGGAGTAAAAGAGGTACATCGTTCATCAAATTGAGACAAAAAAGAGATCAACCAAGACACAGACGTCAGACAAGGTGGCATCCCAGTCACTGCTCCTCAAGTCAGATTGGTCCACCTCAACATGTCTAGATTCAATGTACCTGACTCATCGGAGGCGGCACAATCTTCGGTGTACCTACCCCTACTTCCTATTGGTCCTCGCTCCGGGAATGTAATTTTCTAATTGGCTAAGGAAGTTTGTTGTAACAAACCCTAATTAGGGTTTCTATCTTGTAATCCTAGCCATTGATTCTAAGTCAATCAAAGTCGTTTGTTTGTAAAGGGTTCTCTATATAAAGTCCTAGCTCCTCATTTGTAAAGGTTAATAGTGAATAGTTAGCTAATAGTGAATAGTCAGAGAGTAGGAAATAGTTAGAGTAGAGTAGAAAGAGAAGGCAAAGATTGTTGCCAAGATATTGTTGCAAAAGATTTGTAAACTTCATTGAAGAAATGGTGAATTCTATGGGTCGATTCAACAATTTGCATGGTCTCTATACTTCTCAAATTTGATTTCATGTTATTAGGTGAATGGAAGAAATTTGTATGATCAACGGTGAAATTCGTATATCCATACTACTAGCGGTTTGTTGATTACAGACTTGCCTTGCATAGTCAACTGGAATCATTCAACTTAAGCTTAACTTCAATTATCGTTTCTTCATTGATATGCATCCACCTGACGGTGTCTATGCTTGTAGCGGTGATCTGAACATCATAAAGCTTTCCTCAAAAGATCGCACTAATCTTGTGGAGATGGTCCTAGGATGTCAAAGCAAGACTTAGTTAGAATTTCATCAAAGGTCATTCATTGCTCTTACATTCTTAGTGTTAGAAATAGATCACGTTCCAACCCTTATCCTTTTTCCTTTTTTTCAAAATCAAGGGCCAGTGAAATTCCACGTTCCAGTAATATCCAAAGCAAATCAAACGTTCAGATCGTCGAAAGTAAGTCCCCTTGTGATTCCAGAAAAATCACATCGTACCGCAAAGAGCTTATCCACAAGTAGAGAACCTACATATCAGAACCTTGGAGTTACTCCGACTGATCCTTCGGCAAGATCTTCAGCAGTCAGGAAACTTTGTTCAAGAGAGGATAAGGTACCTTTAGGTATTTTATTTTGTGTTCGCATGTGCATGAAAAACACATCAACAGTTTCCTAAGATTGTGTGATTGTATGTAGCCATTCAAGTTTACTAATTAGGTGCAAGTATGCGGCTACTGGAGTGATTTCTTGTATAGCACATGTTGATAGCAGATTCTAAACTGAATTTTTTCTCCAAATTGGGTCTCTGCAACATCAATCTCTTGAGTTGAGCTTTGCTTGAGTTGTTGCACTCACTTAATTGCTTCAAGCTATAATCGTGTAAGTTATTAACAACCAATATAAGTGGATATCAATAATGTGAACTTCTTTATCTCATTCAATACAGGTATAATGTTTATAAATCAGTCATAAAGCATAAGCACTTCATACTGTAGGCCTTCCATGTTACTCCAGTGAAGCATAGAATTATCGAGCAACAGAGTCATGAATGTGAGTTTTGTATTGGTGAATTGTGCAATGGAATACCCATGCTGATTATGGATCAAATCTGAAATGTGATCTTCGCTTTCCTTTTCTTCGGCAGGGGATAGATAATTTATATTGTTGATCATTGTGTCTATCATTGCTGGTTGAATTTATAATTCCACTAAATTATTAATGCATAGGTGGATTTGGTGTTTGTTGGGCCTTTCCTGTTAGTGCAAGATCAAGGGACTGAAGAATGCCCATTGTGTTCCCCTATTAAACATGATGTCTTTCCTTCTATGCCGTTGTTTCCCTAGCTAACTAGATCTTTCCGCATACTCGTCTAGGAGTCTTGGGGTCCTTCTCTGACTAGATCTATATTTACCGATTTACAGTATTTATTCTTCAATTAGGAACATAAAATCACATTGTATTTTTCTGCTCTAAACCATAAATCATAATTAATAAAACTTAAACATATGATGGAAGAAGAGATAAGATAGAACAGAAAAGAAACGAGAACTGATATATCATATGAAAATTCTTTCAGAAAAAAGCCTAGTTTCAAATGGAGATCTGAATAGATTGACTTCAAACAACACTTGCAATAGATTGAGAAAAACTCACAAATGATGTAGCCTCTATATCAATGCTCCGACAACATGCCAATATCTAACCTCAAATAGAAATACTACAAAGCCTATAACATCATTCAAACCAATGTCAAACCACTATATTGAGACCTTTATTTATAGAGTTTTGCCATCCAGGAAACTGCATGTGGTTTAACCATAACCAGGGCTTCCAAACAGGGCACCCAAATCATAATCAAGATGACCATACAAACCGAAGTATCACCTTTCATGTAGGCAGCTTCCAAAGTTTGACTAGTCAACTAGTGAAACTAGGAGCTCCACTTAGAGGATGTAACTCTTCTTCCAAGATGCTCTTACGCACTGCTCAAAAAGACAGTCCAAGATGCCTTATAAAGTCCACTTTGTAACTCCACATCTAATAATCTCTTACACCCATCACTACGGATTTGCTAAGCGTCAAAGTATGTCTTACATGGAATCTTGAGATTCCCCCATGTGTGTCACCCCATTTCAAGAAGGCCCAACATTAGAACATATGAATATTAAATATTTATAATTGTTCCTATGATTTTGCTTATGTTGGCCAAAAACCTATCCTTTGTTGCCCCAGCCCCACATATCTATTTGCCTTGTTTCCAATGCTAGTCAAACACTCAACTACAACTCCCAAGGGTAAATTGAAAAGGTGAATCCACCATGGGATTATGTAAATGATTTCCATCTCTGCATAGAAGTTTAAAGAGTCATGGCTGGACAACGAAACCAACATTTCCTAGAAGCCAAGGCCTCCCTTTAACACACAGTTTCAATGCTACCTACTGTTGCAGAAAATTTGAAAAAATTTCTCAGTAAGAAACACAGTTCTTCAAATCCTCCCCATTTCCTTAAACCCATTTTCGAACTTTGTCTGTGCAGGGACAGACAAGAAACCTCCAATTAAAGCTCTGTAACATAGACTTATTTATTTCTTGTTCAAGATTTGAAGTCTTTTTGTTGATAGTCAGATCCGCCATGGAAGAGGACCTGATTTAAAACACCTCTCCTCTCCATTGAATGCCCTAGCCTGTTTAGTTTTCCAAAAGTGTCCCTATCCTCTTTTGTGTGTCCCGCAATCCTTTGCTGTTCTCCTCTTCACCTTGCTTTCTTTGATGCTCTCCTTTTTTTCCCTCGATGCTTAACCTTCTTTTTCTTCCTTCCTGCTATTTATGTATCTTATTTTTTAATTTTGAGCCCTTGGGAAATGTTTTATAGGGGCGTCATTATAAAGTACAGCAAAAGGTCAAGACAAAAATAAACAGAATAAAACCCTGCTCCTTGCATACCTGTTTGTCACTAGTTGGATTTCATACATATTTACAAACCTGAAATTCTGTGTTAAATAGGATTTGGAGAATACTCATAAAAACAAGCTAGAAAACTCTAATACTTAAAAGTGCTTTCCAATTTTGTAATAGTGAATAATTTTACAGATGATTGTTGCCTTGTGATAGACTTACACATGATTCAAAATGTTATAAGAACGTAAACGGTAGATCAAGCAAGCTGAAACTTAGAGCTATTGCAGATTATGCCAGTTGTTAACATTACAGATATGATGGAAAGTCCATTGGATGTGCTCAAGCTATTTGTTTATTTAGAAGAACCCTTCATATAAGACAAGGGGAACACTTCCCATAGCTCAGACAAGGAGGTAAGTAGTTTGCATTCGAAAGGGTTCTGGCTACCTTGATGCTCCGTTGCATCTTTGTAAAGAAATATGACAGGAGTACCAAATTAGTATGCCAAGTTGCATCCAAATCACTGGCAAGATCCGAGGGTGGGCTCTAAAGGGACCATCCTCTATATTTATTCCCCTATGTAAGAACTAGTATAAAAGGGCAGCTAGGCATGACATACTTAGCTTCTGCCAAAGCTCTTCTGGATAACAAGCATTAAAGTTTTTATCCAATGTTTGAAGTGATTTGTCTCACTCATCATAATTTTGTGAGAAATCAAACATGCTTGAATTCCCGTAACACTAGGCATTGTAAATCATCTTGATTATGCAATACTAATATGTGCCTAAGCGTTAGATAATTATACAGGTCCCTATGAAACTTCAAGGACAAGAAAATTAAAACCATGTATATGCAAAAGAATCAAATTTTTCATAGAAATTGTTTACAGTTTTTGATGGCATAGGAACTAAAAGCGTTCAATGATATTCAAACGCAAGTAAAGTATATTTAAAATTTATAACATACCTTGATGCCAAGAAGATTGGGAGTGGCCTCAATGCTAGCCGAGCGATTTACAGCAAAGGAGGTCTTATGAATTTCAATTTTGGAAAGAGGCTGATTATTATCGAAATGTGAAGTCCCAAACGTTGAACAAGTAGACAAAAGCAACATCACCATAACCGCTCTCCAGACTTGCCCCATTGAATGGCTCTGCTGCGTTGCCAACAAGTTGGTGATCACTTGCCTAGATGCACAGTAAAGAAATTCAATCCCTGCCTTGAATCATCTTTCAACAAAACACAGCTAACAAGATGCCTTTGAGTTATCTTCAAATTTCAATGTTCGACAATGAAAATCAATTCCCAGCAAAAATCAAGCTAATGTTGCAATCAGTTAGCAGAATATTAGGTTTTAAGTAATGCAAAGAATTTTTCCCAAAATTGCATGAATGACGCGTGCCCACAAAATCTACTGAAGTCAACTATGGACGGACGCTCAGCCACATATTTCTTCAGTTCAATGTTGACTATACTGTAGAATTTTTTTAATGAAAAGTATCCAATTAATCAATACAATATGAGTAAAAGCCTTAACCGTATAGGAAAAAAACAGGTTTAGTGTTGATAGAAATGAAACAATAAATGAAGTGTTGATCACAATTTTGCGTAACCAGTAATACGCAGAGCAGAGGAGCATACAATTGCAGAGCAGAGGATAGTATAGTTGCGGAATCGAGTACTGATAAGAATAATTTTAAATAGAACGTGTGAGAGAAAGAAGCGGAGAGAATATCGAGAAGATTCTCAAGTACATTCTCTCCTCACCATGTTCCCAATTTATATTGACAATCCCGCCAAGACGATTAAACGTGAAATTCTGAGTTGACTCGCCCATTGTATCTGTGGCCTGCATATCGGGATTTGGCGTGATTATCTTTGTTTAATTTGGAAGATTAAACGTGCAGGCTCTTCACGTTTATTTGAATTACATCGTAAATTTACCAACCAGATTCGCGTCATGCGGAGAAATCAAATACATGCAGAACAGAAAAGGCTATATCTACCGGTCAAAACAACGGGTTCTGCTAAGACAAGCATATATTAAAAATTAATCTGATACTTTCATTTATGATTAAAATATATTATATTTAGATTTTTTATATACAATATTATTATAGTAAATGTAAATTTGAAATTTATTCGTTTTTATTTTTAGGATTTTTTATTATCATAAAAATATTAGTAGTTTATATCTAGGATACAATTGCAGTTGGATTTAGAAGATTAAAACGTGCCGGCTCTTTTACGTTTATTTGTGTCTGATATTTTAATTCAAAATTAAAATTGGAACTCTTATTTAGAGTATTCTAGCATTGACTAT
This sequence comes from Cryptomeria japonica, assembly GCF_030272615.1. NCBI lineage: Eukaryota > Viridiplantae > Streptophyta > Pinopsida > Cupressales > Cupressaceae > Cryptomeria > Cryptomeria japonica. The sequence continues at coordinate 518,715,608 of NC_081405.1, read as the reverse complement.
GATGTCAACTCGTGTTATATTTAGATTTTTTATATGAATTATTATGATAATGTTATATTTAGATTTTTTTAATATAAAATATTATTAGCGTAAAAATATTATTACATTAGTTTAATTAATCAATTGTTTTAGAGTGATTATTATTTTTGTTTTCAAAATAAATTTGATTCTTATAAAATTAAGTTTTATATTTTTAAAGAAATTATTTATTCATTGTTGTAAAAAATTTTGTGTGAGCATCTATTTTAAATAAAAAAATTATTTGGTGTGAGCATCTATTTTAAGTGATTTTTTTTATTTTTTTATTATTTATAATATTGTAAATAAAGCGACTTTTCTATTTTATAGGGATTTGATGTCTTTTTTTTTCTATTTATAAAAAAATAAACATCTTTTATAGAAAGAAAAATGGATTTAATGAAGGAAGGAAATAAGAATTTTGTTAAAAAAGTACATTAAATTATTGAAGAATATGGAAGTGGTCTTTTTTTTTTAAAAAAAACTTTATTCTAAGGGCTCATCATATGAAATGAGGTGATTGTGATTTTGGATCTTATTGAATTTACAAATCTTATGTAAGGTTCTATTTAAGTTTCTAGATGGAATGTTATTAAAATTATTTAGGAGATTTTGATAATCAAATAATTTCATAGATTTTATTTCATTTTTTAGTTTAAAATTTTTATAAAGTTAATAGTTTAACGATATCAAATTTGGGCACCTTCAAGCTTCTATAATAAACTAATAAAAAAAAATTACAATTAAACTTAAAAAAAATTAAACTGGATCTATGCATGCATCACTTTGTACAATTGCTTATCTCACAATTATTATCTATAAGTCTAATTCTCATATTGTAGTGAACTTGTTGAATGAGCAAAGGTTGGAGGGGGTTTGATTGGCACCTAGCCATAGTGGTGAGATGGATTTTGGGTTTGAGTGGTTCTTTGGAGTTAGTTTGCTTGGCCAAATGGGCTTTCAAGCATTTAGATGGGTGAAATGTTGATCAGTGGGGACTTCTATCTCCAAATTGTTCTCAAGAGTTGGATAAGTTAGTTATGGAGGATATGAATGTGTAATTGGTTTGGTTGCTTCTATTTTTTTCTTGGTTGGGCTGGTGGGCTTTGTTGTGTAAATCTTTTTTGGAGTTGAATAAAATGTTACCCCTTAAGCTATTTCATTACAAATATTACACAACAAATATTTCTATAAACCCAATTATTGTATGTATTTTTTAAAATTATATTTTTTTATGATTTTTTTAAATTCGTTCTATTAGTTAATACCTTTTGATAAACATAATTTTCTTTATTATCATTTTAATATTTACAAAAAAATTGTATACTTTTAATCATAAATTTAATTTTTTTCATTTAGTTATTAAACACATTCATATTTTGACTCTAATATTTATATTATGCAATTTTATAATTATTAATAGTTATGTTATATAGATTAGTTATAATTAATATTGCATAAATATGATTAAAATTATATAACCTTAAACTAATAAGTAATAATTAAATCTAAGATGTCCAATGGGTTGAGCTTAACTGGTTAAAACATTGGGTTCTCACTATGGAGACCCAAGTTCAATTCCCAATAGGGACATGGGTCAATCTAATCAAACATAATAATAATAATAATAATAATAATTCAAAATATTGCGGCTTCGGCCTATTACCTACCAAATAATAATAATAATAATAATAATAATTAAATCTAAGATTATTTTTAGTATTATAATCACAATTATATAATTTTTTAACTAAATAAGAATTATGTTTTTAAGAAAAATGTATAGTTTTTTTATAATGTTTATATTATAGTTACTAATTCTATTGTATTAAAGTGAGAATTGTGATTAATATTGCACACATATAATTAAATTAATAATATTAAAATAACAATAATTCAAATTTAATATTAATTAATAACTACAATAAATATTTTAATACAATACTATGATGGCAAGTATTGGGTGTTATGTGGCACTTGTTATAGTAAATGTAAATTTGAGTTTTATTCATTTTCATTTTTATTTAAATATTAAAATTTGAGATATTTTGTTATCATAAAAGTATTTGTAGTCAAGAGATATCTTTGATCAAAATCTTTTTTATAATTGTTATTAAATTTTTAATCTAAAGAAGTTCTTCACCGCATCATTTTTATCAAAGGTCAATGAAACCCTTTGTAGCTCATCTTTATCCATTCCTATAAAATATTTTTACATTTGTCCATAGATTAGTTGGGTAACCTCTTCTTGAGTTTCATGAAAATGTAAGAGGTGAGAAAACTATTATAGTGGCACATGTGAATCCTCTCTACTTTTAGTGGGTCAGTACTTGATCATATGATTCACATTATATACACTTGGAAAACATGATTCATTAGACCAATAAATCCCTCCATGTAGAATAGGTCATTGTAGGTGAGAAGTTTGATCAAATATCATAAATCACAAGCACACAAAATCAGAAGCACCATTGAAAGTAAGCCATCTAATATGCTCATTCAAATCAATCATTTTTTCACCATTAGATAAGAACTAGCAATTGCACCTTGGTGTGCAATGGTTACGTCGAAAAAGACATGGAAGGTCAATAATTAGAGCCCATTATCAACATGCTCATGTTATGTTTACAATATAGAGAGACAAAAAGATGGATAGGTAAGGATAGAAAGAAGGAGAGATAGAGGGGAAAGAGACAAACAATGAGAGAGGGATCAGGAGATAGCAAATAGGGGATAGAGATAGATATGGAGAAGGAGAGAAGGATGGAAAGATAAGGATTGGAGAGATAAATGTATAGAGGGAGATGAAGGAAGAGAATGAGAGAGGGAGAGATAGAAAGATTAATTTAGGGATTGGGAGTATTATATATATATATATATATAGAGAGAGAGAGAGAGAGAGAGATATGGAGAGATAGAAATGAATATGCAAAGAGATATAGATATAGAGGTATAGAAAAAAGAGGGAAAGAGAGGGGGAAAGAGATAGATGGATAGAGAGAGGTGGGCATGTGTAAAGATAGAAGAGGAGAGAGAAAGATAAAGGGAGAGATGAGGAAAATAAATCGATGGAGAGATATAGATAGGCAAAGAGAGATAAAGATAAAGAGACATAGAAAGGTACAAAGACGTGGAGGGAGAGGGATAGATAGTGAGAGATATAGATGAAGATAGAGTGATAGAGATATAAGGATATATAGAGAGAGGGTAAGAGGGAAAGAAATGAAGAGACAAATTGAGAGTAAAACAAATAAGGAGAAGTAGAGATAGGCAAATAGAGATGGAGAGAGCGACAAAAAAAGAGGGAGAATAGAGGTATATGAGCAAGGAAAGAAAGATATAGAGATATATGGGAAGATAAAGGGAGAGAGGTAGAGATAGGGAGTGAGATAGGGAGGAAGAGAGACAAAGAGAAAGAGAGAGGGGAGACATAGAAAGGGAGGGAGGAAAGAGGGGGGAGAAGGAGAGAAATTGGTAGAGGGAGAGAGATAGGTAGAGAGGGAGATAAGGATGAAAAGGGGTGAGAGAGAGATAGCTCAATGTATAAAGAGGGAGAGGGGGAGAAGAAGAGATATAGATAGAGGGTGATAAAGAGATATACTGAGGGATAGAGAAATAAATAGAGAGAGAGAGAGAGGTAAATAGAAATATAGAGATATAGGGTAGGAGAGATGGAGTGAGTGAGAGAGAGGGGATATATATGAGAGAGATAGAGTAAAAGAGAGAAAAGGAGAGGGAGAGAGTGTTAGTTAGAGGAGTATCGAGAGGAAAATTGATAGAGATGGGAATATAGAAAGAGGGAATAGAGAAGGAGATAAATAAGAGAGAAAAGGAGAGGGAGAGAGTGTTAGTTAGAGGAGTATTGAGAGGAATATTGATAGAGAGATGGGAATATAGAAAGAGGGAATAGAGAAGGAGATAAATAAAAATAAAGAGATGGATAGGGACATATGATTGTGAGAGAGAGGTAGATTGATAGAGAGGTAAAAGAGAGAAAGAGAAAAAACAAGGATAGATATAGAGGGAGGGAGATATTGACAATAAGAAATTGATATTTTATTGTCATTTTGGTCAGCAATCAAAATATGGCATGTCTCCATGGGAAGTGTCCACCAATCCAATACATCATGTGCTTAAGGACTCAATAATTCACCTTTAAGATCTCTTAGATGTACCCATTACATATAATACTGACATAATTTTCCTAGAAGATGAAATACGTCCAATTAATAACAAAAGGGAGTGGACATTGATGAATAAAATAGATGCATGATTTTATTATGATGATGGGATCTAGAACATATGATTAACAATGGTGGAATGTTGTGTGGGACATCTCATGTTTCTAGTAGTTTGAGAGATAGTGTGGTGCATTTGCAAAATTCAAAATTTTATTAAACATTATCTTTAACAAGATGTGGGAAATAGATTTATAGCTTCACACCTTATGAGCCATTTTTTTCTCAACAAAGCTCCATAGATTAAGCAACCTTGTAATCTAACAATGCCCATCTAGTTCCTCAACATTTTACAAAATGTATAAAATTTATGCTCATTTGAAGGAAATTCGATTGACTAAACTCTCCAAATTAAATCATCCCAATAAGTCACAATGGGTCATGCTAGGTTCTTGTTCAAATGGCATGGACCTTAACAATCCATAAATCACAAGATAAGTCAACTTAAAGAGCATCAATTAATGTCAACAACATTGATCACCAAGGACTTACATTCATAAACATATGAAAAGTATTTTGCCTTGTGATTTTTTGCATGTATCCCACCTTTACACATGAAATATATGCATGCATTCTAGATATTCCATATATTGCACCAAGAAAGTGAGAAAAAAGATTGCTTAACGACATTGCCAAATGAAAATAGATAAGAAAAAATACAATCTTAATAAAATTATATAGCCATCAATTTTTAAAAATGTCTATAATCTTGTTAAATTGATTACAAATGTTAGTATAGATGTAAATTTTGAACAATTCACTTTATTGCATTTAAGTTATAATAAACACTTCTTGTATCTTGTACATAATTATATTAATTTATTTTAATAAATTACAAAACTTATAAGAAAGAAAAGTTTCATTAATCTTTTTTATTCACGTTCTTATATTTAACTATAACAATTAATATAAAATATTAATTTGTTTATATTACCTATTAATTCAAAATAATTATACTTGTATATACATATTATTAAATTAACTAAAAAGTACAAAATTCACTTCCTTTACCCTTTTATCTAAATCATATTTTAATTATTTGTATTGTTATTTTGTCCGTACACTATATATCCGTATGTGATGTTGTCGTATATTGTAGACAAGTCTACATAGAATACATAAATATACGGTTGTTATTAAACTTCATAGGCAGACAACCTTTTGATCGATAAAGACATGACAAGAATCTTAATTTTTGTTTAATAAAAGCTAACAGCAAACAAATTATATTAAAAGTGAACTTAACTATACAAATATTAGTAAAGGTGAATGCAAAGTAAATGTATAGTGATTTAAATACGTAAATCTACAAATTATTTTTTTCAATGTGAGTGAACGCTCATGCGTACACAAGAAGCTTGGAAGGAAACGGTTGCACGTTTAAAAGTTGGTGTGTTCGAGACTGACAGAGTTGGTGTGTTTGATGGACGTGTATTAATTCAATCGGAAAAGCAGCAAGCAGGAAACGTCCAAGGCAGGCCTGGAATTTGATGGTCACCCCTACCTGTCATATGAATTTTTGATGACGGTTTAGTCATTTCAATGCCTTTCATTTGATGTTTTAAGAAAAATATTAACTGTCAAAAACTATAAAAGTAGAATAATGAAGCCACACCAAAATGCAATGCACATCTTTCTTGGGAAGAAATGAAAATCATTGTCTTAATGAAAAAATAATGATAAATTAGTAATATATGCAAAAATCTTAAATTTACTAAATAAGTTTCTAAATTAATACACTAATATATATTATATATTAACATTAAATGATAATCAATTAATAATTACTAATTTAGTAATAATAAACATTAAAATTTTAAAATTATATATATTATGACAAGTTTCTATAACAATCTTATTAAATATATTTAAAAAATTAAATTGACTAAGTTTCTAAATTCATATATAAAAAAATAGAACATATTGTAAAAAACCATATTAAAATATTTTATCAATTATATTCTATCATTTCAATTATGACAACTTTCTAAATTCATATGAAAAAATAGAACTATTCTAAAAAATCATATTAAAATATTATAAAATTAGAAACAACTACATCCTTCCATATTCTAAATCCTTCCATTTCAAAATATTCTAGATATGTATTTTTATAATAAACATTCTAAACTAATATATATATATATATATATATATATATATATATATATATATATATATATATATATATATATATATATTACCTAGTATATTTTTTTACGATTTATTTATAATTTGAAGTGTCATCTATACGGTTTTAGAAAAAAATAGCATGTCAATGCATACGTTCTACTAATTTTTTAAGCTATCAAATACGGTTCAAAAGTGAAAAAACGACCATTTTGCCTGCCAAATTCCAGTGTTGGTCCAGGGTAATAATAGTTTGTACTACCCCCAAAAATAGTCCAACGGTAAAAGAAATTTCCACGGCAATGAAAACGGACGATCGTGGTCAGTTTGATTGTCTTGCACGTTTGAGGGGTCGTTCTAGCCGTTGATTGTCTCAATAAAATCGTTCATTTCATATAGGAGACGCCTTCGGCATAATTATCCTTAAAATTGAAACCATTCACTTTATAAAATAAAAAAATTGTCAAAAGTTTATGAAAATGTCCTTCCCTTCATAAAAATTTACTTATTTTCATTACAGCAGTGGAGGGTGGTTTTGTATTATAGTAGTGGAGGCGGCAATCAACCTCTTCCACTCAAGTTTGATTCTCCCTATTCGGAAGCAATCCTTTTTGTGCTGGCTATCCTCGTTTATTTTTTATTTTTTTTCGTATTCATTTATTGCTTTGTTACTTGTCATATTTTACTTCTTATATCACTCAGTAAATCTCGTTGGAGGCATATTGTATCATTAATGATCTTGGTGTTGGAAGTGTACTGCACACCCAATGGATGGCAACCCATCAACTCGGGCCAATGAGGCCATTATTTATAAATTTAATAGTAAATTGTTTAAAGACACCCTAGTGGAACAACTAGTGGTGGTTCTTTATAGTGCATGTTTTGTGGCTAACCTAGGGGAAAGGACCCAGTAGTCGTGCACCCTAACTTCGCGCTTCTCAAAATCCTACTTGGAAATTTCAAATCACTTCGATTTTTTTACAGCAGCTTACTTGGCAAGTCCCCTGCTAATAACTAAGGTTTCAGGGCCACGTCATCAAATATGATGCCACATCAACATGCTTTTTGCCAAGGTGTCCAAAACAGCCCCAAAAAAAAGTGAGACCAATAGGCGTGCAAAAGAGACCCCAATAGTTGTGCAGCTGACATGGCATCACCTGATTGGTTACTTTTTACAATATTAGTACATTTCTTAACAACTATTGGTACATTTCCTAACAACTGTTGGTACATTTCCTAACAAAAATTGATATTTTTTGTTTCAAACAATAGGTTTTATTTGTTCAATTTTTGGAACAAAAGGTATCAACAACCCTCACAACAATTGGTACATGCTCAACTACTGGGTCCTTTCCCCTAGTATCTATTGTAGACAAATATGGCATCATAGAAGAAGAATGAGGTAAGCCTCCTCTAACCCTAAGAATAATAGTTGCTATCACAATCAATTTTGAAATGCTTAAAGTTTTAAATTAGGAAAAAAATGGATTAAAAAGCATAGTTATTTTTTTAGCTGTCGTTGATAGCACCAAAGTCTTGGCAAGAGAGTCTTTTGATGAATGATTTAAAAATGTTTAGTTAAAGAAAATGGGTATTCAAAATTCATTTTGTAATGGTTCAAAAAGGATTATTCTTGATTTTTTTCAAAGACACTAAAATGCAAGAATCAATTACAAATAAACAATATTAGGGCATAAGGAACTATACTTTAGGGCTTTAAAATGGATTCATGAAGTAGTTAATGGTGAGGTTATGGCACTTGTGTGCCCTAAATGGATCATTGTTAATTTGTCCATCATGTGGGTGCTCATACCTCAAGTTCTTTCCTCCTTATTCAAAGTCTTAAGGCAGGATGAAGCGAGGGTTACTCTATCACACCTTAATGCTAGGGTGTCAGTTTCTCTCAATCCTAGCATTGAATTACCTAGATCAATTAAAATTAATTTATTGGGGATGATCTATTTTCTCAACAATGAAGTATTGGGCGGATTAAATGCATGCTATCTTTGTCACAAGGAAGCCCAACATATCCAAAAGAATTGCCCTATTATTACTAACAAGCCCAACAAAACCAACATTTTATCCAAATCTGGTGGGGCACCTTAGGCTCCCACAAATGGTGATCTAATAAGATTGCCACAAACCAGTTTCAAGTAAACAAAATGCGAACTCCTTATCCTAGGGGGTTGAGTTGGATAACTCATTTACCCTAGATAGTGAAACTGGCTCTCCAAAAACAGTATTGATCTCTAAACTCGATTCCCCAAAAAACTTGTGTTCTTTAGGGCAAGGATAGCATGTTGGATAAGCCTATCTCTATCAATGGCTTGTAGAATGGTGTCCTTAGAGAGGAACCCCATATGGACTCCCCATTCATGAACCCTCGTTCTTTGGAGACATCTTTAATCGTTGGTGAACTTAATGCGGGTTTGCCACCATACTCTATTATTTTGGAGTCCTTATCCTATTTTTTGGCTAAAGAAGATAACTATGGATTGAGCTCTACTTCCAAACAACATGAAAAATAAATCTATTGTTGCTTCTGGATTTGATTGTGTGTCTGGATTTGATGCAAATAAACTCACACAATAAAATCCAGAAGCAACAATAGATTTATCATTATGGATTGTGGAAATTTGATAATTCTAACATGAAAAATGCTCAACAAATTGTTTTGAACAAAATTAAATAAAACATTGCCAATAAGAAAGAAGCCATTAAGAGAATGTTAAAAATAGTGAAATTGATGAGTATAAATTAAATACTAGCATATTCTAAAAGGATGTCAGCAATCATAAAAAAATTAATAAGATTGACCCTATCCTCGATCCAAGATCATTCGTTGAAACTAGCGTTCATGAATTAGAGAGAAAGAGCCAAAACACTAGGAGACTGCAAAAGTCTAGTAGTCTAGTAGCCTCCGCTCCACCTGAGGGTAAATTGAAATTATTTAAAATCTATAAAGTCATATCAGATCTTGATGCAAATGAGCATATGAGGATCTGGATAGTATTGTTTAAAAGGAAACCAACAGTGAGAGGCATAGTAATTCCTCGACCTCAAAGGTTGTTCAAACTCTTATGCCTTTGCAGACCCCTAGTATTTTGTTCCCTATTGTTTTGACTCACGATCATAGCTTGGAATCTACCATTGTTCTCAAATAAGGGACTAGAAATGAACCTGTCTCGAACAAAATTTGAGATGTTCAAAGTATCAAGACCAAGAGTAAGCATGAGGCACAATATACCCCATACAATAAACCTTTGGTTCCCTATCGTAAAACCCAACTCATCCCAAATTTGAGAAATAGAGGAGAACACTAAATGAATTCTATGGTAGCTACTAGGAATGGTCCTAGTTCAAAATTTATTAAGAGGAAAATGGGACCAAGTGTTAGTTTCCTTTCCACCTCCAAGAATGAAGGAAATGATAAACTGATCCCTACACATGGTAAATTTATTGTTGTAAAACATAAGAGGAAAAATAGAATTAATGAATATACCTCTCCTATTCATAAAAGGAAGGAAACTAAAAATGGTTTACCTAAATGCTTTGAAGGCTTTAGAAAACCAATGGATACCTTTGAATGAGTATGACCATGGAATTCAACTGCACTTCATGGAATGTGAGGGGGTTGGAATCCCCAAACAGAATGTATGTTGTTAGAAGGTAAAAGCTACCTAATTTACTCTTGATGTTTATTTGAAATGCATTTGGAAAGATGTGTGTCAATTCTCTAATAAGCATGAAAAAGGTAAGGGAGGATTTGTTATTTTGTTATCAAACAAATGGATTGACAATGTTATCGATAAAGGTTCTTCTCCTTGCAATAGGGCAATATGGGTCATCCTTGAGAAAGATGAATTCAAGTTTGGTATATGCTCCCTATATGCACCAAATAATTATAGGGATATAATAGAGCTATGGAAATGACATTATAATCTTGTCAATGTCCCTTGGATTATTGGTGGAGATTTTAATATTGGTGGAACACCAAGATGATAAAGTTGGGGGCCCAAAGATAGAGTGGAAAGGTAATGAGAAATACTACTAAGCCAAAATGAAAGATAAATTGACCCCATTTGATCTCATAGAGGGTAAAAGACAAGAACATAAAACCATCTGGTTCACCTGGTATAATTTTGAACAGGGGAATGTGAATAGAGATCAATTCAATTTTCATAAGGATAAAAATGGTAGTAATGTAAGAGTGTCACCTTACACACTTTCTAACCACCACCCCATATAAGCTAATATTACTATAAACAATTATGTGGATAACATACATAACAAGAAGTGCAATTCCACACTCAATATTAATCTGCTAAGTGATAAGGACTACAACAATGTTATCTTTATGATTTGACAGATTAACAAATGGGGGTTTCTTAACAATTCTTCTATTTGAATATGGAAGCAAAATGTCAATATTTGGAGAATTATCTTCCAAACTACAAGTAAAAATAAGGCCATGCACAAAAAAAAGATAAAAGATAGACTAAATGATGATCTCTTGCTTACTGAATCTCAACTCCAAGAAGACCTCTCAAATATAGAACTTAATGACAACTTGTTCATGGGGTAAAACTCATTAAGGAGTATACAGACTAAGAGGATTCAAGGCCTTAGAGTAAGGGGAAAGATGAACTAGATGAAAAATAGAGATGAAGGGACCAAATTTTTCTTTGAATTCCAAAAGCATAAAGAATGCAAAGAGAAACATGAGAAGCTATGGGATGAAGGTAGAATAATATAGGATTAGGAATAATATAGAGTTATTTGCAACAGAGGGCAATAACCCTAAGTGCCAAGAAGAAAGAGAAATTTGTAGGAAAATTATTCCTAAGAAACTTATCAAAGAGGACATTCATGGTCTTGATAAAGATATCGTCTTGGAGGAAGTTCAAAAAGCTATTAATGTGCTCAATAATGATAATCACTAGGCCTTGATGGATGTCTAGTGGGGTTCACAAAAAAAACATAAATTGGATAAGTGGATATTTAGTGTTGGTAGACAAGGAAGTCCCTAACAAAGGGTCACTAGGAGCTAGCATTAATAAAGGTGCTATTGAATTATTACCCAAGGATGCGGATAAAGGTCCTTATTAAAAGTTGGAGACTGATTACACTACTAAATGTTTCATACAATATTCTTGCAAAAAATATTTCCTTAAAGTCAACTGACATTATACCCAAGTTTGTAAGAAATACACAAACAAGGTTTATAAAGGGAAGATACATCTTGGAGAACCTATTGCAAGTTGGGAGGCCATGAATTGGACCAAGGCCTCTAATTTGAATGTTGCAATGTATCTTTTGGATTTCAAAAAATATTATGATAGGGTATAATGGTCTAGCCTGATTAGATGCCAAAAATTTTCATCTATTTTTGTAGCATCGTAAATTACATCCCTATGCAATTTTTCCCTCAATTACGCCCCATTTTAGCATGTATGGCCTCCTGCATCTGATTACGCTCATCACAATCCAATTTAGCATATCGTTCTAGCATCTCCTCCTAATTTAGAACCTCGGGTCCCAATTTGAGCCTACATTTGACGAAGCATGGTGCCTAGGGCACCTTTCTCCCTTTAGTTTGGCCCCAAATTGAAATCACATAATCGTCAAGTGGATTGGGCAAGAAATATTTTCTCATGTCAACTTGCTCAATGTTTTGCACCAAGGAAGGTATCCTCCTAATTCTGGGTAATTTCACATCAATTCTAAGGAAAATTGCAACCATATTTATGACAATTTCCACATAATCCATTTAAGATTTCAATCAAATCAACACATAGAAGCCATATTCAAAGAATAGACAACATACCCATGAAAATGTGACACAAGATATATCCTGCGATAACCCTCATGAGGGAAAAACCCAGTCTCGAAAAGAATCATCCACCATGTATTATCAACAATGTGTCCATTACAATACAAATATGAAAAGCTTCTGAAACCCAACCATAACCAAGCACTCAGTGTGACCGAGCATGAATCCACACATCCCATGCCATGCTTCCTCCTTCACAAATGCTAACCTAGCTAACCCAAACAACTACCCTTGTGGTTGCTTTTATAAACACAAGCTCCCACAAAACCACTAAGTGGTATTACATCAAAACCATGTGACAATAAAATATAATATTTTTCCTACCTACCCTTGAACCACATTTAATATTGGGTACTTCATCACAATAACATTCCCCAATATTAAATAAATACAATATAACAATACCAATGTGTTAGTACAACTCATCAAGTGGTTACAAGAATATTCCAAAGGAATCTCTACATGTTGCATGCCCATCTAGGTGCTCCTAGGTGCAACAATAAAATATGATATTACAATATAATTCTATGTCCACCTCACACAATAATAAAATAATACAACAACAACAACAAAAAAAATATTATGCAAGGTGTAGAACACCATTTTCCCAACATTCTCCCACTTGTTGTATAAATTGCATAAGGACCAAGAAGTAATCTGGCACACGAACAAGAGACTAATCTCCCCACGCACATATAACATCATGGAATCCAAGTTCTCCATGTGCTCCATCAAGATACTTGCAACAAGAAACAAAGTGACCACAATCTCATACATTAATGCTCCCACCCTCCATCATGCCACTACCACTAGACATGAAAAGGTCATCCAAAGAGAAAGCCACACAATCTGTCACAACAAATGATAAGTCCTACACCAACTGATATCTAAACACAAACACTAATCCAAAGGTATCCAAAGCAAAGGTAGTTGTTTTACATAGTTGAAATAACACCCACAACAAGTCCTAACACATCAACTATGCATGCCTCCAAGGCATACAAATCAAGTGAATAACATCTCATCAACATAAGCAACATGTAACATGCAACCATAAGATCCAAGTGCAATATATGTCATGTATGTACACCAAGAAACTCCCAATGCATAGGTAATGTCAATATAAAAAATGAATCCACTAACAATGCATATCATAGAAGTGTAACCATGTAGTATCAAGAACATCCACATCAATATGAACATCATGTAAACCAATAACCTATAAGTACCACTCTCACACCATGTCTCCAACATTCTAACATGTTCTCCACACCAACAAAAGAAAGAGATAAAGGAACCTCTATGCCATCTCCCACATGACAACACATGAACACAAAACGAACCCGACCACATATCAAAACAAGCATATAAAAAACTAGGCGACCATCAAAAAAATTATTTATTTTAAAAAGGCGGATTTTTTCATTGTTTTATTGTTTTTTTTTTTAAAATATTTTTCCCCCGTGGGGTCTGGGCCCCGACCCATGGGCCTGTGAGGTACACCCACAGTCCTGCAGAGAGTACAACGTAGTCTGTGGTGGTACCCCTGCAATACTATGGGAGTACACCCATAGCCTACAGGTATATGCAGGGTATGGGGGTCGAGGGGTGGTGGCCCCGACCCCCCCGTCCCCCCCCCACCCCCCAAATATAATTTATATATATATATATATATATATTTAAAACTTTTTATAGAAAAGTACCCCCCCCCCCCCCCCGGTGCAGATATACATATGTATATATTTTTTATTTTTTTATTTATTTTTGATAAAAGTGGAGAGTCCACTGAACTTATATTAATTGAAAGCAAATTTTACATTGGGTTCAGACATGGCATATCGACAGGAAAGAACCTGCAAGAAAACCTCCGGTTGTAGCCATTTTTTAAATTTACAACAGAGATATATATAGCCCTTACAACCAGTATGTTTCGACTAAAAAACCCCACCCTCCTATCACAACCTCTTTTTTTTTTTTTTTTTTTTTACAAATAGATCGAACTGACAATTTTAAAACCGAAGAAGAGATGGGTGTGAAGAGACAACTGCATGAGAGAGAATTCACTTTCAGGATCAATGCAAATGATTTCGAACAGAATAAAACCAAGCTGCCTGCAACCCTGCAAAAAACCAAAAAACCACTAGCTACAACACAGACAATATGTTAGATATCCAAGAACTAGGAACTAGTGCTCTCTTCCAATGGTAGCTGAGAAGAGAATGGAGGTGAAACCACTCTTAAAGGGAAGGCCACACAAGCCGGAGTAGAACACAAAAAACCCAAAGATATCAGTGAATGCAGAGCCTGAAAAACAACCCATGCTTTATCCACAAAATGGTCAGGAGCCAAATATAACAAAAAATCCATAGAGGCTCTTAGTAGTTTCCAAGGAGTCACATATCAATCCCATTCATAACTTATGAAGCAAATGACCAGACCAACCATTAGCCAAAAGCTCATGGCCAGGAAGAAAACCCCCGTAAGGAAAAGAGCCCATATCAAACTGATAACTATCCAATGCAGCAGAGACCAACTCCCAATTACACATTGTCGGAAAGACAAACGAGGATACCAAAAGGCGAACCAAATCCAAATCAAGCAGAACATCATAGCAAACAGTAATAAAATGAGAGAGAATCTCATCATACAAAATTTGGCGAGCAACCTGTAACCACCTACATCCCAAAAGTCTGCGAAGCTCAAAATCCACTGCGGGAATAAATAAATTGAAAACCTTACCAAGTTTAATAGAATTATCCTCACTTGCATCATCATCCCCCAGTGAACAAGCTTCTAAAACCACTCTACATACTCCACATGGAAAAGAGGACGACATTTGCAGGAAGAAGGGCACCGACAACCAAACAGAAAAAACACACAAAACTGCTTTTGACATTGACAAAAGAGAAGTGTATTTGAAGGAGAAGAAATGGCCTGAATTTCCCACAAAGGTACTAAAACAACCACTACAATCACACTTGTATCAATTTGCACGTATTTAAAATCCTTCCATTAAAACTCATAAGTGACTCTCCCACAAGTAGGATACTAACATGCAAAAAAATAAACTAATCGTACTCCAAATTGACAGACCCAAACAAGCACAAGGCAACCAACAAGTAGATATTAATCATCGGATAATAAAACCTTACAAACATACCAACGGTTGGAGGAGATGAAGCATGCAGAAAAGAATGTAGGCGTAATGGATAATGATTACATAAATCACACATGCCACAGCCAAAACCCGGTATAAATGAGGATAATATTGACAAGACATAAAAACACATTAAAAAAATCAGAAAGCAAATCCAAAGGAAAACTGTCTCCAAACTACGATAGAAAAGCTTATGAAACTTTAGAGCAAATTCCCATACATTACCAAAAAAAACCATTTAACTCGAAGTGGCCAAGATAAAGATCCCAAACTGTAGCTTTAACACAATGTGCACCAAATGTAAACAAATGACAATATTCATATGTGAGAAAGAAAAACAACTTAAGCCTCATAAAGAAAATAAATTTCTTTCCCCCATATGTATGCCGAACGGAAAATGAGTATACCATATTAAAGAACAAGTTGATAAAATATAATGGCATCCAAGCCTAAATCTCCAATTCTTAAGTAATACACACATTACCATCTAACTCAAATACAGAGATGTATAACTACTCCAAATGTAGATAGATATAAGGCCTTCTATCAACACATGAAGCAATGATACAAACTATATTGAGAAGAAGAAAATATGAATACTTCAGTAAGAAATGGAGAAAATCCAAAGATTTTAACATGTAATGCAACTAGAAAAATAATCTCTCCAATCTTCTAGAAATACATGCATTAACATCTAACCCAATTACAGAAGTGTAAGGAACTCCATATGCAGATAGGAATAAAAACTCCTCCTATTGCGACACGAGGACCAGATACATACTGAACTGAGAAGAGGAAAATACATATATTTCAACAAGAATGGAGGAATAATTCAAAATAGATAACTTAATCTGAGGGATGAGGCATATACCTGAGGAGGAGTTCTTGAGGAATGTCGCCTACTACTATATTCTTATGAATAGCAGCAGAGTCAATAGCCAAATTAGCCAGGAAATTTGCCACTTTTTTAACTCATGAAAGCAATGAGATAATACATAAGTATCAAAAAAGGATAACTTCTCCAAAATGTGATCAATTAAATACTTCAAATGCCAATAATTACTTCTACAGTTCAACATGCTTTGGATAACTACCATTGAATCCCCCTGAATGGAAAGGTGTTTGATCCCAAGAGAGATAGCCAAGTCAACCCCAAGTGACAAAGCTTAACATTCAGCAAAATTGTTTGATTGAGACCCAAGGGCATGACATTGAGCAGCAATTAGGACAACATTATGGTAAAAAATGGCCATACCAGCCCCAGCCAGACCTAGATTCCCCCTAGAAGCACCATCAAAATGAAGTTTGAAATGACCCAGAGGAGGAGGAGCCCATTTTGCCATGATTCTTTTTGATTTAAAAACCAAACTATTTGCAACAGACCCATGAGAAGGGATACAAGCCAAGAATTTCCAAGTCCTAGTGATCATGCCATCCCAATGGGAAAAAGATGTTAGATTATCTAATTTTTTATGAATGTAAGACAAGGCCACCTCCGAGATAGAGGCCTCTATCCTGACTAAGATATTAGAGAGCGAAGAGGATGTCTTTTAAAGATCCTATTATTTCTCTCTAACCAAATGTTCCAAATAATAATCAATGGGGCTATGATCCAAAGACAGGCATAAAAGGAAGAGGAAAACAAAAGAGGCCAAGCTCTAAAGTGAGAGAGAAGATCCCCACTAGTGGCAAAAGACAAGCCTAGCTTCTCAAAAAACCAATTCCAACATCCTAAAGCAAAATCACAATGGAGGAAAAGATGAGAAGATGATTCCAATTTCTGTTTACACAAAACACAAGGGAAAACAACCGATAAGCCCATTCTATCCAGTCTCATGCCAATGAGAACCCTATCTTGAACCGCAAGCCAAGCAAAAGCTTTGGCCTTTGGCAGACATGCAGGATGCCAGAATAATTTGTAAGGCCAAGAGGGGAGAACCATAGCTGAGAGAATTGTAACCATCTTTCACTGAGTATTTTCCTAAAGAATTCTTAGTCCAAATGAGCTCATCATCCTTCTTAGACAAGATGATGATTCTATCTTTGAGGATCGAAGAAAATTATGCCTTCAAGCAAGGGCTAACAGGAAGGAACTCAATCGATTTCCATTTAGCCAACACCAAATTTCCATATTGAACTACATTAAAATAGTCTGATAGAAAAACCCCCCATTTATCAAGAAGTATTGATTTCAAGGGAGACCAATCCCTAATGGAATCCATAGGACAATAACCATTCCAAGCATCATCCCAAAATCTAACTTTTGAACCATTGTGCATGACCCAAGAAAGATACGGTAGCAGGACATTTCTACATTTACCCATGAAGTTCTAAATAGCCGACCCCTTAGGCAAAGTTATGGCCTTGAAAACAAACTCCCTAGATCCATTAGACAAATACTTAGCAAACATGATCCTAGCCCAAAGGGAAAATGGATTTTCATATAGTTTCCATACTAATTTGGCCCCAAGAGCCAAATTTGGACTCTCCAAACTACGAATGTCAGTCCCTCCTAGTTCTTTAGGAAGACAGACCTTGTCCCAAGCTAATAAGGGGATCCTAGACTTCCCATCCTTATTATTATTCCAAAGAAAAGACCTCAGAGTATCCTTTAAACTAACAATAACAGCCTTAGGAGCTTTTAGAATTGACATTAAGTAAATTGGCACCATAAAAACAAACTTAATCAACACAATTTTCCCAGCCATGGTGAGCCATTTATGGTTCCATGCCAAAATTTTCTTTGACACCCCTGAGAAAAATTTATCCCAAAAACTAACCTTAACCTTATTAGCGAAGAAGGGAACTCCTAAATAGGTACAAGGTAGAACCCCCTGTTGGAAACCCCAAAACCTTTGAAGCTTATCCTGAAGCAGGGAGTGAATATTTAAGAAAAAGATCTTAGATTTCTCCTTATTAACCATTTGGCCTGAGAAAGCTACATAATTCCTGATCACTTGATCTATAACTCGAGCCTCCTTCAAGGATGCACAACCAAATAAGAGGGTGTCATCAGCAAAAAGACAATGGGAAATCCTCTTATCAAAATTCTGAATTTTGATACCCTTCCATAAACCATTCTCCCGGGCAGAGCCAATTGCCCGACTTAGAGCTTCAGCTAATAAGATAAATAAAAAAGGTGAGAGCGGGTCCCCTTGCCTTAAATCCCTAGAAGAGTGGAAGAAACCACAAGGTGACCCATTAATGAGAACCGAGAACCTTGCCGAAGAGATACAAGCCATAATCCATTTTATCCAAGCCAAGGAAAAACCCAACCTAACCAAAACTATTCTTAATGCCTTCCATTCGACCCTATCGTAGGCTTTCATCATATCTAACTTAAGGATCATGGCAGGAAATTTCTAAGCAGAAATCGAATGTAAGACCTCATGAGCAACAATAGCCCCTTCAGGAGTTTCCCTATGCGGAACAAATCCTCCTTGTTCCAGGGAGATAATTTTTGGTAAAAGAATAGCTAGCCTCATAGCAATCACCTTGGAAAATATCTTATAAATAGTGTTACATAAAGCTATAGGATGATAATCTGCAAAGGTTTTAGTGTCCTTCTTCTTAGGTAAAATGACTATTAGGGTAGTGTTTAATTCTTTAAGGATAGACCTATTTCTCCTAGCTTCCTCTAAGGCCAAAAGAACATCCTGGTCCACAAAATCCCAGCATTTCTGGAAAAACAAAGGAGTAAAACCATCAAGCCCGGGGGCCTTATTTGGATTCATAGCAAAAACTGCCCTCTTAACCTCATCTAATGAAAAAGGAGACATTAACATTTTATTATCCTTAGGAGAGACAAGAGAGGGAATGAAGGATGGAATATTGTTAGAAACATCAATATTTTTAGATGAAAGAAGATTCTTAAAAAAATTAACTGCTTCCCTAGAAATATCCTCATCATCTGAGAGAATATTCCCCTAACTATCCTGGATGCAAGAAATCCTACTCCTGACTCTTTTCATTTTAGTGCTTGCATGAAAATTTTTTGTATTCTTATCCCCATCAACTAGCCATAACTCCCTAGATTTTTGTCTCCAATAGACCTCCTCTCTAGCCAAAATTTCATCGAGTTCACTTCTAAGGGACCTGTATATATTTTTAATTTTTGATTTTGTAGGAAAATTAATTTTTTAATCTGATGAGATCAATAATGATTTTTTTTTCTTTTTCTTGCAGACTGGTAAAAAATTGACAGTCGTCGGACAGTGACATCCAAAAATTTTGCATTTTTTTCAACTGGAGCCAAAATAGGTCGAATTATATATTATTTTCATCTCTCGGTCAATCTGAATCCATCCATGAGGTTCGTGTTATCCCATTGGGCCATTTATGAAATCTCACCCCCAAAACCCTCATTCAAAGAATTTTTCAATGATGCCCTAGATTGACCAAAATTCTTCCAACCCCAAATCTGCAAACAACCCATCATAACAGCAAACCCAAATAACATAGATCTACAATAACAACCTGCAAAACCATATATCTTGCATTGTCTTTTCATTATTTCATGCATTTATGGATTCCAACTAGGGTATAAAAACCATTAAACCAATAGCTCTGATACCACTTGTAAAAAAACTTGCAGCATCTTTATGACAATTTTCATATAACCCATTTAAGATTTCAATCAAATCAACACATAAAATCCATATGCAAAGAATAGACAACATACTCATGAATATGTGACACAAGATATATCATGGGAAAACCCTCATGAGGGAAAAACTCGGCCTCCAAAAGCATCATCCACCATGTATTATCAGCAATGTGTCCATTACAATGCAAATATGAAAAGCTTCTAAAACCCAGCCATAACCAAGAACTCCATGTGACCAAGCATGAATCCACACATCCATGTCATGCTTCCTCCTTCACAAATGCTAACCTGGCTAACCCAAACAACTACCCTTGTGGTTGCTTTTATAAACACAAGCTCCCAGAAAACCACTATGTGGTATTACATCAAAACCATGTAGCCAAAACCATGTAACAATAAAATATAATATTTTTCTTACCTACCCTTGACCCACATTCAATATGGGTACTTCATCACAATTACATTCCCCAAAATATTAAATAAATAAAATATAACAATACCAATGTGTTAGTAAAACTCATCAAGTGGTTACACGAATATTCTAAGGGAATCTCTACATGTTGCACGACCATCTAGGTGCTCCTAGGTACAACAATACAATATGATATTACAATATAATTCAATGTCCACCTCACACAATAATACAACAATGAAACATTATTATGCAAGGTTTACAACACCATTTTCCCAACATCAATCAATAAGGCAAACATGAGATAAAGCATTCATGTATTCAATATTTAAGGAATTTCATCCAACCATATTCTTTATTGTGGCAGCCTTCAACAAACTTCATGCAAGAATGTATTTTATGAAGTCCTTTTAGGTATTTTGTGTGGAGTCATGCTATTGTGTCAACATTCATGATCATCTTAAAGAAGCATTTGCATCATCAAGGTATAAGACACTTCCACTTTTAGATCTAGACTTTGCTACCTAACACCATCCTTTTATTTTACTTTCATTTCAAGGTTAATTCCAAATTGGGGGTTGACTTAGGTAAAACCCTTTCTCCCCAACAATTTTCTCTTTTTTGTGTGTAGGAATAGGTGGCAAAGCTATGGAAAGAGGCGTAGAATCATCAGACATAGATCTACACTCTACAATTCGTCGAAGCCGAAACTGATG
Source organism: Cryptomeria japonica (assembly GCF_030272615.1). Taxonomy (NCBI): domain Eukaryota; kingdom Viridiplantae; phylum Streptophyta; class Pinopsida; order Cupressales; family Cupressaceae; genus Cryptomeria; species Cryptomeria japonica. The sequence continues at coordinate 518,694,498 of NC_081405.1, read as the reverse complement.
AAAGTTGGCCATATTGGGCAACTGAGTTCCTACACTTTTTCTTCAAATTTAGTCTATAGGTTAGTCTCAAATATATTACTACATACTTTTTTTGGAATCAGGTTATCGATCCATTACACATAGAAAAGGGTCAATTGCTCATCCTAATCTATCATTTGCATAGTCACTTTCAACTCACAGTGAAGGACCATTGCACCCACTTTGTGCTTGAATCATCTTGAGCCTATTGCATCATCTTGCTTCCCATATAAGAGTGGAATAGGCCTATGATTCTTCATTTGCATGCAAAAACTAATGAACCCTATTTCCCCACTTTACATTTTGGTGAACCTAATGCTTCTTACATTACATTAATTCTAATTTTCCTTTTCAAATCTGATTTAGGTGTCTTTTTTTGTTCACAATGGAATTTACTAAATTTGATTGGTTTTCTATTTCACATATGATTACATTTCTTCTTAGTTACATTTATCAAAATCATGTGTTGGATATTGGTTTCTTCCACTTCACATTGCTTCTTTTCATTCATAGTACTCTTGCATATGGAATCATTATAATTTCAAAGATATTTCCTACTTGTAAATCATTTCTCAAAGCTTTTATCCATGTTGTATGTTGTTTTATGATGATATTATTGAGAAAATGCATAACATATGTAGATCACATAAAATATTTTCTAGAGAAAGGTATTCATAGAGATGACATTAAAAAGGCTAATACTTGTACTTCTCATGGGGTATCCCATGAGAACGAGGAAAGAATAAATACTCCTATCAACGATCTCTCTACTAGAGAGAAATCATTGAAGAGAAACATGATATCATCTTCTTCTCATATACATACTCTTGTCCAAGGGGGCAAGGTCAAAAGGTTGGCATATCAATCCCTTTAGGTCCTACGTATTGTTATCTTCGCCATCAAAATCTTATAAAACATAGGATGTTATGCACTTTATGCATGATCTATCTCCTCACATAACATTAAGCAAAGATGAAGCCTTAGATGATAAAGAACCTCCTTCCCAACAACCAAAGAGGACATGCATAATGATGATAGAAAGGAGAATCTCCTTACAAAGGATTATCCTTTATCATCTAATCATCCCTTTGGCCCTTATGAGTGTCCTTGCATTGTAAATTTTTAAAAAGTCCATGATAATAGTCCTTCACGGTTGAAAAATTCTTCTAGGGTTGGTTACGATATAATGTCAAAACAAGGTTATAGTGGAAAAGGACTTGGAAAACATGAACAAGGAATCAAAGTCCCTATTAACCCTCCTTCACAAGCTAGTATAGAAGGTCTAGAACATCCCCATAACTCACCTATGGATGATCTCCTTAAAGTTCAAATGCTCAAGGAATACTTAGCAAGACATAGAAACTATCATCCATCTAAGCATGCTTCTTCATCAAACAATCCTCCTCCTCTCTTACTGATTCTTTTACCACAAAAAAACAATCCTTCATATTCTATTATTGTCTCTTGCCTTATAGATACTGATAATGAAGATAAACTAGCTACAAGAATATTTTGGACATTGAAATATGATGAGAATATGGTTTTTCCTTTCATAATGTATAATAATAATTGCAAGCAAAAATGTGGTGATGTGTATTGTCTCTTTCATCATAGTTATTCTTATTCTCCTTGTGATTGTAAATTTTTTAAACAATTTGTTCAAGAGCCAATATTACTCTTCAATTGATCTTATACATTTTCTTGGTATACCAAAAGTGTCTTAACACTCTTCTCAACTTATTATCTTGTTCCTCACCTTATGACACTGATTATTTACCTTTATTTGGGGGCTCTTTGTCATGGATGGTTATTTAACTTCAATTCCAACAATATTTGGACAACAACATAATAGTTTATTTATTCTTGTCTCTATGCCTAGGGAGCAAGAATAGTTTTCTATCATTTTCTCCTTTCTAGTTAGTTTCATTTTTCATAACATGATGTCCTTTCTTGCATAGAATTATCCTTTATATGAGTACATGTGTGGTCACTGTTAGGACCTATTATTTGTTTGAAACAACAGATCTTTTATGCACAATCTCTCCTTAGAAGGTGTGTAATCCTTCTCTTTTTCCCTATGCTTGGGGACAAGGATTCTATCTTCTATCTCTTATCTTTTCTAAGGATCCACTTTTCCTTGGTTGAGTAGTAGTTTCTTCTGATACAATATCATTTATTTTGTGGAATTTCTTATTTTATCAAGGGTTCTCTCTTATGTAAAAGGTGTACATCCTTGAGTATATCCCCTTCCTCACTTGACGATGCATGTCTATTATAAACAAATCCCTCACTTTGGGGCTAAAAAGTGTGTTATCCTTCATCAAGAATCCCTTTACCTAGAAATAAGAGGAAGGTGTGATTTATTATTCTCCTTCCTTTCTTTTGGTCAATGATGTTATTTTTGTTCAAGATCTCCTCTTGGAGGTAGATGTCTTTGAGAAAAGATTTCTTCCTCCTCCTCCAAAGGATCTCCTTTACACTTGTTGCAATATATCTCACAATTATTTCTTCCTTGGCTCATATGAGTTATCCCTCTGATGCAAAGTGGGCAACTAGAAGGTAAGAAGACCCAAAACCATCCCTCTATGCTTGGTCTAAGGCCTATTACAACCCCACCACTAGGGTTCTACACACCCCATTGCAACCAATCACCTACTGCACTTCCTAAGGAGGGTTTGGACTGTTCAACAACTAAGATAACTCACCCTAGCCTTCCAACCAAGTTTGGAAGTCTCCTTTTTGCACCCATGTCAAGAAACCCCTATTTAGGCCTAATCCTAGTAGCCTTGCCAGACTGGTATTTCCCAAATCATTCAAAATTATCTCAAAACACTCTAGGAACAAACTACAGATTTTAATACCCTTTTGAGCTTTACATCCAATCCCAAGAGATTGAGGTTTTAATCAGCTCCAACACCCCTAAGCACCTACTAAGTTTGCAGACCTAATAGGCCTAACTATCTCTGTTGAAGAAAGAATATCAGTTGAAGCAAGATTATCAGTTGACCCTAAGTCCACAATGACTCTACATACCTTTCCACTTACCTTGCAAGTAGTTCTAAACAATCACTTCCTTTGTGGTGGCTCCTTGACGGCTGGTACCTTCAAGGTGAGTTCACACTTTGGGTCCTTGCTCCGGATCTGCATGTCTTGAAGGTGAGTTCACACTTTGGGTGTCCTCCTCTTGTGCCAAATGAACTCTTCTTTCTACACCTTGACTATTAGAACCTTTCTTTTTCGGACATCTGAATGATTGGTGCCCAACTTGATTACATGTGAAACATCTTTTGGTGAACACATTGGTTCCTCTACCTCCAAATCTACCTCAGCCATTTGGTCTTCTTCCTCTAAAACTACCCCTGTGACTTGGTTCTCCTTTAGATTCCTGATTACTTGACTCTCCTTGTGGTTTAGGAGATGTTCCTCTTCCACCAAATCTGCCTCTTCCTCTAAAGTTTCCTCCTCTTCCTCTACCTTGTTCGTCTCCCTTTCTTCTGAACTTTTCTCCAATTCTTAATGTCATTTGATAACATTTATGAACCGTCTCTTTCTCTTCCTCTACATTGAAGAGACTTAGTTCATTTTGAATGGCATACTTGAGGCCATTCATGTATCTTGCCAACTTTTGCTTCTCACTCTCTGGCACCTTTGCTCTTAAGGACAGTTTGTGAAACACCTCCGTGTATCCACTCACATCCAAATCCTTTTGTCTTAGGCTATGAAACTTCTTGTGCATTGTCACTTCATAATCCTCAGGTAAAAAATTCTTTTTTACCTCTGCAACCATCCTCTTCCATGATGAGATGGGGTTCTTCCTTTCTTCTACTCTCTCATTTTGCAAGAAGTTCCACCAACTAAGGGTGGATCCCTTCATCTTAGACTTGTCTTCATCTTTTGGTTCTCAAGCACATCTTTACACTCAAAGTGGTTCTCTAAGGCCTCCAACCAATCCATGACTTCCTCTGGGTTCATCTTCCCACTAAACATAGGTAGGCTTTCTTTGTCATCTTGGCTACCTACTCTCTCAAGGGCTTCAAGGAAACTTCTCTGATTTGCAGGTATCCTTTCTCTTTCCTACAAAAGGGAATCATCATCATTCTTTTCTTCTTCTTCATCAAAGTCTCCTTGCTTCTTGTCCATCTTACCCTTCAAATTATTTAATTATTTTCTCATCTCTTCATTTGCTGCTTCTTGCTCTCATACCAACTTGGCCAATTCAACATTGGTCATCCTTCTCCCATCACTAGTGTCTTCTCCTTCTGACATCTTGTAAATCTTCTTCTTCCACCCTGAAGAACATTTATGGCTCTGATACCACCTGATGCAGAGTGGGAAACTAGAAGGTAAGAAGACCCAAAACCATCCCTCTATGCCTGGTCTAAGGCTTATTACAACCCCACCACTAGGGTTCTACACACACCAATGCAACCAGTCACCTACGACACTTCCTAAGGAACGTTTGGAATGTTGAAAAACTAAGGTCACTCACCCTAGCCTTCCAACGAAGTTTGGAAGTCTCCTTTTTGCACCCGGGTCAAGAAACCCCTATTTAGGCCTAATCCTAGTAGCTCCATCAGACCGGTATTTCCCAAATAATTCAAAATTCTCCCAAAAAAATCTAGAAACAAATTACATATTTGAATACCCTTTTGGGATTTACATCCAATACCAAAATATTGAGGCTTGAATTGGCTCCAACACCCCTAAGCATCTACTGAGTTTGCAGACCTAATAGGCCTAATGAGGCCTGTTTTCCAAAGCAACTACTTGAAGATGGGGTTGCATAACCAAACTCACCACTTGGAAATGTTCCCTAGGCCTCTAATAGACAAAATACACCATTATACCGATCACCAAACACTCCTTAGGTGATTGTTTGTTCATTCCTCCTTGTAGGCTAGACTAAACACATTGTCTTGTTTAGCCTAGGTTTTGGTGGTAACTACACCTACCCTTACTCCCAGATTCCACCCTTTTTAAATATCAGTGTACACACCGCTAACTTGAACTTTCCAAGAGGCCATTAAATTCCACAAAGGAATTTTCAAGTTAGAACCACATCTTTGGTGAAACCCTATGAACCAGGGTTTGGGATGACAGTTTTTGGTAAACTGCCCACAACTCGCTCCAAACTCTATCAATTGGAGTCAGGCCACTTGCATTTGAACTTGCACTCAAACCACAATCCAACCAATTCAAAATTCCATGCAATTAAATCCTCTGTCAAATCGTATAGTACAGAAAATAATGGAAATTAGGTAAAATACTCTTGCTAAAGTGGGGGATAAATGTAGCATTGTAAATTGCACCCATTTGCAATTTATTGCTCAATTAGGCCCTCTTTTAGCATGCATGGCTTCCCACATATGGTTTTTCTCATCACAACCCAATTCAACATATCATTCATGAATCTCCTCCTCATTTCAGACCTCGTGTGATAATTTGAGTCTGCTTTAAAGGGAACATGACACCTACGATGCCCCATTCCCCTTAGATTGGCCCCAAATTGAAATCACATAATGATCAAGTGGATTGGGTAGGAAATAGTTTCTTGTGTTAGCGTGATCTATGTTTTGTACCCCAAAATGCTTGAGATGGGTATATAAGCAAGTTATCCTCTTCATTTGGGTAATTCCACATCAATGAATAAGGCAAACTTGAGATCAAGCATTCAAGCATTCAAGTATTCAACATTCAAGGCATTTCATCCCACTACATTCTTCATTATGGCTACCTTCAACAAAATTCATGGAAGCATTTCTTTTATGAAGTCCTTTTAGGCTTTTTGTGTGGAGTCATGCTATTGCATCAACATTCATGATCATCTTCAAAGAAGCATTTGCACCATCAAGATATAAGACACTTCCATTTTTAGATCTAGCCTCTGCTACCTAACGACACACTTTTCTTTCAATTTCAATTCAAGGTTAATTCCAAAATTGGGGTTTGACTTAGGCAAACCCCTTTCTCACCAACAATTTCCTCTATTTTTTGTGTGTAGGAACAAGTGGTGAAGCTACGAAAAAGAGGTGCAAAATCATTAAACAAAGATCTACAGTCTATAATTCGTCAGAGCCAAAACTAACGGTAGTGGGCTGAGCTAGGTAAATGAGTTCTAGGAGTGAGTCAAGCTAGGCAAGTGAGTCCCTCTACTTTTGCCTCAAATTTGGTCTACAGATTAGTCATAGCCTGTATTACTGCATACTTTTCTGGAATCGAGTTATCAATCCATTACACACAAAAAATGGTCAATTCCTCATCCTAATCTATCATTTGTAAAGTCACTTCCAACTCATTGTGAAGGACTGTTTCATCCACTTTGTTCTTGAATCATTTTGAGCCTAGTAGATCATCTTCCTTCCAATGTAAGAGTGGAATAGACCTAAGATTCTTAGTTTGCATGCAAAGACTAGTGAACCCTATTTCACTACCTTACAATTTTGTACTCTTATAAAAGATGCATTTTCTCAATTGGATGTCAATGGTTCTTTAACTAAGACTTTTAATCTTGAAATATCTACTAGCTAGGTATGCCCCCTATCCCCTACCTTGTTTTCTATTGCATCTAATGTCATATACTACTTGCTCAGAGAAACATCCCTTTCCCCCAAAGTCAAGGGAATCTCCCTCCCAAACATGGATGATCTATTAAACATCCAATTCACAGATGATACTACTTTATTTATTGAACTCGATGAAGAAAATATGAACTCCCTCATGAATAAACTCTATAGACACTAAAAAATGGTCTACACCTGTGTCGTTTGTCTTTAATTCATCGCATGTGTAGTTTTCACAATTCGTTGATTCTGTCTCACTTCTCCTTTCCTATTTTATGTCTAGTTTATATCATTTTCTCCCCATTTCAATTCTATGATATCAATTTGTCCCAAAATCCATTCTTTTGATGTCATTTCATCCCTATTTCAATTCAATGACATCAATTCATCCCAAAAACGTGTCCCAGTGATGTCAATTCGTTCCCATTTTGATCATGTTCTAGACACCTAAAATTGTCCTATTTAATTAGATAAATATTTTTATTTAATTAATTATTTAATCCTAAGTCTTCTATTAATTAAATAATTTTCATTTATTTAATGAATTCATTTAACCTTTTCTAGCCTATTCTCATTTAAATAAATATTTTTTACTTATTTAAATTATCCTTTCCCTAAATTAAATAAATACTTTTATTTATTTAATTGGTCCCACTTCCTCTATTAATTAAATAAATATTTATTTAATTAATTAATTCATTAGCTTTTTCCTCTATGACATGTGTCATTTATTTCTTAATGTGCCTTTATCTACCCTTTTCATTATTTTATTATTTCTTCTGTCTGCCCTTTAATCTTAGCCGACCATTTCTTTATTTCACCTCTTTATCTTATCCCTCCATTTTCTAAAGCATCTTCTATATTAGAGGATTATTTCATCATTATCAATCCTAATCTATCCTTATGCAATCAAGCCTTCTTGTGATCAAGCGACTTCACAACCACAATCCGTTCTTTCTTGAGCTCTTGTGCACACATAAAATCTGAGAGCAAATATATTAAACAAGATCAATGAAGATAGGAGACAATGGAGATTGAAACCCTACTTGGCATGTGAATGGTAATATTGTTCATTTGTTGATTTGCATGTTCTTAGGTATCTTCATTGGTGTATAGTGGATGTTTCATTATAGGACTAGGGTTTATTTTGGTTGGATCTTTGTGGATTTACAATAGTTTATTGTCATTATTTTTTATTGTATACACCTGCAACATCATTTTCTCCCAAAACCTATCCTAATGGCATCATTTTCTCCCAATTTTAGTCTCATGGCATCATTTTGACCTCACTTCATGCCCCATGGCATCATTTTGGTCCCATTTCGTGTCCTTTCACTTGCTTTGACCCAATTTGTCGGTTTTTCCCTAATTCTTCCCAATTCTTCCCATTTTCTTGCTATTTCCTTCCAATTCTTCAATATTCTTTCCAATTTTACCCAATTTGACTTAATTTGACCAAATTAAGGTCTCTAGATGTCAATTTGAAGTATTTGCCTATTAGGTTTACTTAATTATTTAATTACTTAAACCCTCTTTCCTACTAACCCTTCTTCTAAATTTTAGATAAATAAATTTGATATTTATTTATTTACCCTATTGTCCTATTAATTAAATGAATTCATTTTATTTAATTATCTAACCCATAAATATGAATAAAAAAATTAATAAATTATATTTATTTATTTATCACATTTATCTTTATTTATCATATTTATCTTCTTCTAAAATAGAGATAATTAATAATTTTATTTATTAATTCTCCATAATATATGATTTTCATGAGGAGATATTTAATAAATCTAATTTATTAATTATCTCTATTTATCCTCTCATATGGGGATAATCCTCACTAATCATTTTTAAATTCTTCTATTTATCCTAATTATTAAATCTCCATAATATCTTCAACCTACTAATTCGATCTTGATGAGAAGATAATTAAAAATATATATTTATTAATTATCAATAATATCTTCTCCTCGACTTTCTTCCATTTTCATTCATCTCTTGAATGACAACTTTGTTGTGTGCTTAATCATGTCCGTTTGATGTCCCAAAAATTAACTCGATCTTGGTCATCCATCAAAATTCGTATTTCTATAAAAGGAGGCCTCATTTCTCTGTCAATTCATTTAGTTTTAGCGTCATTATTCTGTCGAATCATCTAAAAATATAATTTTCTCATCATCACTCTATCAAAATAATCATCTAGTTTTAGCATCATTATTTTATCGAATATTTTAGCAATTTACTTTTAGCATCACCACTTTGTCAATTTAATTTGAATAATCACACTTCTAGTAATCTCACCATCATGCTACTTGCTTTCATTTGTTTTCATGCACCTTGCATTGTGAGAGGAATATACCTATATTAGAGAAGAAAAGAGAAGCAACATAATTTAATTGAAGAAGAATGGAAGAGATGGTTTGCATCATGTTTTTTTTCTTTAATTTTGTTGGTTAGGTTAGGTTTGGTTTGCATGTTTGATTAAGTTTTGTGATTAGCTTAGTTTTTTATGCATGATCATTAATTTTGATGAATACTAAGAGGGAGGGGGTGAATTAGTATGCCAAAAATTATTGTACTTAAACACTTTACTAGACTACCAGTAAACCGGTAAAATAGTTTAGCAGACAAACTGGTTAGCACACATGCAAACCAAATAGAAAATAATGCATTCAGCCACAGAAGCACAAACACCATAACACGAGAGATTTTGACATGGAAACCCAAATGGGAAAAACCATGGTGAGATGGAACTCACAAGTAACTATCTGCATAATAGGAACCAGACTGGTTAAGGTCAGACCGGTTAAGGTCATACAATGTTCTTTACCAGAATAGATCCTGTTAGGAATCTCAATCTTTGTTAGGAGATAAGTCTGGTTAAAGACTACCTTGCTAGAGGGTTTTAGATCCACAGATGTGAACCACCTTGTTAGAGGATTTACAAAAGGATTTTGGACCTACCTGGTTAAGGGCTTTAGACTTGTCGAAGATGTGAGTAATCAACAAGTGAGTGATCTAGTAAATAGCACAGATTGCTTGGTTAGATCCTTGATAGCTCATTCCTAATGCATTACAACATTACTTCAGTCTTCAACACATTCACTCTCTACCTCTTCTCACAGACCTAAACTTTTTCTATATTCACTTACAAAAACTCTTTAACCACCTTAAACCCTAGCAACTACCTAAAACCCTAGACATCATGTCCTTATCAAGGAATCTGATTTCATGTCGGTCCAATAGGATTACATTACAATTTCCCAGGTTCAATGCATCTAGACATATTCTGTAACACGACACAAAAAGCACCGTTAAAGTGTCGGCACCGCCGAACAATCAGTGGAAGGTAACTCATCACAAAATGTCGGTTGGTAACTCATCACAGAGTATTACCGGTTCATACAAAATACCGGTTAAAGAAAAATATCGGTTGCCGGTTTGACAATAATGAAGACTGGGAAATATGAGTTGTGCCGCTTCATTCCTTTGTACCGCTTGAGATCCTCGAACCGCTTGGGGTCTTCATACTGCTTCAGATTGGTAAACACTTTCTACAAAACACTGATAGTCTAAAGACTATAATACATCATACCGGTTGGAACAAATACCAGTTGAGCTTTAACTCATACATACAAAAGTGATCTCAATGCAAGTGTGTGTCCATCAATGACAATCACAACATTAATCATAAAAAATGCCAACAATCTCCCCCTTTGGCATTGATGGCAACACTTAGGCAATATTTTGACATCTAAGTGTTTTACAACAAAAATATGCCATAATCAAAATTACTCCCCCTAAGCATATACACTATCCCTTTTGCAAACAAAACAATGTATAACTATTTGTGTATAGAGATAGACATGAAGATATACAGAGCATACATCAAAATTTTAAATACCAGAATACTTCTCCCCCTTTGCCAACAATGACAAAGTACAACTGAAAAATCTCTGTTTCCATTTGGTATTAAAATAATAAGAGTTTATGACAATAAAGAGGAAAACTTGTCAAAAACTGATTTAAAGTCCTGCAAAAATTGTTTCATAGATAAGGACCAGGACTCAAGTAGGGAGGTAGCCACTTCTTTCTTTGTCTGCATCTGGGAGACCTGTTCTTCCATGGCATCTATTGTGCTCATCTCTTGAGTCATCGTTAAGGCATCCAGATTGAGATAACATTTCTGAAGTATTTGCAAGCATGGGAGTAGAACCAGTTGTAGTTCCTGCAAATCTCGAGTCTGGTTGCTGATTTCCAACTCTATTTTGGCAGACTGGATATGAAACTGGTGAACGGTTTGCCCATAAGCTGTAAAAGAGTCATATGGCGGCTTGAAGGTGCTCATGTATAACTGCAAGTCAGATTATAGCTTTTGCTTTTGTACAAGCACATCATCATAGAAGAGATGGGGTTGGAAAATTTTACTCAGTAGTACATTCCCCTCATCGAGAGCATCCCTTATATCTTTTTGAGCTTTTTGCAGATCGGACCGGAGCTCATTTAGCTTTTTCACCAGGGCAATGTTGAGAGCCTTTGGATGCTCTTTCTTGGCATTTGCCTCTGCTACCTCTTCTAGGCTCTACACCTGATCATCCACTATGGTGCATAGGAGCTTCAATTGCGCCAATGTTGAATCAATATTGGGGAGGTTTGTGCTGGGTAACAAATCAGTAAGAGTGTCCACCGCAGCTTGGATCACATCTTGCTCCTTCTTCCTCCTTATCACTTCAAGGCATTCTTGAGCAACCTTAATGCTCTGTAGTAGCTCCATTTCATTTACAAACTGGAGGTCAATAGGACTGGTGAGGTCAGCTAGTTTGGCTTGACTACCGGTTGCCTTTGGAGTCTCCATCTGAGTGCTTTTTGCCGCTTCTTCTTTCTCTTCTTCCTTCTTTTTCCTCTTTGCTTCTTTTCTCTTCTCCTCTACTTTATCCTCCTCTGCTTTCTTCTTCTCCGCTTCCTTTCTCTTCTCCTCTTCTTTATCCTCCTCTGCTTTCTTCTTCTCTTCTTCCTTTCTCTTCTCCTCTTCTTTATCCTCCTCTGCTTTCTTCTTCTCCGCTTCCTTTATCTTCTCCTCTTCTTTCTTCTTCTTTGCATCTTCTTGTTTCTTTTTCTCTTCTTCCTCTTTTCTCTTTTCCTCCTCTTTCTTTTTCTTCTCATCCTCTTTTCTCTTTTCCTCTTCTTTCCTTTTCTCTTCATCTTCTTTTCTCTTTTTCTTCTCTTTCCTTTTCTCCTCATCTTCTTTCTTTTTCTTCTCCTCCGCTTGCTTCTTTGCTTCCTCCTTTTTGTCCTCTGCTTCCTTTTTCTTTTCTACCTGTTCTGCCTGCTTCTCCTATCCTGTTTCTTCTGATGGTGTATCCTGAGTAACATTTTCCCCATCTAAGGCATCTACATCAATGGGATCCATTTGTTTTGTGACCGGTTCTTCTTCACTTTCATACACTACATCTGGTTTGCTAGTTTCCATTTCTCGCTTAGCTTTTCTATTGGCTTCAGCCACTTGATGCATATTAAGAGCTTCTTGAGCATGAGTATGTGTATCCTTGATCACTTCTTGACCCTTTCCTTCCAGTAACAAGAGTCTTCTTCTTCTCATGAAGAAGAGGCCTTTGTATTTATTCATAACTTTGAAAAGTGCTGAATTAGATACATCAGGAAAATGTTGAGCAAATATTTTCTCCCTCATTTCCTGTTCCTTTACTATGGCAATGCGCCATTTATTGTCTAAAGAATGATACAAAGAATCTAGTGTCTCAGATCTAATTTTTGAAGGCGACTGGTCATTAACACACAAATACTTAATGATTTCTTATTCAACTGCTTCCTTTTCATCATTATTAAAATCATCAAAACAATCAATTAAATCATTTAGCACTTTTCTCCTAATGTTCTTTATAGTTCTTTGACAATGTGTCAAAGGTTTGTAAGAAGAAATGTCAATATTTACCAGTGCAGATGATGCTGGTTCATTCGTTGTCTTTTTCTTTGTTTGCCTAGTCTTCTTCTTAGGCAATTCTTTTGACACAGTTTCTTCTGAGTCAGGTGTATTGTTTTTTTTCTTACGCTTCCTCTCGAAGACTTTTGTAGGTGCCGCTTCCGGTTTCTTCTTAACTGGTGACCTCTTGGTCACTTTGGGACTGGCTGCAGTAACCGGTGCCGATGCTGAAGGCACTACCTTTCCTTTCTTTTCAGAGGGTTCTACAACCGGTGCAACCCTTTCCAAATAGGTGTCAGTTCTCTTTTCCTTAGGATCAAGGGGTGAGGCAAGTAGGGTAGAGGCATACCCGTCCAGCATATCATACATCACCTCATAGCCCATAGGCTCCACATCTTCCTATTTGGGCTCAATAGCCTCTATTATGCATTCATCCACTTTGATGATAAAGCATATGTCTTCTTCATATTTCTTGACAATTTCACTGGATATCCTCATCCTTAGGCTCATCTTGCTTCTGAACTCATCAAAGTGCTTGTTGAAAACTTCAAGGTAACCGGTTCCAACTGCTTGCAGGCTCTCCTTGATTTGTTTTGTTACTAGTTGTCGGTAGACCACTGAATATCACCTACTCCTAGAAAGTAGCCTTGAAAGTAAACGAACAACCGAACCAGTAGTTGTCCAAACTTGAATCTCAATGCATTGTCCTGTTTGATTGACTTAAGATTAAACATAAGTTGTCTTTGCATACAAGTGCACAGATCAAATGATGCATCCTCCTTGATCATCTTGTAAGTGACATTTACTGCTGCAGCAGAGACAAAATTAATTCTACTAGCAGAGAACGTCTGGTAACCTATCACCATGCAGACATACTTGACCAGATCATCCTTGATTGAGTTGACGGTCATGCCACGTGAGTTGCTCACTAAACCGATGAGCTTGGACATTTCAGTCTTGCTGACCTTCCTTAGGGCTGGCACTTCCCCTGTATTGCAGAAACCGGTGACAACATGAATCGCTTCCGGTGTGATATCATGTGTTCTCTCAAGATACATCTTGTCACCATGAACTCTGCTCAGAATGATTCGAATGTGGTCATCTGTGAAATCCTCTAGGAAGGAAACCACATTGTGAAGTTTCTTCTTCTCCAAGATGCTATACTCCGGTTTGATCTTTTTATCCTTCCCACAGAATAGACCTAGCTGAGAATGGATCACAAGAGACCCTAGGTCTTCGATTTTGCAGTCTATGTAATCAGAAATCCCTTCTTCTACTATAACACCAGCCGGTACTTGAGACAAGGCATTATAATTTGACTTTCATTGAATGAAGTCCATAGAATCAACAGTTGCACTAGAACTATCATGAGATGCAGAAGCCATGATAAAACAAAAAAACTTGAGAATTACCTTTCAAAAGTCGAGAATTTAGGGCTTGCAAATTCCATTTCACCTCACACTTCGTTGGTTGTTGAATCACCACTTTGAGTTCTTCTCTTGACCGTTTGATATTTGCTTCTGAATCTTCTTCAGGGTTTCAAAATTTCTTTGAATCGCAACACAAATCACTTTTTCTTCGCTCTGCACTTGAAAAACTTCTTTGCTCAAAAAATGATAGTGAGAAATGATTTGAAAATTCCTTTTAAACATATTCCTCACCTACCGTAATAAATGCTCCACCATTAGGGCATAAACCCTAATTTGCCTGTTACCATTTTCAGTCTTCTACCAAATGACAGGTGTCACATACCTGTTAAGGTCCTTTACCGGTATAAACCAGGGGTTCGAAACATTTCACCGTTTGCTCCCCCTAAGCTTTTCTAATGCTTAGTTTGTTGGTTCTGTGAATTCCACACTAGGTGCAGAAACTGATTCTTCTTCCAACTCCAGGTTTTGTTCATATTTGCTTGAACAGTTTCAATATCAATCTTTCCTTCCAGAGTGACCGGTATGTCATTTGATATGTTCTTTCTTGTTCTGCAGAATCTGGCAATGTGACCTGATTTGTTGCAATGATAACAAACCATTCCAGGTGCTCTCCAAGGTCCATTATTCATGTTACCATTCTTCCTCCTGCATGTTCCAGCAGTGTGACCATGACAATGATAGACCAAACAGTTTGCTCTCCATCCGATTGCCGCTTGATAGCCACCACTTCCTGACTGATGATTAAAGGCATTAAACTGGTTTTGATTCTAGTTCACAAAAGGTTCCGGACTAACTCCTTGAGTCCTCTGAGGATATCTTCCACTGTTGTTCATAACAGACCTGCATTCAGATGCTCTATGCCCAAACTTGTTGCATGCATAACAATTACCATTGAACTTATTAGATCTAGGTACATTGTTTATAAAGTAAGGAAAATTATTTTAGGCTTTGCTTCTACACACATTGGCAGTATGTCCTTCTTTAAGACAGTTAAAGCAAACAGGTTTAAACTTTTGCTTACCTTTATCCTTTGATGTCGGTTGTTTCTTCGATGCTCCAGCATTTGTACCAGAGGTCTCACCTTCCTCATGACCGCAAAAAGCAATTCCATCAGTATTCTTGACAGGTTTAGCTGATTCAAGCTTTTGCTCTAGCTTAACAGTACTCTTATTGAACTTAGCAAGTATTTCCTTTGACTCAGAGAGTTCTTTGGAAATAGCAGCATCTGTTTCCATCAAGTTTGCATTCTTGGAGATGGTCATGTTCAGTTCTCCTTGTATGTCTTCCTTTTCCACTTTGCTCACATGGAGTTGAGCAGTTAGGGCACTGATCTCTTGCTTCAGTTTGGAGATTTCATGATCTTTGTCTTTTACCAGATCTTCAGCTTTCCTCTGGTTCTCAAGCTCTTGGCACATTCGAATAGTCAGTCCTTCCAACTCCTTTCTTAGGTTGGAATTGGATTCATTCAACTTTTCTACTTCTTGAATCAAGGCTTCCATGTCGGCTTCATCAAAAGAACTATTTTCAGATAGCTCCATCAATTTTTCAACATATTCTCTCTTTTTTGCTTGAGAAGCCTTATATTTGACCATAAGATCATCATAGGCTTGCTCAGACTAAGTGAGCCGATGAGTAAGTTCCCTCATAGTGTATTCCCCCATATCTCTTTCCAAGTGGTTAGACTTATAGAAAGGTTGGCTCTAATACCAATTGATGAATACTAAGAGGGGGGGTGAATTAGTATGCCAAAAATTACTGTACTTAAACACTTTACTAGACTACCAGTAAACTGGTAAAATAGTTTAGTAGACAAACTAGTTAGCACACATGCAAACCAAATAGCAAATAATGCATTCACCCACAGAAGCACAAACACCATAACATGAGAGATTTTGACGTGGAAACCCAAATGGGAAAAACCACAGTGAGATGAAACTCACAAGTAACTATATGCAGAATAGGAACCAGACCGGTTAAGGTCAGACCGGTTAAGGTCATACAACGTTCTTTACCAGAACAGATCCTGTTAGGAATCTCAATCTTTGTTAGGAGATAAGTCCAGTTAAAGACTACCTTGCTAGAGGATTTTAGATCCACATATGTGAACCACCTTGTTAGAGGATTTACAAAAGGCTTTTGGACCTACCTGGTTAAGGGCTTCAGACTTGTCGAAGATGTGAGTAATCAACAAGTGAGTGATCTAGTAAATAGCACAGATTGCTTGGTTAGATCCTTGATAGCTTGTTCCTAATGTATTCTAGCATTACTTCAGTCTTCAACACATTCACTCTCTACCTCTTCTTGCAGACTTGAACTTTTTCTATATTCACTTACAAAAACTCTTTAACCACCTTAAACCCTAGCAACTACCTAAAACCCTAGACATCATGTCCTTATCAAGGAATCTGATTTCATGTCGGTCCAATAGGATTACATTACAATTTCCTAGGTTCAATGCATCTAGACATATTATGTAACATGACACAAAAATTACTGTTAAAGTGTTGGCACCGTTGAACAATCGGTGGAAGGTAACTCATCACAAAATGTCGGTTGGTAACTCATCACAGAGTATTACTGGTTCATACAAAATACCAATTAAAGCAAAATACCGGTTGCCGGTTTGACAATAATGAAGACTAGGAAATATGAGTTGTGCCGCTTCGTTCCTTCATACCGCTTGAGATCCTTGAACCGCTTGGGGTCTTCATACCGCTTCAGATCGGTAAACACTTTCTGCAAAACACCAATAGTCTATAATACATCATACCGGTTGGAACAAATACCGGTTGAGCTTGAACTCATACATACAAAAGTGATCTCAATGCAAGTGTGTGTCCATCAATGACAATCACAACATTAATCATAAAAAATGCCAACAAATTTTTCATAACCCAATTTCCTAATTGGTATTCTAGTGAACCTAATGTGAATGTGCATCCAAACTAATCAACTTTTGTGTTTCTGATTGTGCGTAGATGTTGAAAAGAAGATTTTCCATCTCTCGAGTAATCCAAGACCAAACCTGTATAGTTGGAGTCTAGACCTTGCCAATTGGAGCATCTCATTGTACAATTGGAGCCTAGAACTACACATTTGTCAGTTGTTCTTGCACAATTGATAAAGATTTATGCACATTTGATCAAGATTTCAGTGCATTTGATCAAGTTTTCTATGCATTTGACAATTGTACTTAATTTTTGTTAATCCTTTCTTGCATGCAAGGTTTTTTAGGGTTAGGTTGATTAAATGCAAATTATTTTGTGAATAGGCTTCTCATCTACATGGATTTGGGAAGAACTAACATGTGCATGCAGGGTTTAGTTTGATTTGAATGCTTGATAATCAAATTTTTTGATTTAAGGTTAAAATAAATCCAACAACCTTCACAAAGTCTAAATAGGAGTTGAATGAACCTCACATAGCATAGTTAGGGGTCAATTTGAAATCAATTTCTTATTTTAGGTTGTTAAGTGTTTAGAGGTTGTCCAATTTAGTCTAATTAGGATCTCAATTTAGTTTCAATTTGTCATTCCAACTTGCAAGTTGGTTAAAATGAACAATAATCATCACGTAGCTTAATTAGGACTTGAATTGGAATCAACTTCACATTTCAATTCACAAGGTTCTTAAAAGGACCTCAATCTAGCTAATTAGGGTTTCAAATTGTTTTCAAAGTTTTCATTTCATTTAGAAAAGTTGTTAATATAAAACCTCATTTAGCTTAATTAGGACATTATTTTGCATTTAGGACATCCAATTTTGTTAAAAGTTTAAAATAATGAATCAAAATTGTTCTCCTTGGTGAGAATGTGACCCTAGTCCTCCATCCCAACTTAGGCTTCCAAGATAAGGAAGAAGACAACATTATCGAGTTGATTACCCTCTCATAGAAAACAAAAAAAGTTATGATGATGTAATAGATGAAAATTAGGCTTGCCTTAAGGTCAAACCCTTGGTTTGGAATTAACCCTAATTGAAATAGAAATTTAACTTGAATTGAATTGGAAAAGCTTACCTTTTGAGGGCAAGGCTGAATTACTTGAATGCAGATTAATATACCTCTAATAGGTGATGCAATTCTCTTAGGATAAGTCCTTCATGTGTTGGTGCAATAACATGATAAATCACATTCCATCATGAAATCATAGATAAAACACAAGTTGAAGATGCCTTGATGTAGTTTGTTGCTCCTTGAATTAGATCTACTCTTGAGGAAGAATATTTTCTCTTGTTTTGATGATAATGCTAGCATAAAAAATGTAATGTTGAAAATGAATTGAGAGGGATACCTTATATAGGGATTTCATAATTAAAATCACCATTAGGCTGACTTAGGATTGATATATTTTCGCATGGAGCTAGATTTGAATTAGAAAAGACTGCCAAATTATCCTTCTGCAATTTGGGGGAAAAAGTTTGGGACTGTGGTGGTGGTTGCCACAATCCTATCAACTTTTTTTTGAATTTCCAGGGATGTGATATAATGGGATTCTAATGCAGAATCCAACTCAGTGGCTCAAATCAAGATGTGTAGATATGCAAAATATGTTTTGAGAGTTGAAATTAGGGTAAGATTAGGATTAAAATAATAAAAGGCTCACCTAGAATTAAGGGCCCAAATAAGAGTGTGATGGTGTAATAAAATGGAATAAGACTCATAATATTGATTTAAATCAGTAAGGGTCCTATAATGCATAAAAGAAAGAAAAATACTAAAATAGGTGCTAGGAGAGTGTGAAATTGGACACACTAGTAAAGGTGTACAATTTACGACACTCCACTTAGCCCCCACTTTAGCGAAGTATGATCTTAGGGTCATACTCTCGGTAAAGTAGAAATGAAGGGATAGAGCATCTGAGAGAAAGACAAACTAGGGGTAGGATAATGTTGAGGGGCTATCAAAGCCATCAAGTAGAGGATCCTATCAATCCATTCAAGTAAACATCAAGTATAAACAAAAGAAAACAACATTAGTACTAAAACACAAAGCTCCAAGTCAACTAGTTGAAGAGACCTCCATAATCAAAATATCTCAACTGCTAATATCATTCTTGGCATGTTATTGTAGGAGCACAAGTGGACTTATAGAAAGAACAAGGACACACACTAGTTGAAATCAGAAGAAACCATGATCCAACACTGTCAAATGTGTGTTATGCTATGGGTTCATGGGATAAAAAGAAGGAACATGAATTCCACAGGCTAGCAAGCTGCCTCAAGCTAGGTGATACATGTTGAAGAGGAAATTTAGAATAGTCTAGCTATGTATTGCTAGTTCCACTCACCCTTTTTCATATGGTATTGTCTAGTTTTGAGAATGCAATATGAGGATGCAACAACCCATATAAGAAAAATGATGCATAAAATAAGGATGAAGCATAAGGATGCAACAATCTCATGTTGATAAATGAAATGATCATTAAGCATGAGGATGCAATAACCCCATAAATGAAGGATAACATAGGGATGAAACATGAGTATGCAATAATCCCATATTAATAATCAATAATCGAAAATACAACTAGGAGGTTGTATATATGCTCCCCCTTAAGATGTCAACATAGTCCTATGTTGATGTCCTAAGGTAGATAGAAACAAGGATACCCACCTTCAACACCAAGGAGATATCTGCTAAGCAATAATGCATGCACTCCAAGCTAGGAAGAAAGATTCCTAAATGGGCTTCATTTCTATAAGCAAGGAAGAGATAATTGTAAAAGAGACATATTGTAATAAATGTAAAGGGATATTTTTGAGGGATACATGATTAACAAAGGAGGAAGATATATTTGCATAAAGATATCCAACTCCAAAAATAGAGGGGATCTTTAATAAGGATGACATCTTAAAAAGGATTGGAGTACTAATAATACGCACATTTTCTAATGTTTAGGAAAAATTGGATTCTTAGTGAAGGATTGCACAATTTCACTAAGGAGAGATTATTCATAAGGGATGCACCTTTTCAAACCAAAAAATAGATCCTAAACAAGGAACATGCATGTACTCGCATGAAGAATAATTATATGCAAGAAATGACATCAAATGAAAGATGCAACTCAACAAAAGGAAAGGTGAATCCTTGAAAGAGAGAAGGAGAATTGAAATATTATTCTTCCCCCCCAAGCATGGAGACAAGGACACCAAAGAGAGATCATTTATAAAAGACACACACTTCTAAGATAAGGAAAAGATCCTCATTAGGGATACATTTTCCTATAAGAGGGATGTGATCCTCAATAGGGATATGTGCATCCACAATAAAGAAGGGTTCATTATAAAAGATAACAAAGATAAGAATTGAAAAGATATTCTTGACCTCCAAGCTTGGAGACAAGAAGAAAAATGATATTATGTTGCTACCTAAGTATGATTGCACTTGAAATTATACCATCATGAATGACAATGAGCCCCCAATAGGTAACCTATCAGTGTCACGTAATGAGGAGCAACATAACGACCACTAATATTATGTAGAAGTTGTAAAGGGGAAAAATTTGATTTGGCAATTTGCAACATAGAAGGGAGAAATCACCAAATCAATTTTACTTTAAAACCCTTTACATTCAAAAGAAGGAAGGGAATCCACTAGATTCAATCAGAAATCAAATAAGGATTGAATACTGAATGGATTGATTAATTGTTGTGGGGTTTTCCTCTCTTTTGTAAGTTAAAATATTGATTTGGAGCAAAGTGCTGAAAAATGAAGGTAAAACTGAGAAAATAGTGAGCTACAAATGTGGGATCGAGGTAGGCGCCTGGAATTGGGTAGTATAAGTTATGTCGAATTTGACCCTTGAAAAAGCTCCTAAAAAGTCGGGACTAGGACACGACACCATGGTCCTCCGAACTTTTTGCGTGTCGAAAAGGGTTGATTCATATCTATGAATGAAGCTTATTATAAAGAGTATAGCTTTGTACATGTTTCCTACACATAGAAAGAAGGGGAAATAGGTTGGGAATAGGGGCTTGCCTTAGGTCAAACCTTGATTTTGGAATTAACCATTAAATTAAAATAAATTTAATTGAAATTATTGAAAGGAAAGGATCTCCTTTTGAGGGAGATGCTGAATTATGACTAAAAATTGAATGATTATGCCTCCTTGTGAAATTTTGCTTGCCTCAACATGGAATTAGGGTTTCATGAAATAGGATGTAGATCTCCACTTCAATGCTTGAATCTTGACTTTATTGCTGCTCCAAGGCTTGAAGGAAGACTAAAAATGTTCAATTTCTCTTGAATGCTTGATTTCTTGATCTCATGTGTATAATGTATGCTTGTTGTAATTGATGAATTGTCAAATAAGAGGGGAAATCCTCTTTATATACTTTCACGTTGAGAAAACTAATTGATTTTCTGACATGAGCAAACACGAAGAGGGAATTCCCACTCAAATTTGAAATGTGAAAATGGGTTTAAAGGGGCCCAAAAATGAGGGGGTCCATGGAGTGGTGTCAGGGTCCTATTGAGGACCAGGGCACCACGCCCTAGTCCTGCCCTATTTTGGGGCAAGGATAAAGTGTCGAATGCATATAAAATGTTAAAAATGATGCAATACGGAAGGGGCATGAGCATAATCAAGTCCCATGTAGGCCAAGGGGTTCAAATGCTAAGGTAAGGACCTACTGTGGTCGAAATTGCAAAGGGGTGCAATTTTAGGATGCTACAAAAGGAATAAGAGGAGAGTCCAACTTATTGTCATCGAATATTTAAATTATACCAGTTACAATAAGTTGTTGAATTTTATCTGCTAAATCATGACATTTATTAGTGACATAGCCAGGGATTTGATGATACTTGTGAAAAGGAGGATTGTGTTGATTTTTCTTATGATTCTTTCTTTTATTTTTTAGCAAGAGATTAATCAAGTGGCTTTAAGAAGCTCACACAAAATACTCTCATGTTGTGATGAGAAGTTGTAAGAAGACATAGATGTATTAGACAAAATGGGGAAGGGGATGTCAAAAAAGGAGGACTTTGGAAACCTAGACCTTCTATAGATTTATTATGACCATCAAAACTTTGTTGCACACAACTTAAACCATGTCCATTGTATTAATGCGTAAAATCAAATATACATGTTTAAATGTCTAGAGGAGAGGGTTCATTATTAGTGTTAAAGTATAAAGATCCCCCATCATCATCAAGACATGTATTGGAAGGAGAAGTGAGAATTGGTTTATAAGAAGTTTGGATAAATGACACACAAGGCTCCTTCAAGGCTTCATTCTTAGATTGAGGGATCTTATACTTATTGAAGAAAGGTATTAAGTCCAGTGTACCTAAATTATTTTCTAAGGAAGCATCATTGATAGGAGATTATGTTGTTGAACAAATAATATTATTAAAGGGAGAAATGCATTCTACTTCATCATGAACAAAATCATAAGGATTAGGATCAAACTTTACTGTGTGAATTCCTTGATATATATGAATTTTATAGTGTGATGAAGAGAAGAGGGACTTATTTCATAGCATAAATCCACGGTTTACCTAGAAGAAGGTTATAATTAAAATGGTTGGGCATGAAATGAATAAGAATAGGTAAAGTCACGGGTCCTAGTTTGATAGGTAATAAGACTATACCAAGTGACTCTTTAGGAACATTATCAAAGCCACAAACACAAAGAGGGTCAACTTGAATAGAAGAATGATCCTAATTTATCTTGTCTAATAAGTTAACACAACAAATGTTAGGTAAAAGTACAAAACCATGTCACATTTTTATACAGGAAATGGCCAATGCTAATTCAAATTTTTAAATTGAATCAATAGAAAGTGAAATATATTAATGCTAGTAGATTTCCACAATCCATGAGATTGATTTGTGCTACTTTTGAATTCGATTATGTGAGAGTATTTTTTTCATCACTCACACAATCGAATCGAGAAGCAGCACATATCAGTGAAATATATATTTTGAATTTTGAAATGATGTAAACCAATAAAATTTATATTCTTTTGTGTATTTTATGTTTGTAATTTTTATTAAAAATTAAAAAATTATTTGAATATTTTATATAAAGTAAACATTATAATTTAGTTGTCGACAAAATGCTGAAATTGAAGTCACACAAGCCGCCACACTTTATTTAATAAATTTCAGCTTTTTTTGTTCAATTTTTTTTTTGTATATTGATAACTTGAAATTTTAGTGCATGGATATATTTTTTACTATTTTTTATAAATATATATATTTTAATAAATTTGAAAAGTTGCGTGTACTGAAATATAACTCTTTCCATTTATTGCCACCTTTCTTATTCATTAATTATCCAAATTAGAAAAGAATTATATCATCTTGGCATAGATTGTTTTCTCTAGTGCATCATATTTTTTTCAAAAAATTTAAATAAATTTTAGTATTTTTTTCTTGTTAAGATAATCAATCTTATATTTAAGTGTCAATGACCTACTTTCAATAAAAATAAAATGTAAAATATAAAAAAAAAATTAAAATATTAAAAGAGATATATTTTGGAATATTCACTTGTAGATCTTAAAAGAGTATTTTTACATTTTAGAAAATATATTATTTATAAGAGTAGGAGTTGTTGAAACATCGAGTTTTTCAAAAAACAAATTGGTGGTTAGACCCAAAGTGATATAAAATATACATTTAGTAAACACTTCCAATTGGAAAATTTGTGGTCCATATATAACTTATCTATAATGAATCTATATAGACTATATGTTTGACTAAAATTATTTTTTAGTTAGAAAAACTTACATTCACTTTTGTTGATAAGTTGGCCTGAAACACGACATACTATTATCAATTAAGGTACCTGTTATATTTTGTTCATAAATGCAAGGAGTAATCATAAGGGGGTCATCTCTATTTTTAACCTCTATAGAAGGTGATTCATCTTGTGAGAATTTAATATCATTTGGTTTAGAAGAATGACGAGGAACCACTTTATGAAAGGCTTCTTGGATCAACCTATGGTATGAATGTGAGGTTTGAATCAAGTCCCAAAGGGAAATCTTAGCTAAGATATCATGGAGTTTCTCAACAAGATTAGGTCCCTTATCAAAATTTCACTTAAGATGAGGGGGAGAAATAAGGGAAGTAAGAAGAACATTGGTGTCTTTCTTTTGACACAATCATTAAATGTGTGATGTATTTCGAAACCATATTTTTGTTCTAATTGTCTTTCCATATCACCTTTTTCACATATGTATTTTGCAAATTTTAGGATATTGGGAGGTTCCTTGGGTTTATGGTTCTCATAAAGAGAAACATGAATGGTATTGACTTGATTAAGCTTTTTGTTCTCTAAGGATGCATTTTTATAAGGGAGAGAATTAAGAAAGTTGCTAATGATTTCATCATCTCGTGCCAAAGTATTTTTATGGGTAAGACAAGCTTTAGGAGAAGGACAAACATAGCTCATTAATGCTTTATATCTAGTGGGAAATTTATTGAAATGAAAAGAAGATAAGGTATCACTAGGAAAGGTATCTACAATATCATCTAATTGCACCAAATGATCCTCATGGGGGAGATACATTTTAGGATAAATAACATTCTTCAAAGATTCATCCTAAGGAGGGAGATCTTTAAAAGAAGTGTTCATAACCTCTTATTACACCAATTTTCCCTCATTGGTAGGACCAAATTTGGGAGAGGGTAAATCAATATCCATTAACATTTCTTTCCTAGGAGACGTACCATCTATGGAAGGTAAAGTGACATTAAAGAAGGTGTTTATGATATCATCCTCTTGCTCTAAGATAATCTCATGGGAGAGACAATTTTTAGGAGAAAGATCAACATCAATTGTCAAAACTTAATCTTTAAGAGGAAGAGTTATAAAAAAAGTTTTAATAATCTCTTCTTACAAAAATTATCCTCATGATCAAGAGAGTATTAAGGAGAGGAACTATCATGGTTCATTAGGGCCTCTTCCCTGGAAGGTAAAGCTTGATAAAGAGGATGGTCATCCACATCAACTTATTTTATGACAAAGCTTCTACATAAATAAGATTAATAGAAGGTAAAGCTTCATAAAGAGAATTGCCATGCATGATAATATCCTTGTGAGTTATTGGAGATGTAGAGGATGGTTTAGAGGTAAGGATGAAGTCATCAAGAGTTTCATCTAACATCTCAAGGTCATCACTACTAAATGGCTTACGCATTATGTTGATTAACCTTTGGCAAAATGATGGTTTACAAGGTGAGGGCATAGGATAAAGGAAACCATCAAGAGCCTCCTCAAGTTATTCTCTATTATATATTTCTTAAAAAGGATAATAGTCATGAGAAAATGTATTATCAAAGGCACGATAGTCTAGTAAAGAGTAGTTTAACATTTTAAAAAGAAATGCTAACTATTGCAATGAAATGATCTAATTTAATAAAGCATGCAAACACACAAAATGCATAAAACAAGTTTTTTTTGTATTTTTATGTTAAAGAAAGCTATGAAATGAATGTATCTAAATCTGAAAATTAGATCTAAAACTCAAAATTAGAAATATGCAAATGTAAGAAGAGTAGGGTTCACCAAAACGTAATGGATGGGAAATTAGGGATTCACAAGTTATACTTTGTAACCTAGGAAATGGCTTAAATTTCACAAACATTATATTAAAATAAGGATGAACTCAATAGATCCAACCTCAATTCTATTAGGAAGAGGGTTGAATTCTATTTGAGGTCTTATTCTCCTTTTGTTTGAGTTGAAATTGTGTTTGAATCAGGTTTTGAATTGCAAATGCTAATTCTATAACAAACAATAAGAAATTGAAATGAAACGATGAAAACAGAATGTTGCAAATGTCAAACAAAGCTATAAATTGGGATTTGATTAGAAAAAAAGGATTGAAAACTATACTTGAAAATTCAACTTGATTTTTTGGGTCTGTGGTGGTGTCGCTGTAGTCCTTTAACTGCAAACATAGGCAAGTTGGGTCTTTCTAGAAATGACATGAGATACTAAGTCCACTAGTGACCAAAAACTAGCCTGGGACTAGGGCGCCCATTGCCTTGGTCCTCCAAATTTGCCCTAGTCCTCCTATAGTGCCCTGATCCTGCGGGGACTTTGGGAGTTTTGTAAAAGCTAGTTTGATTGGTTTTTGTCTTCTCTATCCTTTTTTGTCTTCACACCTCCCAAATTTGTCATCTACACACCAAAAGACGGGAAATTGTGTTGTAGATAGGGGTTTGACTTAGGTCAAACCTTGAGTTTGGAATTAACCCTAATTGAAATAGAAATTGAACTTGAACTGAATTGGAAAATATTTCCTTTGTAGGGGAAGGCTTAATTACTTGAATGTAGATTATTATACCTCCAATAGGTGATGCAATGCTCTTAGGATAAGTCATTCATGTGTTGGTGCAATAACATGATGAATCGCATAAAATCCATCATGAAATCATAGATAAGACATAAGTTGAAGATGCCTTGATGTATTTTGTTGCTCCTTAAATCAGATCTTCTCTTGAGGAAGAATAATTGCTCTTGAATTGATAATAATGCTAGCATAAAAAATGTATTGTTGAAAATGAATTGAGAGAAATACCTTATATAGGGATTTCATAATTGAAATCACTAGTAGGCCGACTTAGAATTGATATATTTTTGCATGGAGCTGTATTAGAATTACAAAGGACTCCCAAATTATCCTCCCAAAATTTGAGGGAAAAAGTTTAGGACCGTGGTGGTGGTCACAACAATCCTATCAATTTTTTTTGAATTTTTAGGGATGCGAGATAATGGGATTCTAATGTCAAATCCAATTCGGTGGCTCAAATCAAGGTGTTTAGATATGCGAAATAGGATTTGAGAGTTGAAATTAGGGTAAGATTAGGATTAAATCATGATTAAAATAATAAAGGGCACCCCTAGAATGAAGGGCCCAAATAAGATTTTGATGATGTAATAAAGTGGAATTAGACCCATAATATTGATATAATATTAATTTAAATCAATAAAGGTCCTATAATACATATACGAAAGAGAAAGACTAAAATAACTGCTAGGAGAGTGTGAAATTGGAGACACTAGTAAAGGTGTATAATTTATGACGCTACAGCCGAGTACATGTGAACACTATTTGTCATAGAGGAAGAAGATGATAGAGCACAATGTCACGCAGATGCCCTATGCAGAGCACTTGAACAAGAGCAACAATGGCAATGACAACAATAACAAGAACAAAATCAAGCTCTTCAGCCACCTCCTCCATAACCTCAATAAAATTGAGACTGTTTTTATTCAAATTTAGTGTTTTGATGCTCAATTTAGGATTTTATATCATCAATTTGGCAATTTGACTTGATTTACCCTTTGTTTTGTAGGTGGAGACCAGAGTTGCATAATTGGAGCCTCATATTGTGCAATTGGAGCTTCTTGTTGCGCATTTGTAGCTTCCTACTACGTAGTTGAAGCATCTTTTTGTGCATTTGGGGATATGTTTTGAGTAGTTGACCCTCTTTCCCTACACAGTTGATAGGTATAAGTTAATTTTAGATTAGGGTTTTTTAGTCAGATTTGTAGGATTGTCAATTATATTTAGCATAAGGTTTTATGTGATACTAATGGTTTTTACAACATCCTTGGCACTTGTGGAATAAAGAATTAAACAACCTAATAACGAGTTTGGTGTAGGATGTTTGTCGAAGACATTATAAAACCCCAAACAAATTGTGTTTGTTTTTTGTAGATTAAAAAACACCTGATTTTCTTAAATGGAATGAATGCCAATTTTCTGTGTCTAGAGAACTTGTTCGTTCTACTGGGTGGACAAATAGTTTAACTAAGTATCCTCTCCCTTCGCCTTCGAGATCTTGGGTGAAAGATAAAAGTGTGAATGACACCCAAACTTTTATTTCTAAGAGAAATATTTATGGGAATTTTATCACCTCACAGTGTATTTCAAAAATTGGAATAGATTTGGGGATTTTGTCACCTCATAGTGATTTCAGAGTAGTATTTCTCTTCGGGATGCTATATAAAAGGGTTTTCCAAAAGGTTTCTTTTGGTCGAGGTGCAATCTAAATTCAGGTCTTCTAATAAGGGTTATCAAAGCTTTAAGTATCCTGCTTCACGAATTTGCAAGTCAACTTTGTTCCTTAAAGAATAATGAAGAACCATTGTTGTAGAAAACCCAAAACCCATAGTCACTAATTCAGAGAATGCAAATTGTATTCCGATGTTAACCCTTCATGTACCCTTCATTGTGAGGTATGAAATTCCTCAAAAGGTTTTTTAACCTTTGGTGCATGAGATCTGGTGTGCCCATGTCGTGGTGGGGGATCCACTATCACCAAATATTTGCATATCCACTTTGTTTGAGGTATTTCTATTTATATCGAAGTGCCCTAGTGATCAGTATCCTCTTTCCAGCCTAAGTTGTGCATTCTTTTAAGTGCTTTCAATTGTAAACCAACGATGTTAAATCTAGGCTAATTTAGGCCCCTTTCAGTCACAATTATCATTTTATTTTACAGTCAAGCAAATCAAATAGACATTTCTATCTGCTATTTTTTATGAGTGTTTCTGATAAACATTTTCCAAATCAAAATAAAAAATCAAAACCTCAATCAAACTTCAGACATTCCAAAAATGAAAATCTTGTCCCAAAATTCAAAATTTGCGAATTGAAAAACCTCGTGCCAAAATTCAAAATAGTGTCAAACATGGTAGTCTCACAACTACAAAACATGGGAAGTCTAGTATGTTTTAACCATCTAATAGGTCTTATATTAGATTAGCTTTTGCATGAATTTCACTGCCTTGAGTTTTATGTTCATTTCATATCATCTCAAAATCATCCTTATTAGATTAGTTTCTACATGATTTTTATTATCCTGAGTCTTAAGTTCATTTCCATATTATATCTCAAGTCATCTTAGGACAAGCATAATCATAACCCTTCTTTCATTTCAGGTGTATATTTTGAATTATCCAAAAATCATTCTAGAGTAATCTTTGCATAGTCTCCTATTCTCATAAGTCATAAGATCAATATCATCTTAGCTTACATCCTCTTCGAATTAGGACATTCGTTTATCTAAAAATATTCATGTCAGTCTATGTTGCATAGCACATGTCCATTTAAATCAAATTTATATTTTTGGTCATCCTCATATCATATTTCAATCATAAATCATATTTTCAAAAATCCCCAAAGTATCAAGTCTTAGATAAAACCCTACGTCATTGTCAAGAAGTCTACACCTTATTGAGAAATTTTTCCACTATCAATCATTATAAAGTCAAAACCCTAGCTCATTAGTCTAGCAATGTTTCTTAGGGTTACACCTTTTGAGATGTGATCTTAAATATTTTCCAAATTCTCTGAAAAATTCTAAAATATTAGGTTTATTTTGTCATTTGTCCATTTTCCAAAGTCTCCAAAATAAAATAAAAATATATAGATGCATTATCATCTTAGAGTTGCATTTTTCCATATTTCTCCCAAAATCTTGAAAACATAAAAAACATAGCACACATCCTTTAGTTGTATTTAATCTTGAATTTTCATCTTACATTTTCCAAAAACAAAAACATTCATATAGTCCAAAGCACATATGGTTGAAACACAATCCCAAGTTTCTACGAAGCAACATGAATGAATGTAAGAGACACCATTGAAATGACCCCAATCTAAGAAAACACAACAAGGTCATGTCATGCAACCGAGTTCCAATCCATACATAGGTCAGGTCATGACCATACAACTGCATTATGATACAACTCAATTAGGGTTGGGACCAAATTATCAATCAATAAAATTAAGAGAGGTCAATATTCCACTGACAACATTGACAAATTTTCCACCAAGTCTCAACTTAGGTCCATGAGTTTTGAGCTATGTTCAATAAGGATCATCATCAATAATAGAACCAAATTTTCATCCTCACTTTGGTTATGTTTATCCTAAGTCACTTGTGAACGTAAATGTAGAATCAGAAACATCATCTGATTTAGATTCTTTGCAAGAGAGTCATTTCTCCTTAACTAATGTGTCTCAATTTTTTTTTGACAAATCCATAAATGATCCCAGAATCATTGGAACTTTTGAGAAATTAATCTTCAAAGATCCCATGTGATACTTCAATAATCTTAGAGAGAAATTGGAATTAGCTCTTGAATATCAAACTCTACTAGTTGTATCTAAGTTTCTAATTGGGATGCATGTACAAACACACCTCATCCAATAGACTGTTTAAACAAACCCTATCTTGCAATTGGAACAAACAACTCAAACCCCAGGACCCATGATGACATGGGAATCTGCAAAGGGAACTTGAGGTATAAAAACCTCACAAGAAAATAACCTGATAAATTCCCTCAAAATCTTCATTCAAAAAATTTAACAACCCTTTGTTTATTACCATATCATCAATGCCCCAAATTGATCCATATATGGTACCAGTGTCCCAAGTGACAACAAGAACAATAGCTAGCACAGTTCAACCCAATATATCAAATGTTCCTCAAGTAGGTCAACATGAACAACAAATGGCCCAAGATGTATTTACATATACAATGGGAATGCCATATATACCACCCTTGGATGAAAACATACAAACACAAAAGAGTGCTTACCTTCTGCAAGTGAGTCTTCAAAATCAACCACGAATGTCCAATCAGGCCACATGCAAATTCAATCCCACAAATATAAACAAGCAATTGTGACACCACAAATACACATACCCACTTCCACATTGTGAATTAATACCAATGCACAACAAGGGAAATAGAGCAATATCTTACCACAAGAAAGTGTAAACATGATATCACAAACCAAGCCTCCTAAACATCACAAACGTAAAATTGAAGTGCTTGATAACTTACTTGGAAGATTGGGTTATGGGCAACCAAATGTTAAAGAAAAACAAATTGGTAGCCACACCAACAAAAAACACATCCAATGATGCAAATAGGCATCCAATATAAACCATAGCAACCTTAAGTTTATCAACGTGTTGGACCAACACACCAAATGACACAACAACAACCCACCATCCAACAATATCAAGTAGACCCACAATTTCAACAAGTGCAACAACAATGCACACCACAATATCAAAAACATGTATTGTAGTACCAACAACAATATGCATTGCAATATAAACAACAAACTCCACAAATTCCCTGATTCCAACAAAAAATAACTCAACCAGGTGCATAACAATAAATATTGATAGCGCAGTTGCAACAACACGAACAAACCAACATCATCCTATACCAACAATTCAAGTCCAACAGTCGATCCGACAAACAATGCAAATTCCCCAAGCACAATCTAATGTGCAATATCAACAAACAAGTCGAGCTACAATTCAATATCAACAATCACGACTAGTCACAATGCAATATCAACAACCACAACAAACAAGCTAGTATCAAGACACTTTAGCAATGCAATATTGTGATCCATACCATGATATGTCAACAAGAAGTACCCCACGATCAATGATCCCTGAATATCAAGTGCAAAATCTATTTGGTGAAATAATGTATCGACAACAAGGTCATCTAGGAATGTATGATGAACCTTCAAGACAAGGACCCTCAGATGTGATGACTCAATAGATCAAAAAACTGTCCAAACAAGTTGAAGCATTACAAACTTAAGGGATTAAAAGAAGCTACACACCACAAGATCTATGTCCTAATCCCTATGATAAAACTTTGTATATGCCTTCTTTTCCCCAAAACTTTAGTATTCCCAAATTTATAAGTATAGAGGAAAACGGGATGCCAATAATTATATTAAAGAATTTTATGTCATGTGTTCATGTCCATTTTGATGAAACATATCTTATGTGTCTATTCCCTCAAAGTCTCTCGGGACAAGCCATTAGTTAGTATGCCTAGCTACTTGATAATATAAAGTCATCGAATGAACTAGCTAAAAAATTCATTTTCCACTTCCCCTTCAATATCAATAATTAAGTCACCATGACAGATACGTGTACCACTAAATAGAAGATATGGGAATCCTTTATAACATTCTTAGAGAGATGGTGAAACTTAGTTAGCCAATGTCCACTCGATATCCCTGAGGAACAACAAGTGAACATGTTCATTAAAAATCTAGTACTAGAATTAATGTATGAGTTGAAAATCAAAATCCCAGCTAGTACAATTGATAAACTTGTTAATGAAGGTACGAACATCAAACAAGATATTATAAAAAAAGTGATTATCAATATCTACAAAGATAACACCAACAATCTAGCACTTCTAATGATAATAGCGAATTCTGGCCTTGAAACAAGAATGTTAGCAATGATGGAGTTGTAGATACAAGGACAATCAACAATGCTTTGACTAAGATCACTCCCAAAGGACCCGCACATCCCAACACTCAAACAAACAACCAACTTCAACACTCAACTCAAAACAATGTGCCAGTTCAATAGCCAGCTTAGCAATAAAATCAAGCAACAAACACCATGCAATAGAACCAACAATATAAACCCCCCAGAACTAGAGACATGCATCCTAGACAATTCACACTATTATGACAACCCATTGAATCAATGGTGAATAGCTACTTCAGTTGAACCTTCTTCAACTACTCAAAATCATAAACAAACCTACATTAAAACCAAAGTGGTGGAATGACAATAAATATTGTGAGTATCATAGAACAAAGGGACACAAAACCCCTTCTTGTTTCCAATTAAAACATCTTATACAAGATTTGATTGACCAAGGTTTGGTTGAAATAGAATCTTTGACAACAACCTCCAACACAAATCATACTATATTCAAAACTCCCCTACTTGATCATGGTAAGGGAAATGCCTCTACTTCTACTTCTGACCCTAAGAGCAATACCAATTATACCAGTACTTCCCATCAATATACAATCAATTATCTCTGAGTTTCAAATAACCACATATCTACCATAAATGACAAAGACCCAAATTCCAAATGTTTAGTAACTACACAATGATCCAAGATACTTTTGCAAGGAGCTCCTCCTACACCGAAAGTAACTAGTTAGTACAACCTCTTTGATCATTTAGGCAAAATATATGTGCAAATATCTATTCTTGATTTATTGTGCATATCTTCTACACACAAAGCTTACAATAATCCATAGTTCCTACAAACATAAATGTCGATAAGTTTCAAGCTATGATAGGACACATTGATCCCATTCGCTCTGTTACCTTCATTGAGAATTGTATCCCTCACAAAAAAGCTAATCATAATGACCCATTGCATTTAGAAGTCTTCATTCATAATTGTAAAATCAGACAAGTCTTGATAGATGACAGAGCAAGACTAAACATTTGTACATTGAGGGTTATCTTAGTTCTCAAATATTTAGAAAATGACATAGATCCTTTAAAGAAAATAACCATCAAGGTGTATGATGATGTAGAGGGCCTTTCCAAAGGAGTCATTCTATTACCTATCCAAGTTGGAATCACCACTGAGAGCATATCATTGCAAGTCATGGACCAGGATCTTTTGTATCATATGATTCTAGATCATCCTTGGATACATGCCATGAAAGCAGTTCCATCCACATATAATCAATACTTGAAATACCCTTACAATGGAACTGAGATCATTATCTGGGAGATCCAATCCCCTTTCAATTTTTCACCAACCTAAAAGGGACTCCTAAGTAGCAAGTTCTAGTTAACAAAGAAATTCTATCATCCACTTACACTTCTCAATCTATGGATATTTAGACACTAGCTAAATTGTACAAAGCTAAACTCGAGATTCAAGACCAAGGGTGTGGACAATACACTATGGCAAAAAAATTCCAAGTTGGGAAGCTACTTGTTTCCCTAAAGTCCTATGGGAAACCATGTCCTCTATAGAAAGAACCAAAGGTTGTAATCAAACATTAGCCTCCTACCACATTTTTAAAATGGAGGGAACTCAATAAAGAAAACACTGAAGAGGACCTATCTAAATGGATTTACAAAGATGATGAAGACACACCACTTGTCCAATTACCTCTAGAAAAGTATGAAAAAGGATTTATAATCATGTAAAAGAAAGGATACGGTGGAGACAGTGGTCTTGGCTCACAAAAGAAAGGTGTCATAGAGCTGATCTTGTTGAAAGCACAATCTAAAAATACAGGACTACGATTTGTACCATTTTAGATTGGTACTTTAAACACTAAGTTAACCTTATGTGAAGAGAGGCATAATTTTGATGATGAAGAGACAACTAAGAAAAACCTTAACAAAACCAATTCCAATGAATGGGAATGGGACTCTTATTCCTCTAGATCCTATGCCCTACATGATGTTTTCATTGATCCTAATGACCTTCCCCCTTGAATATAACAATGCAAATATCTCCCCTTCTATACAAACTTCTCTTAGAGGATGAATTCATGAATTTTGGGATCCTATCAACGTAATCCAAAGACAAAAGTATTGACAGTGATTTCAGTGATATCCATGTTATGATCATAACATTTGCCATGCTAGATTTATATAATATTGATTATACGATGCCCTTAGCTTATCCAAAACATATCAATTGGGACCAACAAGGACCATCGAGCTTAGACTATGTCAAGAATGTTAAAGCCTTAGTATAATTCTTTGTGCTTCATGAAAGTATACTAATAGAGGACCACAAAGTATATTTTTCTATAACTCTAAATTTCATAGCATACTTTGGGGAGTCAACTTCGTCTTTCGGTCATAAAAATGAAAATAAAAAACAAAAAAAATGACTCTCTTGGTGAAAACCGCAAGGCACCTTTAGACATTGAAAAAGTAAAAAATAAATGACATATCTAAGGGTGAAAACCTCTATGAGGCACCTAAGAATGGAAGATTGGATAAGCCCCCGACAAATCATGAAAAAATTTAGTTGTTAGTGGAAATAACACAAGAAATCAACTTGGCTACATCAAATACCCTAAGATCATTCATTTTGCAACTTCATTGTTAGAGCAACGGAAAGAAAACTTAATCTCATTCTTCCTAACTTTGCATGGTCATGTGTAGATATGCCAGGGCTCGATTCAAAATTGGTCCTTCATCACTTACCATTGCATCTAGTTGTTAAACTAGTCAAACAAAAGCCGAGAAAAATGCATCCACAAATTACATTACTAGTGAAAGATAAGATTAATAAATTGTTAGAAGTGGGTCTCATTAGGCCCACCGATTATGCAGAGTGGATCTCCAACTTAGTACTAGTGAGAAAGCCTATTGGGGACATAAGAATGTGCATTGATTTTAGATACTTGAACAAAGCATGTCCTAAAGACGAATTCCATTTGCCAAACATTAACATAATAGTGAACATGACAACTGGTTAAAAAATGATGTCCTTAATGGATGATTTCTCCGTTATAATCAGATCAAAATAGCTCCTGAGGATCAACATAAAATAGTTTTCACATACACTTGGGGAACCTATTGTTGGAATGTGATGCCCTTCAGCCTTAAGAACGCCGAAGAAACTTGTTAGAGAGCAATGGCAACCATATTCCATGATTTCATGCACACATTGATGGAAGATGATGTAGATGACTTGTTATGTAAATCTATCACCAGAGACTGTCATCTGAGTATCCTAACTTTGATGTTTGATAAAATGGAAAAATATAAGATTCATATGAACCCTAAGATTTATTTTTTGGGGGTTACATCCAGAAAGCTCCTAGGTTACATTGTTTCTCATCGTAATAGTCTATCAAGAGATTCATAACACAATTGGCTAACAAATGCCACCCCTTCCAACATTTACTCCACAAGGGGGTAACTTTCAAATGGAACGATCAATGTCAGCAAGCTTCCAACATTTAAAAGACTACTTGTTATCTCCACCAGTCCTAATGCCTTGCATTGAAGGCAAACCATTTATATTGTGCATCTTAGTAACAAAAATAACATTAGGGGCTCTCTTGGCACAACACAATGAAGAGGTAAAAGAGAGAGCTATATACCATATCAACTGAACTCTTGTTGGCTATGAATTGAACTACACCACCATTGAACATGCATGCTCAATAATTGTCTTCACTACCCAAAATATTAGACATTACATGTTGAGTCAACAAAAATTTCTCATAGCCAAGATAGATCCATTAAAATACATACTCAACAGAGGAACACTCATAGGACGCCTTGCTAAATGGGTTATGATATTGAGTGAATTTGATATTCTGTATATGGAATGCAAGGCTATAAAAGGACAAGTGATAGTAAATCAACTTGTAGAAGCTCTTGTCCAAGATGATCACCCACTACTATTTGATTTTCTAGATGAGTCCATATTCAATATCATACCTTCCATTTCAATGACAATTATACTTTGATTGCTCACACACCAAGCATGTCTTAGGGGCAGTTATTTTGTTTCTGACTCTGCAAGGAGACACAATCTCAAAATCATATAGGATCATTTTTGAGTTCACAAATAACATTGTAGAATATGAAGCTTTGCTCATAGGCTAATAATTGTAGTGCAATGGGATATCAATAATCTTTAGGTGTATGGTGATTCTCAATTGGTCATCGGCCAAGCAAATGATGATTATGAAACTAAAGATGAGAAATTGATCCCTTGCAAGAAGTTGGTCAAATTCTACAAAACTACATTTTCCATAATCACATTAAGTCAAGTACCATGACTACAAAAAAAAACCAGCTGATACCATGGTCACTATTACATCCATGGTTGATATCCCACAAAATATTGATAAGTGTGAGTTCTTAGTGGAATAGCTACTGATTCCTGCTTTTGAGATTCCACAATCTAAGCTTGTGTGTGAGATTGTTGGTGCCAATTCCCCTTGGTACAAAGATATATATAATTACCTTAAGTCCCAAACCTTACCTCCTAGCTTGTTAAGTAACCAACGTCGCTCCTTTATTCGTCAAGCATCTAGGTATGTTATCCTCGATGAAACCCTTTACCGTCACTCTTTTGACCAAACCCTACTCAAGTTTCTTAATGCAAAAGAATCACAAATTGCTTTAGATGAGGTTCACAATGGTATTTGTGGGATTCATTTCAATGGTTTAAGTCTAGCAAAAAAACTAACCAAGGCTAGATACTATTGTCCTATGATGGAGAAAGAGGGCCACAATTTTGTAAACAAGTGCTACAAGTGTCAAATGCATGGAGACCTAATTCACAAACCAATGCAAGACCTCCAACCGATCATATCTCCATGGCCCTTTTCTCAATGGGGACTCAACCTCATAGGTAAGATCCACCCTACCTCTCCCAATGGTCATAAGTTCATTACTGTTAGAGTTATCTTGTATTAGCTAATAATTATTTATTTAATTATTAGTCTATTGAACTCTATGCTTAAGCTAAACTTAGGAATTTAATAAATATTGTAGGTATTTAATAATTATTCTAATTATTAAATACACATTATCCCTTTAGGGTTTCTTTAGGGTTGCATATCTTTAGGGTTTCTATTATCCTTTTATAAGAATTGTATTGTACTTGTTCATTCAATTGATTCCCGTTCTGAATGATAATCTTCTTCTTCAGAGCATTTATGTTTGTTTGCTTTAAGTGCCTACATTCTTCTCTTGTGACAGGTATTTGCATGCAGGTGTTCTTGGGATCTCTGAAGTTGTATTTCCTCAACTTCTTCATGGTATCATAGTCTACATTTGCTGCTGCTTGTTCCTAATTTTTCAGAAGATTTTTTGGAGGAGGCTTTCAATCTTTTTTAGAGTTTTTTAATTGGATCTAGGGTAGTTGTTTTGTTTTTCATCATTTTAGGCTCAAACGGACCTTGCCGTTGAGCTCCGAACACCTAGAAACCCTCCATTTCCACATAAAATTTGTCAAATTTGGGTTCTGGACATTTTTTGGCATGAATTTTGAGAAATTCATCTGAAAAATCATTAAAAAAAAAATTCAGAGCAGTTTGGGCCAAAAAAAGACCTCATCGTTGGCTTCCGAAGGGTGTTTCCAGTAATTTTGATATATAATTCGACCTATTTCGGTGACAAGTGCATCTGGGCCATGATTTTTTCATTGGCATGCTTTACGAGGCACAAAAATTCATACGTCTGTACCTACAAATGCGTCAGAAAATTTTCGTCAAAAAAAATAAAATAAAATAAATTTAAACCCTTTTTATGCCCTAAAAGAGGGGTTTTTTCTTTTGGCCATAACTTGGTCATACAGAGGCACTTTTTCAATAACCATATATCATCAGAAAGCTCTTTCCGAGCTCTCTCTAGATCTAGAGGTTTGATCTTCTGATTTTTCTTTTTTGATCATGCTTTTTGCTGTCAAAGCCATAAGTTCATTTTTGCACTCTGGGAGACATAACTTGAGCATCCGAACTCCGTTTTTCAAAAACTTTATATAGTTTGAAAGATTGTTATGTGCACTTTCTAGCCATATGAGTTTTATTTCCAGATTCTTCTCCAGGAATATTTTATTCAATTTTTTGTTTTTCAGCACTCTGGTAAATATCTTGGATGTTTCAGGTCTTGGGATCTCTTTCTCTGAGTAGGATGTCTCATTTTTTGGGATCTCTTTCTCTGAGTAGGATGTCTCATTTTTTGGTTGTTCTTTTTGTTTCCAGTCTTCTTATCATTGTAGCTTTTTATTTATGCAAACGCACAAAGATAAAGTGCCATCATGCATTGTTTACTTGGGATCTTGCACATCTTGTGCCATATTGTACATGCACTACTTATAGAGTGCCATGGGGGGTTGATGTTTTCCTTTTGTTTGCCATCCACCTTTGTCCAACGAGTGTTCCTTCCATGACATTTGCCTCATGATGTGTGTCAAGTGAGTGTTCCTGTAATGCCCCGCCAGGAAACCCCTAAGGGTTTAAGTTAAAAACACTCAAATAGAGTGTAATTTTTATTTTTTTAATATTAATTAAGAGCATTAATGAAAAGTTACAACATTAAGATAGTTTGAAGTTATCTGACAACTTAGATATCACAGCGGAAGGCTAAAACAATCCTAAGGAGTTTCCCAACGCGATTACATAACTTCACACCAACTCAACTTGCGTCATTAGATCCATTAAACTGGATATTATAATTACGAGATGATGCATAGATCTTGATTATATATGTGTTCTATGGTTTGACATCTTATAATTTTAGGAAGCGTTCAATTACTTTGGTTGATGAGGAGGCCATCGAGGGGTTAATTACTCAATGCACTTTAATTCATAATTTCATTAGGATTCTAAGATAACCATCCACACTTGACATCTTCCTTAAATGTTAAAAATATGCCTAATGAGACTCATTCATTTAGGGTTAAACTATGATTAATAAAATGAGGATCCCTTCATTTGATTTTAAAATATTCACCCACATTTGTTATCTTTTTTAAATATTAAAAGCATGGTTAATAAGAAAAGAATTCGTTCCTTAAGGATTAAACTTCCATTAGTAGAGTGAGGTCTCTTCATTTGTTTTCATGCATAGTCAACTAATGAGTTGTAGATTCTTAAGTGAAAGATAAAATGTGAGTAACCATAGGATTCATTTGAAGTTTTAATAATACTACTAGATGGCAAGAATCATTACGTTGAAAAAGTATTAGAGCCACATGAGTTCATCCTTTAACTTTAAGATATAGTTAGCAAGATAATATTTAACATTTCAAGATTAGAGTATAAGTTCCAAGAGGTGTTCTTCCATTAGGATTGAAATACAATTATCTTGTTGCATATCACTTTTCTTTTGTTAAATGAAGATAATGTGAGAGAGATTCTTTTACTAGATTTAATGTATCAACAACTAATTGAATTCCCTTCCTTTTCAGTTCATCTTTAGCAATCATAAAGAAATTCATTTGTTGGGGTTATAATTATTGAAGACTAGATGAGTTTCACCAATTATCAAGTTAATTTCGGTAAGGTTAATTTGTTAAGATTAAAACGTAATTGACTAAACAACTATATCCAATAAAATGAAGCATAATTAACATGACGTTTCCCATTTACTAAGGTAAAAAGGTAAGTATCTATATGTGGTTCATCCTTTAAATTTCACTTAAAATTTATAACATTAATTCAACTTTGTCTCCCATTTCTCGTTTGATCAATTTACATGCTTAATAGCAAGTTAATTCATTGATGTAACCTAGCAAGATTCTTTCCACTATTATTACGTTTAATTTACCTTATCAAAATACTTCTTTCCACAACTTTAATTACAATGTTTTAAAATACCTTGCCATAATCATAATTTGCAATGTTTTATGAACTCAAATAACTACATTTATCCAGATGAATAATGCTATGCACTTAGATTTGAATACATTAATTTGTCACCATACACTTATGCAAGAATACAACCATTCATGATAATGTAATACATAAAACAAAGTACACTATAAACATCGCATAACACAGATATGATCTCAGAGTTCACCCCTGATGGGCTACATCTCCGGGTCTGCTCAACTGCAAGACCCCTTTGGTATTATATCGTTAGGAATACAAGATTTATAAGTCTTTTACATCTTGCCACTTAGGCGAATACAATCAATATACAACAGACACCTCGGACGTTAATTACATAATGATCCCCTTTTGTAACGGATCCTACTAAATACATCAAGTAAAAAGGACAAGGATTTCTTAACAGGTGGTACCTCAAATGGAGACTAGACCGACGTTGGACAGACAAAGCAATCAGATGACGGGGACCCAACATACCTATCTAGGCCGTGCTATTATAATAGACGCATCAATTTTCCAAAATAATATGCCATACTCAAGCGTTTACGGGTAATTACAACATTCTCTCAAGTTGGCATAAATGTCTAAACAGAATAAATTTTGACAAGTTGGTTTACAACAATAGTCTAGCCCCTTTTAACGACACAAAAACAACAATAGTCTAGCAAGATACATTAAGAGTAAATGAAGGAATGGAAAATTCATTTCCGGCTAAATTAAGTCTCTATTGCCTACTTTTAAAAATTAAAGGCCATTACCTCCAATCAATTTACTCATATCATATAACCAGATATTTTTTGGTTTAAAAATCACAGTGAAGGTTATTGCTATATTAGCGCCCAAAATACATATATGTAATTAATGATAATGGTTAAATAGGTGCTATGCATTTTGACGTGTATTATATTATGAGCATTCATCCCCTTTTTTTTTGTTTTAAAAACAAACATTATATTTCTAAAATAAAACCTCAACTCTTTTTTTTTTTTATAACACAATATTACTAGCATATTTCTTTGCTTTGTATTTTTTTTTTTTTTATAAATACTGAAACGATTTTAAAAACTAAAATAAAATAATACAAAAAAAAAACTTAAAATACCAAATAATAGAAAGCGGCGCCACCTTACGGTAGGTGCAGGGCTTCCCTGCGCGCCACGGTGGACGCAGGGTTCCCTGCGGACACCGTGGTCGCAGGTTTTACCCTGCGGCCCACTGTGGGCGTAGGGGAAAACCCCTGCATGGCCACGGGAGCGTGGGAAGGAGGAATGGGGGAGGGGGCGGCGGCGGCGGGAGCCGAGCTTCGGCTCCTCCGCCCGCCAAACCCTAGCCCGAAAATGATAAAATTCTCTCTTTTTTTTTGTTCCCCTTTTTTTTTAATATTCTTTTTTTTTGTGTTTCCTTTTTAATAGATTTTTTTTTTGAAAATCACAGTTGGAAACTAATACGTTTTTTTTTGAATGGATACTGAAGAGAATACACACACAGTCACAGCCATTTCTTGTTTTTTTTTTTTTTTCTCCCCCCTTTTTTTTTTTAATATATTTCCAGAATGTATAAGCAAAGATTTGGGAAGATTTTCTCCCTTCTAAATGTCCAAGTAGCCATGTCAAAACTTGAATCCAAGAACAACAAGCTTCCAAAACTGAATCTGAAACTAAAAGACATTCGTGGACATGATCATTTCTTTTGGTTTCAAATGAAATAATAGATAACAAGAGCCTTACCTCCATTAGCATTCCTGGCATGATATTGAAGGAGAGCTCCACCTGCAACTCCAAGCAAGAGATCTCCCTTCTTTCCTTCCCAAAACCATGTTTTTCCACCCAAAAATGACCAAAAAGCCAAGAAGCTCCCAAAATGCTTACAAAACTAGGTTAAAAAGAAAAACCTTAATTTTGCCCTAATTTTAAATTTTGAAATTAGGCATTTATTTTTAAAATAAAATGAATGAAAATCCCAAATGGAAGTCATTCCTTTCGATTATTTATTAATCTTATTTGTTTTCCCTTATTAGAATTAAAATGCTTATTTTTCTTATTGAGTTTTAAATTTTAATTTCTCAATATCGATTTAGGCCTACATTTACATTTTGGAACTATTTACCGGGTAAGGCGTTTTGATTAAATTTTAATTTTCTAAAAATCAATCTTTTTATACTATATCGACTTTACAAGTAAAAAGGAAATAATTTCGTTTAATAATAATAATTTACCCCTTTTTTCTTCCAAAATGCGAAAATGAGTAATTTATTTCTATCTCCCAAATGATTAAAAAAATTTTCCTTTCTAAAACGTATAACCCAATAAATTCGTTATTTTAAAATTAGCTATTAAATTAACTCGCTATAACATAATAAAGCGACATTTTTAAATAAATGACTAATCTAATGCAAGAGTCTGATTTATTCAATTTTTTTCAACTACGAATGCGTAAATGTCGCAAATGTGTAAATGAGCACACTAACCCCGGTTAAATACCTTAACCTTGCTACAATAATAATTTAAAGCAAATCTCTTAAATTAATGATTAATCATATGAAAGAAGCTACCTATTTAAATTCCTATATCACTATTGT
Organism: Cryptomeria japonica; assembly: GCF_030272615.1. Taxonomy (NCBI): domain Eukaryota; kingdom Viridiplantae; phylum Streptophyta; class Pinopsida; order Cupressales; family Cupressaceae; genus Cryptomeria; species Cryptomeria japonica. Next base: position 518,651,801 of record NC_081405.1, on the reverse strand, counting down.
GTACGCCTACTCTTTAATTTTGAATTTAATACTTAGGATAACAAACCTCACTTACCTCGCGCAAGGCATGCAAATCGACGAAGTCCTCCAAATCTCTCGACATGCATCCCAATGAAAAGCAAGCCCCACGAATCCACACACGATGCTCACCTAACCATGGCTAAGGCAAGACGGGAGTTATATGGCCACTAAATCCGAATTCAAAAGATGAAGGAGCATACTCAACCTTGCAAATTCCAAAGGAGATGAAACTTGCCCTAAGCGGTGTTGTACCTGCAATCTCCTGCACCCATGAATTCATACAAGCATGCATATACATATACATATTCAATGAAGGCGTTAGCTCAAGATTTATCTCAAGGGTTAGGAAACAATTACATTTACATGAGAATCGATGCAAAAGCACAATAATAAGTATGCACAATTTATTTATATTATCTAAACTACACATTGCATATCGGTTAATCTACCATTCAAGAATGCCACATAGGAAGTCAATCAAGGTTAAACGGGTTTTAAAAGTCTGACTAGGGTGTAGGCATTACAGTTCCTTCCACGACACTATGTACTTTCTCAGCACCTTCGATGTTCCTGGTTCTTTGTCATGCAGCTCTTGTTGGCCGTTCTTTTCAGTGTACCTATCCCCCTCCCTCTTCAGCATTATGGGGAGGTTTGTCTTGTTGGTTCTAATGTTTCCTTGGTTCGATTGATCACCTCTTCAGGCTTTGGTGTCTCATGCCATCTGTATCGTCGAGTTTAGTTGTTTGCCTTTGTTTGCCATCTGATTCGAGTAGTGTCATTTGAGGGCACTCATGCAAATTACAGTCTTCTCTACCTGGTCATGTTCTATTTCAGTGGAGGTTCTTCAGATCAGCAGTTACTCTTCGATAGTGTTTTTAGCTATTTCCTACTTCAGTGGTGTTCTTCTTGCTTTTCCATCTCTTTTTGGAGTAGAGTTTTTTCCCACATGGTTTTCTCTATTTCTCCGGTTCATAGAGATTTGGTTGTAATTGGGTACCTCATCAGGCCTTGTTGCTGGGACCCAAATTTGACTTCATCATGTAGTTGCATTTTTTGCTTCATGCATTTAATTTTTTAGCTACTCCCTAAGTTCATCTTAAGGGGGGGTGTTATAGTTATCTTGTATTAGCTAATAATTATTTATTTAATTATTAGTCTATTAAACTCTACGCTTAAGCTAAACTTAGGCATTTAATAAATATTGTAGGTATTTAATACACATTATCCCTTTAGGGTTTATATTATCCTTTTATAAGGATTGTATTGTACTTGTTCATTCAATTGATTTCCTTTCTGGATGATAATCTTCTTCTTCAAAGCATTTATGCTTTTTTGCTTTAAGTGCCTCCATTCTTCTCTTGTGATAGGTATTTGCATGCAAGTGTTCTTGGGATATCTGAAGTTGTATTTCCTCAACTTCTTCAATTATTACTTTCATAGAATACTTCACCAAGTGGATTGAATTCATTCCCATGACCTACATCACCAACAAACAGATTTCCAAATTCATCTTGAATTATATCATATGTCGATATGGAGTCCCTTTGGCCATTGTCATTGATAATGGTCATCCATTTAAAAACCAAGATGTTAGGGAACTCTCTAAGAATTTTTATATCCAACACCACTTTTCCACTCCTTACTACCCACAAAGTAATGGTCAAGTTGAGGATTCAAACAAAACTATCATAAAAATCCTCAAAAATACTGTCAATGACATTTGTCATGATATACATGTTCATTTCAATCCTCCTTTATGGGCCTATCAAACTAGCATCTACACACCTGCATGCACTACCTCCTATTCCTTAGTTTATTATTTTGAGGCTATAATTCCCATTGAGGTTGATATCCCCTCATTCAAAGTCTCCCCATGACAAATCATTGATGAAGAAGAATACATAGTATCCAGATTGCATGAGTTGTAAATGTTAGATGAGCAATTCCTAACTACACGTGTCCACATGCAAGCATATCATAACCATCTCCAAAGAAATTACAACAAGAAAGTCAAGGGTAAAAACTTGAAGTCAGAGACCTAGTCCTCAGAATGAATCCAAAGAATCAACAAGTGAGGCAAAGGCTCAAATTTTTTGAGCCTAATTGGTTAGATCCCTATGTAGTTACTGCATCCAATGGATCTAGGGCATATTGGATTGCAACACCAAAAGGAGAACTACTATCCAAGCATATCAATAGCATGTATCTTCATAAGTATTATACATAGAAATGTCAAAAAAAATGAATAATGATCCTAAAAAAATAAAAAATAAAAAATAAAATTCCTAAAAAAAGAGCAAAAAAGAAACAAATAGTAAAGAAAAATCATTCGCCCACTAGTGAAAACCTGGCAAACAGGCGCTCTGGGTAAGTACTATGGTGAAAACCTGACAAATGGGCACTGTGTGTAGCAAGTCATTGCTCTGTTATCTATCATCACTCTATCTGAATCCCATTCACATTGTGTTACATATTCCATCCATCTTTCCATCAATCCTTTTTATTCTTTTGGGGTCTGAGACTGGTCATTATTTACTCTTTCCTTCGCACAACCAGTTTGTATTTATAACTATTTTATTTCATTTGACCATTATATATAGTTTGACATAGACTGGGGGCAATTATCTTATCATGATCAATCAATGGATTCCTTCCCGTAACAAGGTCAAACGATGCAACATGTACATAGCCAAATGTCTTGAAAAAATACCTAAAAATAGAATAACATCCTGAAAAAAAGATTAAAAACAAATCCAAATAACGTCCTAAGGAAAGATCAAAAAGTCCAAATAACATCTTGAAGAAAGATCAAAACATCCAAATAATGTCCTGAAGAAAGATCAAAACATTTGTATAACATCCTGAAAATATATCCCAAAAACATTCATAAACATCCTGAACAAATAACCAAAAACATCGAATAACCACAAAAACCCTAAAAATTGAAAAAATAATCAAAACCCCCAAAACAATAATTTTTAGTTCATTAATAATTTTCCCTTGCAACAAGACATACATTTAAGTAGACACATATGGAAAACCCATATAACATTGTGCTTAATAAATCACACAACAATAGACAACCTATCAATCAAGTTAACAATTAGACAAAACAATTTGTTGTATCAATCAATTAATCAACACTATCTAAAAAATCATCTATCTTATATAGGTACGATAATACTCAAAACCAAACCGTGTTTGTCTTAAACAGGGTACAACATTCCCAAAACCCAACATCATGATCATCCTATCAAACACAAACTATCAACTCTAACAACAAGATCAAAATGGTTGTTGACTCGCTTGGTCTAGTGAGTCTTATCATTCATTGATTTATCTTTGCTCATGTTTGTATGCTACGAGAGGATATCCACAAGTGATGAGAGTATTTGCGATGGTTCATGATCTTTTGGTTCTGTTTTCTATTTGTGGGATGTTTTCATGATGTTTTAAGGAAAGTATATTTTGGGTGTTTGTGTTGGTATCCTCACTTCATGACTATGACACATACCTCGACCTTTAGCATACACAAATATTTTAGGACAACATGGAAACATTCCTTGTCTACAAAATGTTTATTTTTCTACAATGGGATCGTATTATCACTCTAACATTATATGTAATAACGTGATGTATACAATTGCCATATCAAATAAAGCTCTCTATCACGAAAGGTGCACTTATGAAAGAAAGGTTTCACCATTACTAACTTTTCTCTGTCTAATTTTTTACTAACATTTCTTCAGTCAGTCCTTGTAGTCTTTTTGATTTCATACTTTGGTACACAAAATTACGCATCTTGCATTCACAAAATGTTAGTACACATTCATATCATGATCATCCATATAATATCTCATCCTACACACATATGTTAGTATCAACGTATGGAATTATAGCATTACATCCTAATCCATACATTGCATAACATCACATGCATACATCATCATAATAACATCATGGAATGATGAAAAGCATCATCACCATCATCATATAGAAATATAACATACATATAAGCATTATCATATAAAATTGAAGTATCTCATAAGGCACAACACATCATAGTCTCATAAAGAACTACATCTCATATATGCATCATAAAAGTATCAAAGTACAAAAATCAAAGTATTTGTGTTGAATAGAGCTTGCAAGCTCAGTACAATCTCAAAAAGTGTCTACATAAACATAATGAAATTAGTGAAAGTATCACTGGGTTCTCCCTCGATCCTCCTAACTTCTATCCTATCTTGAGGATGAATCTCCTCCTATCCCAGGTCTTGTCTATCCTAGTGGCCTTAGTGGCCCTATCAACCCCACACTGCTTTGTGTCCTCTAGGAATGTGTACTACTACGTGACCTTCTTTGTACCTGATATGATGGTGCTCTTTGCTCTGCTGGCACCATGCTCTCATTCAAATCCCTCTAATACCTAGGCTCCTTCCCTATCTCGCCTATCTCTTGCATGTCCTGACATATGATGATATTTGTGACACTCTAGATGAACTCCTAGACAGACTCATCTACTCTTTATGCTCTAGAAACTGTTTTTTCTTGAGAGGCTATAAGTGTAGCCCTCTCTACTATAAGTCTATCCCTATCTACAATCAAAAGTGCTCACTCTACCTCCCAGGTTGTCATATATGTTGTATCTCAAGAAGTTAGCAGAATATCCTTCTCTACCAATAATGTAGTCCTCTCTACACTCAATTGATCTCTCTCCACTATCAGTCTCTCCATACCCGCAATCAAATATGCTCGCTCAACATCCGAAGATATCTTGACTACCTAAAAACATGTTATCTATCTCTCTAACATTGAGATGTCATCTATACAATACATCACCTCGCCCCTCACAACCCTTTCATTTTTTAATATGCTCAACATCATCACCTATGGCCACATCGTGCATAGGTTCATCATGTGGATCTTGTATGTCATCATCATGATCCATCAATATAGGAATGCCACCATGATCTCCTCTCTTGTCCTCATTGTCATCCTCATCTGACTCCTCATCATCATCCTCATCTGACTCATAATCCTCATCATCCTCCGACTCCTCATTTGACTCATCCTATCCTCTCCTCTAATCTCGACAAGGTGCCACTCTCAGAACTAGAGTCTCCAGATCTATCAAAGGAATTGGCCTATGCTCTTCAAACCACCTATCATATGTCATTGTCATTCCTACATATATAATATCCAAACCTACACCCCACAGTCTGGGCTATAATTGCTCATACTTTGTAAATGCTACATGTGGTTTGTTGATTGGGTCCCCAATCTCCAACCTCTTTGTTGGATCATGCATACTATGCCATACCGTTAGGGACATCCTATCACTCCCCAAACTATTGTTGCATCCTCTCTGGCAACTAAACCTCAATGATCCTCTATCTAAAAATAGTTTGGCCTATCGGGTATCTCTCCTATCTTAGTATAGGAGATGATTCTCATCATCTGATCAACTGGGACAATTTCTATACGGTCTCCATGCAAAATCTCAAAGGCAATCTAACTCATGTATCCAGTACAATATATATACCCCAAGGTCCCTATGACAGTGCCTCATCATATAAATATACATAAGGTAGTCTTGGCCACACCTATCTGTCTGGTATAGGTTTGGACACTTCTATGTGCTCAAATGCCCACGCTTGTAGCAATGTCAACCCACTCAAAGTCTATTTGTATGCCACCTAATGCAGATAAAAATACAACATGCCTAACATGTATGGTCCCCATGTGAACACAATCCCATTTATCACCATTCTCTCTATCACGTGACTCCATCCAATCGGGAATCCATGATCTCTTCTAATCTGGTGCTACCAATCTTACTATAATTGTACTAATAGAAGTCACAAACCTCAAATATTGAGCCACCATTGTCTCTCATCTAATCTCATAGTCGACAATGCATAACTCATATTTTTTCACCTCAAACATTTAGCCAAGGAACTCTCTCCTTGTCGAAGGATCACATACAACTAACTCACCATGGATAGGATTCCTCAGTATATGCCACACATCCTCCAATGTGGCTATCGCTCTCTTGTTGGTAGATGAAATGTATTTGTCTCTAAATTCCACTTTTATTCTAATGTGGTGATGAGTCCCCTATTCATCCTTATCTTGAGCATATATGTGATATGATGTAGTCGTAGGTGCAAGAGGCAATCTCTGTCACATCCCCACAACTGATGACACAATGACATGCATGTTGGTTGACTCTCTCGAGTCTATAAAGGTAGAAGTTTAATCTAAAAGACAATGGGTCAAACATTGTGTTAACCCTAACCACATCAATCATGTCCTATCAACCAAGTAACTATGTCCAATTCTTCCAAATGAGAGAGTGAAAATGATCTCTTTTCACCCTCCCACCCCCTTTTATAACACACTAAGTTGCCTAGATGAATGCACTCCCATTACATTGATCATGATCTTTTTCCCATCCTAGAGCTTCTATGTTTTGCATTTCACTTTCGTTCACAATTTTTAACTCCTATTGTCATTGTTGACAAATTAACCTTTTATTTGGAATTTTATAGAAAATTCAAGGTTGGTCAAGAAACAATCCCTGAGGATCCCACACAGTCCTTACTTCTAGGTTCTAGGTCAAAATCACATAGAATGAGAACACCTGTCCCGGAATGTGCTACTAGTGATGACGATTGAGATAGATGAGGAGAGTGCCAATGATGACCTCGATAACTACCTCGACATACCTGAATATAATTGCATTTTTACTCTTAGCCCCGCTAACTTTGAAGACATCAAAGGCCTTCCCCTTGTTCACCACCAACTTATTGACTGGGACCATGAAGGACCTACGCAGTTTGACACATTCCAAAATGATGAAGCCTTTATTGACTATCTAGGCATACAAGATGATCTTCCCCCTAGGGACCATAAGGCAGGATACACTATAGAACTCAATAGCGTGGCATATTTTGGTGAGGGTGTCGGGCCTTCTAGTTGCAAAAACATAAAAATAAAAACAAATCAAGGGCCTTATGGCGAAAACCACGTTGTGGCGCTGTCTGACCCCAAAAAAGTAAAAAGAAAGGGCATATATAAGGGCGAAAACCTCTCTTAGGCACCCGAGGATGGAAGGCTCGACATTCTCCCAACATCATATGAGGAAAAGTCATCCATGTTGGTAGAGGAAACCATCAAAACAAATATTGGTACAGAAGAAAGTCCACATAACATATTCCTGGCTCAATCTTTGACAGAGACAGAAAGATCAAAGTTCATAAGTTTCTTCACAGGGCGACAAATAAATTTTGCATGGTCATATGCTGATATGCCTGGATTGGATCCGAATTTGGTAATGCATCATTTGACAGTTAAATTGGGGGCAAAACTAGTGAAAGAGAAATTAAGAAAGATGCATCCACAAGTGGCATTATTAGTCAAGGTGGAGCTTGAAAAATTATTGGATGTCGGATTCATACGCCCAATTGATTATCCTGAATGGATCTCCAACTTAGTGCCCGTCAGTAAACCAGATCGTAGCATCCGAATATGTACAGATTTCAAAGACATCAACAAAGCTTGTCCTAAGGATGATTTTCCATTACCAAATATTGACTTAATTGTCGATCTCATAGTAGGTCATGTGATGTTAGCTTTGATGGATGGATTCTCTGGTTATAATCAAATAAAAATCGCATCTAAGGATCATCACAAAATGGCATTTACTTGTCCTTGGGGAACTTTCTACTGGAATGTTATGCCCTTTGGGCTAAAAAATGCAGGCGCTACATATCAAAGAGCCATGACTACTATCTTTCATGATCTCATGCACGTTACTATGGAAGATTATGTTGAAGACCTCTTGAGAAAATCAATAGATACACATTTGGACATAATTTCAGTCATTTTTGATCGGTTGGAAAAATACAAAGTAAGATTAAACCCCAAGAAATGTGTCTTTGGAGCAACCTTCGGGAAGCTCCTGGGATTCATTGTATCAAAAAGAAGAATCGAAGCCAATCCAGCAAAAGTCAAGGCCATCTTAGAGATGCAACCACCAAGAAATATTAGTCAACTTCAATCTTTGCAAGGGAGACTCCAGTCCATATGAAGATTCATAGCGCAACTTGCGGATAAATGTAATCCTTTTTAGCACTTGCTACATAAAAACATCAAATTCAAATGGGATGATAACTATCAATAGGCTTTCCAGATACTCAAAGATTACCTTTTGAATCTGCCAGTTTTGATGCCACTAGTTCCAGATCAACCTCTATTACTATACATATCAGCTACTTCAACAACATTGGGGGCACTCTTAGCACAACAGGTTGTCAAGGGCAAAGAAAAGGCAGTATACTATATTAGTCGCACATTGGTAGGATATGAGCTAAATTACACACCATTTGAGTGTGTGTGTCTCGTTGTGGTCTTTGCTTCATAGAAATTATGACATTACATGCTAACTCATAAAACTAAGTTGGTCGCAAGGATCGATCCATTGAAATACCTTCTCAATAAGGCAACACTTACTGGGCGACTAGCCAAATGGGTGATGCTCTTGAGTGAATTCGACATTGAGTATGTGGATAGAAAAGAAATAAAAGGACAAGCTATCACAGATCAGTTAGCAGATGCTCCCATGATAGATGATGTTCCTCTAACTTAAGAATTTCTAGATGAATCCATCTTAACAGTGTCACATGCAAAGCCTTGACAGCTATACTTTGACGGCTCATACACACAGCATGGGGCAGGAGCTGGTATCCTCTTCATAACTCCTCAAGGGGATTCTATACCAAAATCATATCGATTATCATTTCCCTGCACTAATAACATAGCAGAATATGAGGCATTAACAACTGGATTACAGATTGCAGTTTAGTGGAAGATCCAGGAACTTCAGGTTTTTGGGGACTCTCAACTTGTAGTTTGTCAAGAAAATGATGACTACCAAACAAAGGATGAGAAATTAATGCCTTATAAAAGAATGGTGGATGACTTGAAACAACATTTCATGAAGTTAGACTTTGAGCAGATACCAAGAGAGCAGAATCAAGCCGCGGACGCCATGGCTACAATTGCTTCACTAATCGATCTACCACAGAATGAAATCCGCTATGAGTTATTGGTAGATAACCTTTTGGTTCCCTCATATGAGATCACTCCTACTGAGATGATATGTGTCATCAATCCTGAGTCCCAGTTATATGGTCCCATTTTCACATACCTTCATGACAATACTCTTCCTCCTAACCTATCCAATAACCAACGTCGGACTTTCATTCGCCAATCTTCTTGATATGTCATTTTAGCTAATATCCTATACCATCGAGGTCTAGAGGGCACTCTTCTTAGATTTTTAGAAAGAGATGAAGCTTAGATTGCGTTACATGAAGCATATGAAGGGATATGTGGTCCACATCCTAGTGGTCCTACCTTAGCCAAGAAACTCATCAGGACTAGATATTACTAGCCCAATATGGAAAAAGACTCGTATCATTTTGTCAAGAAATCTAAGCAGTCAACTTCATGGAGACCTCATCCATGCGCCAGCACAAGAACTTCAACCAATTGCGACTCCTTGGCCCTTTTGCCAATGGGGACTCGATCTCATAGGCAAGATTCACCCTCCTTCCTCCAATGGTCATAAATTCATCATCACGGCCACATAGTATTTCACAAAATGGATCGAAGCCATGCCTCTTACACAAGTCACTGGAAAACAAATTGCTACATTCATCCTCAACTATATCATTTGTCAATACGGTACTCTTGTTTCCATCATCACCGATAACGGGTATCCCTTCAAAAATTAGGATGTTTGTGAACTCTCTGACCGCTTCCATATTACCCATCATTTTTCCACACCTTATTACCCCCAAGGTAACAATCAAGCTGAGGCATCTAATAAAACAATCATTAAAATCCTAAAAAAGACAGTCGACGACGCTGGCCGCAATTAGCATATCCAACTTAATCGTGCACTTTGGGCCTACAGTACAAGTGTTTGCACACCTACATGAGCTACACCCTATTCACTTGTTTACGACACTGAATCTATCTTGCCTATTGAGGTCAAGTTACCCTCTTTATGAGTCTCTTTGCAAAACATTATCAGTGATGAAGACTACAGGGTCTCTCGCTTACAAGAACTTGAACTATTGGATGAACGAAGACAAACTGCTTTTAATCACCTCAAGGCTTATCAACAATGAATGAGTCATAGCTACAATAATAAAGTCAAGCCTTGAACATTTGAGGTAGGTGACTTGGTTCTTAGAGAAAATCCTAAAAATCAGCAAGATAGAGAGAAGAAGGGAAAATTCGAACCAAACTGGCTTGGTCCTTACATCATCACAACAACATATAGATCTGGTGCATATCAGCTCTCAACCACAGAAGGTGAACCTTTGGAGGATCCTATCAATAGCATGCACCTTCGCAAGTTTCACACATAGCACTTCAGAGTATCCTAATTAGAAAAATACAAAAAAATCAAAAAAATTCAAAAGACAAAAAAATCATAAAAATAAAAAATCGTTACTTAGTGAAAACCTGGTAAATAGGCGCCTTGTGACACAAAAAAAATTGAAAAATAGAAAAACATTTCGTCCAATGGTGAAAACCACTACGGTGGCGCCCTGGGCAAGTACCATGGTGAAAACTGGGTCACCAGTGCCATGTGTAGAGACATTGCTCCTCCCTCCTTCAGGATTCCATTTCATCCTTCACTTTGCACACACTCACAACCTATCCATTCATAATAAACTTACCCATTCCCATCATGGCTTGTTATTGATCTACCTAAGATTGGTTAGCCATTCATAATAAACCTCCCTTTTCAACCTTTCCATCTATAATAAATCAGCTCCTATCTGTGGCTAAGGCAAATCCTACGTCTAGTGATGGGTGTGGAACTGAGAGCATCACATGTTTCGAGGAGTACAGTTTCTTCCAACTTTCTTTAGTCTATCCGTGCACAATCCATAATAAAGCAACATTTGCATCACCAATCCCCAATAAAATAAAGTATCAGTTTCATGGATTCAGTTAGTTTCAGATGAGACACAACAGCAACAATGGGCTTCAACAAATAAAATCTTTCAACAGACTCAGACAACATTATGGTTCCGTGCTATCTATCCTTTTGTGAAAGTAAACATTGTGACCACAATCAAATAGACTTATACAAGTGACAAGAGACACTAAACTTGAGGAATACAATGGATGTTGGTGTTGTGTCTTGGTTTTCTTTTGATTTTATCTTTCTGCTAACATGTCTTTTAGCTTTTCCAGGATGTCTCTGACTAGAGATTTTATCTCTAGGATGTCTTTGACTAGAAAGGCAAGGATGGGGTATCGTCACCTTTTTTTCTGTTGTTGTCTGTGGATTGTCTCTTAGTAATGCTATGACTTGTCCAAGGATATGAGGACAGTGTGAGTCTAGTATGAACTGGGGCATTCCTTGTTTGCGACTGTCTGATCTCCATGCAAACAGGTACAATGACTTTCTGGGTCGAACATATACCTCGATTGTCATAACCTACTTGTCATAATAAATCTCAATGATGATAATGCACAAGAAGCTCTTTCACTTTCATATCTTCTATCTTCCATCCCCCTTTCTTGATTGACTTCCATCGTCCTTCTCGAGTCCATGTAGCTCGCTATCACATGACTGAGTATAATGACACACCAAAAACATTTGCATCTCATGTAGTTGCACCTGCATTACCACATATTAAGCATTTCATACATACATATAGCTATCTCAATTGCATCACATTCTGCACACAACACATGTTAGCACATTTTACATTCATTTGCATTTCATACATTCACATTTGCATCATACATAACATATAAAACATAAAAGAACATTTTTTTTTATTTCATCCATATCATAATCATCATCATAAAACATATCATAAGCATCATGAAACATCTCATCACATAGGTACACATGCATATAGTTGCCGCAAGGAATCATCTCATATATATATAATCATAAGTCTTATGATACAATGATGTCAAAATAATATGGCTACAATCACCTGAAGGTGTATACATCATCATACAAAATGGTACAAAACTGATACATAGGGACCCCTCTAAGGCCCCTCAAAGCCGCCTGGCCTCGATGGAGTCTAAGCCCTAGAAGGACCCACCCCAGGATCATCTCTCATGTCCCCTCTATCTGGTGGTGGTGGAGGAACCATAACCCCACCGTTGGATGCCTGTCTCCTATCCCTCCCTCTAGTGGTCATCGTTGTCCGCGATGGTCTCCGGAAGCTCCTAGCCAGCTGCTCTGGTGGCACGGCTCCATAGTATAGGTCTCTCCAGTAGCCTATCTCCTCCCTGACTTGCAAGAAATAAGCATAACCAGCTCCTGTGTCCTCTGTTGCCTGCCTCCCTACCCTTAGTGCCGTCTTAGCCTCTATATAGCACTGAATGGCCTGATCCCACTACCGCTTTGTGTCCCTCAGTTGTCTCCTGAGCCTAGCTGTCTCCCGCTCCAGATCCTGGATCACATCTGCTTGTCCCTGGCAGATCTCCCTCAACTCTAATAGCTCATCCTCCTCCTCCCCCCCTACATTTGTGGCTACCCTTGTACTGGTGGTTGTACCCGTGGCTGCCTCTGTCCCTATCCCTGTCCCTGTACTTGTCTGGGACCCTGTGCTGCTGGCACATGTAATGGCAATCCGCCTCGGCCTCTCACCACTCGAGCTTGTCTCTCCTCTCCACCCTCTCTCCATAGAGCCACTCTCCTCTCTCCTATCACACCTCGCCTCCTCCGTCGGCCTCTACCTCCGCCATCTCCATCATCATCCTCATCCCCTCCGCCATCTCCATCTATCAGCTCTCCTGGATCTGTCAACCGTGGAAATGGATGCTCTGCCCAATATGCAGTATACTTTGCATCCATCCCTGCATCCTTGATCTCTGGCCACATATCCCAAGGAATGGGTACCATCTCTACCAGCTGCATCATGGCCTGATCATATGATAACAAAGGCCCGCAGTGTGCCTGATCCCTCACTGTCCGAGCATACATCCCGGAACCCCATGGCATTCTTTGGATCCTGCCAAACTGCTTGCATACTCTGTCTACCAACTGCCTCTCCAGTACATAGGGCATCTGCCCAATCAAATACCTACTCCTAAAGGTGTATGGAAGCTCTACTACATCATCTTCCCACTCCTTGCACTCTCGATACGACCTCCATACCACAGTGTCAATCTCATTAATGACCCTGCGCCAGTTCTCCAACCTACCAATCCGTGGCTGTGATGTAATCATATCATACAAGTGAACAAAACTGCATCCATGACCCCTGCCCCTAAAATGTATCGATCGTGTCACTGGTAGATGCTCATATGCCCATACTTGTAATAATGTCACTCTGTAGCCCAATCCTACAGATCCATGGTAGACGAACTGATGGAGCTCATAGTACAAATGTGCTAGCACGCACGGTCCCCAGGCATAACTGGTCTGCTGTGTCACTAGTGTCTCCAAGGTGCTCCCCCAGCCCACAACCAACCCTTGTGTCACCCTATCCGGACACGGGAACCCACTGATCACTCCTCCCAGTACCGCTAGTAGTGCCAATCATGTCGCTGTCATGGTATCCCAGGTGACATGTCCTGCCCTCATCTCCAATCCCGGATCCTAGAACACTCATCTCAGGGCACCCCTATCTCCATCTCGATCATAGGGTATCAACTCCCCATTGATCAGTATCCTCAGAATCCTGTACACATCCTCTAGGGTGACTGTCATCTCACCCATCGACAAATGGAATGTACAAGTCTTTGAGTGCCATCTCTCAGCCAGTGCAACCAACAACCCCATGTTCGCCCGAAACTCAGGCACATACAAAATGAACCTCAAACCCATAACCTCAATCTCGGCTCTATCCTCAAATGTCATCTCTGGTCGTAACCTCTGAGTCGATGGGAATCTCTCCCGTGACTCCAGCATAGGTAGGTACTCCTGCAGTCAAGCAAATCAACTTTGTCAGTCAAAGTGGCATTCCTTGTTCATCACAATATGCTACTTATTATCCTAAGTGCTTATGGTACTCTATCCTAGTGACACTCCCTATTCATCACAAAGTGTTGCCGTTTATCCTAGTGGCACTCCCTGTTCATCACAAAGTGTTGCTATTTATCATAGTGGTACTCCCTGTTCATCACAAAGTACTGCATTTTTTTTTGCACTCCCTATTCATCACAAAGTGCTGCTCTTTTTAGTACTCCCTGTTCATCACAAAGTGCCTCGATCTATCCTATCCTAGGGCCTCTGCGTGAGTGTATCCTCTTGAGTAGTTTCCTAATTGGCAACGTATGTTCTATCACATAATTGTCAATCCTAGCCCTATTTACCATTCTAGTCTTCCCTAGAGGACCTGCTTGAGTGTATCCTTTCAGCAACTTATCCAATCGACAACGTATGTTCATCACAGAACTACCGATTTGCCCTAGAAGACATAAATACACATTTTTGACATAAACACGCTTACATATTGCACAAACATGCCTGCTCTACACAGATGCGCCTAAAATACACAGACGTGCCTATGCTCTGCACAGACGCACCTGCTCTGCACAGACGTGCCCACACAACACAAACACACCTGAACAATGCAGACGTGCTCGCATTTGACATAGATGCCTTTTCATTCATAGACACGCCTGGCACAAACACAAACGCGCCTAGTTAACCTAGACGCGCCTGGCACTAGCACAGATGTGCCTCAACGTTTTTTGACATTGTTTGACACTACCTAAAGTGCATTTATTGCACTACCTAGCATGCATTAATGACAACATTTATTGCAACAAAGTACAAGGAGGTTTTGAGGTACTCACCGGCTCTCCTGCATCTGCTGGCCTCTGAAATCGGCAAACGCGATCGAATCTGTGAACCAATGTCATTGCTGCTGACTGCTGCTGTTCTATTCTCTCTCTGTACTTTGATCTCTTAGGTGTGTGGATGACAATGAGGATGTATTCCCCTCGTGGTCTATTTTATAGACTGCCCTAGCCCTAGCCTTAGCCGTAGTTTCCCGAGTCAGTCTTCTTTATCCCATGACACTGTCA
This sequence comes from Cryptomeria japonica, assembly GCF_030272615.1. Taxonomy (NCBI): domain Eukaryota; kingdom Viridiplantae; phylum Streptophyta; class Pinopsida; order Cupressales; family Cupressaceae; genus Cryptomeria; species Cryptomeria japonica. The sequence continues at coordinate 518,636,687 of NC_081405.1, read as the reverse complement.
CTCTATCCGGTCAGTCCATTCTACCCTTTCTTTCTTATCGAGAGATTGTCTGCGATCTTTTCAGACATTTTCATCCAATCTCTCGAGGGGGCATATCATTCCCATCTTGGGGCAACTTTGTATCAGTTCATCTTATCTTCTTTGAAACAACGCGACAAGCTGCATTGTCTCAAAGAGGGGCAAAATGTAGACACCTAAAATTGTCATGTTTAATTAAATAAATATTTTATTTATTTAATTACTTTAGCCTAACTCTTCTATTAATTAAATCAATATTTATTTATTTAATTAATTCATTTATCCTCTTCTAGCCTTATTTCTCATTTAAATAAATACATTTATTTATTTAAATTATCCTTTTCTTAAATTAAATAAATATCTTATTTATTTAATTGATCACACTTCCTCTATTAATTAAATGAATCATTATTTATTTAATTAATTCATTAACCTTTTCTACCTATGACACATGTCATTCATCTCTTAATTCCTACACTACATACCCTCTCATTATTGTCTTATTTTCTCTACCTACCCTCTAATCATAGCCGACCATTTATCTTTTACACCTCTCAATCTTATCCCTCCATTTCATTTAGTGTCTTCTATATAAGGAGATGCTTTCTTCATAATCAACCCTAACTATGCATGCTGACTGATCACTCGACTACACTACGCTTTTGAACTTTCATATGCGATCCTACTTGCAACCACATTTTCGTTCTTTGTTGAGCTCTTGTGCACATATAAAATCTGACAGCAAATATATCAAGCAAGATCAATGGAGATAGGAAGAATGGAGATCCAAACCCTATTGGACATCTGATGGTAGAATCTTTGTGATTTCATTTGATTTGCATTGTCTTAGGTAATCTTCATATGTTATGGTGGATCTTTGTTGTTGTTAGGCTAGGGTTTTGTGGTTGAATTCATTTAGTCTTTCAACATTGTTGTATCCATTTTCACCGTATACACTATCATGCCTGGGAAATTTTTTAATGTGTTTTTTCTCAAATTTTCTATGAAACAATTCTCTAAATTGCATTGTCTCAAACAAGGGCAAAATTTAGACACTAAAAAATGGTCAACGCCCATGTCACCTATCTTTAATTCATCACACACATAGTTTTCACTATTCGTTGATCTTGTCTCGCTTCTCCTTTCCCATTTTCTATCCAGCTAATATCATTTTCTCCCCATTTTGATTGCATAATATCAATTTGTCCCAAAATCCATCCATTGATTTCATTTCATCCCCATTTCGATTCCTTGACATCAATTCATCCCAAAAACTTTTCACGATGATGCTAATTTGTCCCATTTTGATCCCGTGACATCATTTTCTCCCAATTTTAGTTTTATGACATCAATTTGACCTCATTTCCTATCTCATGGTGTCATTTTGGTCCCATTTTGTGTCCTTTGAGCCGCTTTCACCCATTTTGCCCGTTTTACCCCAATCCTTCCCATTTTCTTCCCATTTCCTTCCAGTTCTTCCCAGTTCTTCCTAGTTCTTCCCAACTTCTTCCAATTTGACTTAATTTGACCAAATTAAGGTCCCTCATCGCTAGTTTGACTTATTTGCCTATTAGGTTTAATTTATTAAACCTTCTTTCCTACTAGCCCTTCTTCTAAATTTTAAATAAATAAATTTAAAAAATTATTCATTTATCCTCTTGTCCTATTAATTAAATAAATTCTTCTTATTTAATTACCTAACCCATAAATATGAATAAAAATTTAATAAATTGCATTTATTAATTTATCATATTTATCTTCTTCTAAAATGGAGACAATTAATAAATTTTATTTATTAATTCTCCATAATATATGCCATTTTTATGAGGATATATTTAATAAATCTAATTTATTATTTATCTTTATTTATTCTCTCATATGGGTATAATCCTCGCTTTTATATTTATCCTCTTATATGGAGATATTTAATAATTTTTAATTATTAAATCTCCATTATTTATTCAACTTGTTAATTCAATATTCACGAGAATATAATTAATTTTTATTTTTTACTAATTATCAATAATATCTTCTCCTTGAGTTTCTTCCATTTTCATCCATCTCCTGGATGATAGCTTTGTTGTGTGTTTGATCATGTTCGTTCGATGTCCCAATAATTAACTCGATCTTGGCAGTCCATCAAAATTCAGATTTCTACAATAGGATACCTCATTTCTTTGTCAATTCATTTAGTTTTAGCATCGTTATTGTATTGAATCATCTAGCAATCTAATTTTCTCATCATTACTCTATCAAAACAATCATCTAGTTTTAGCATTGTTATTATGTCAAATCTTTTAGCAATTTAGTTTTAGCATTGTCACTTTGTCAATTTAATTTGCATTAACATACTTCTAGTAATCTTGCCATCATACTGCTTGCTTTCATCTATTTTCCTGCACCTCACATTGTGAGAGAAACATACCTATATTGGAGTAGAAAGGATAGTCAATGAAGTTTTCTTGAAGAAGCATGGAAGTGATGGTTTGCATCTTGTTTGAAATCACGTTTTGTTTTAGTAATTCTGTTGGTCCGATTAGGTTTAATTTTTGTGTTTTATTAAGTTTTGTGATTAGGTTAGTTTGTCATGCATGCTTATTGGTTTTTCATAACCCGATTTCTTGGTCGACAAACTCAATCACTTTGTGATGCATCTAGTACAAAATTATCTAATACCAAGTCACTTATATTGGGATGGCATGAAGAACCCCCTCAATTGTTTGCAAAATACTACTTCCAGTGGGGTGGACCCATTAAACCAAGAAGATGCCTACTTATTCCTTTTGCAATTAATCCATGCCTTAAAGATATGTAGCTTTCGATCAAAGGGAAAGGTGACCACAAGCTAGCAAAATGGAACAAACAATTCCTCTCATTGGCTAGAAAAATATAGGTCTGTCAGAAGAATCTATCTTCTTATAGTTTATATTGCTCTTTGGTTTGGTTGTTTAGTAATTATCAAGTTAATGATGTTCAAAATAAAATAAGGAGGTTTAATTATACCAATGGCAAAGGAAAGAACAAGAAACACTATGTGGAGTGGAAATGGTGTTGTCTAGATAAGAGGTGGGAGGTTAGGCTTAAAGGATCTTAAGTTTCAAGGGATTCACTTGCATTCAAATGGATCTTTAAAGTCATATAAGGGGATGAAACCTAGAAGGTACTTGTTAGAAATAATAACAACCTCTATGTCCCCCAAAAAGCCAAGTCTTGGAAAAGTCTTCCTCTCAATGATTTAATAGTTGGCAACTTTACGGTAGCTCTTGTTGGATCCATAGTGTTCAAAACCACTTGGAAATCTTGGGAGAACTTCAAAATATTAATGGGTTCATTCCAATTAAAAATAATATTAGTGGAGATAGATCCATATGGCAGAACCTACAAAACAAGGATGAACCTCTTTCCCTCCTTCAAGGATGCTCTACTAGAAATTGGTACCTTAAGGGTATTAAAAGGTTTAGTGACATTCTTCAAGGAGGTAAATTAAAATCTTGGGCCTCTCTAAGCCATAATTTTGATCTCCCTCTCTCTAATAGGAGAACCTCTTGTTCCCTCAAAGAAGCATGCACTCATCTTCACCTTCCCAAGAATTGTACTATTGACAAAGAAAGATTCAAGAATTATAAGTGGTCTGATGGGACAAAATTGAAGAAAATGAGTGCTAAGATGATATATAATATGCTTTTTGGTAATGTTGATTTAGCTGATTATCTTAACCAAACTTGGAAGGTGACACTTTCAAACAAAAGTTGGCATGGCATTTTTAATAGACTTTGGAATAATAGCATTGAGCCTAAGAAGGCCTATTTTAAATGGTTATCATTATTACAAATATTGCCTTATAAAGTTTTTAATAATGATGATGAATTATGGAGTGTTTGTAGGAAGTCTGAAACAATTAAACATATGTTCTTCGAGTATTTTATAGCCAAGAAAATATGGAACCATTTTTGTTCTAACATAAAATGATGGAAATATAATCTTGTTTGTTCTAGAATTTTGTTTGGTGTTGTACCTAGGTTGAATAAACAATATAGCCTATTTTGGTAAAAAAAATTCTATTGAAATATTAGGGCTTAATTAAATATTGAGGAATGAGGAGAAGTTTAAAGGGATTAAAAGGGAACTTACTGAGTCTTGTAAGAGACTCATATCTACCAATGTTGTTATTTAGGTGTTTGTGACCCTGAATATCTCAAGATTCAAGTTTGAGAAGTTGTTGGAGAATGACACAGTTAGAGTTAATTCCTTAGAAATACTTTATGGACACACCTTAACATACACTAAGGATAATTACAATATTTTTGTGCAAGGACTACAAGATCTTGTAAAGGAGTACAATGAGGACAAGTGAGAAAAGGAGAAATTTACTGAGAAACAACCCAAAGAAGTTGGAATGAAGAACAAAAACTATAGAGCCATATATCGCATAAACCAAGGAGAATGTTCAACCATTGAAGTTGTGAAATCAAATGAATAAATATTTGACATTGACCCCCCCATTGGATGACATGAATTGGATCAGTTTAGTGAAAATAGGAACTTCTAATGACAAAGGAGATCATGATACCCTTTATGTATCTTGTTTTGATATATGTATTGCAATCCTTATATGTCTATATATGAAACATATTGGCTATAGATGCTTGGACCAGGAAGGCTACAATTTGATAGAATGCATAGTAGTACTAATGATGAAATACATGAATATTCAAAGGTGTCACCATTTTTTGTATACGAAATTATAAATATATGTATAGGATATGTAGTTATAGATTGGTCTAATCTAGCATGTCTTTGTTAATGATCTGGTTTTTTAATTCTCTTTGTGATAGCCACGTGTTGTCCTAATATATGGACATGATATTAAATGTATTTTTACACTCTATCTTTAATATAAAAAAAATACTTTATTTGACTTTTTTTAAACATAATTTTGTAGAAGCTTCTCACTTGGTTCCTACATTTGTTTAGAGAACTTAATTGAGCTCATTCTTTAAGGCTTATCTATTAACATGAAAACAAATAGTGTAGTGTCATAAATTGTAACCCCTTATGATTTCACATTTTTTTAAGGCCCTTTCTTTTGCATGTTGTCTCTTATGTCATTTCAAGCTTATTTGGTTTATATCCTAATTTAAATTTCAAGGCAACTTATTCCATATTTAATTGTCATCAATCCAAAAATTTGAACCGAATCCAATATCAGAGCCCTAATATCTCACTTCCTACAAAAGAGGGCCTATTTTATTAGGCCATTGTCAATCCACATCAATGTTCGATTCTTTTTTACAAAATTTTTAGGGGATTAACATCTTGGCCTTGACATTGTGGGATATAGTCTCAATTTTTGTATATGATTGGTGAAAATTGCCCTAAATGCAAAAATACCTTGAGAACCCTATATAAGACATCACCTTTTATTCATTTTGATCATCTTTACATATCTTTACCTTTCGTAAGCTAAAAATTTTATTATTACAATTCAAGAGAAAATATGAATACAAGGAGCATCAAGCTACAAGATGTTGTCTTCAAGTATGTTTTCATGATGGATTTTGTTACGATTTATCATGTTATTGCATCAACACTTGAAGGACTTATTTAAAGAGAATTGCATCATCAATCAAAGTATAATCATTTTATCTCAATATTTCCATTCAACATTCCCTTTAGATTTAGCTTCTCCCCTACAACTCTCTTCTAATCAATCATTATTGTATTGGAGGTTGATACCTACCCGAGATTTGACTTAGGCAAGAGCCTATCAAACATAACATCATTTTCCTTCTCTTTTGTACATTTTGCAGGCTCAAGTGTATGTTATAAATCAAATCAATAGGTACAAGAGAACTGTGTAGATTGAGACAAAGGTTTCAAGAGAAAAAGGAACAAAAAATACCCAGACTATGTCAATTGGCGCCATAGTCCTCCTAATTTGACCTAAAATTTGGAGGGATGGTGATTTGAAGGTTTATAAGCCTAGATCTGAATGGTGATTTGAAGGTTTATAAGCCTAGATCTGACACCTGTTTCCATTTAGACACCTATCAGGACTATGATGCTTAGCTCTAATGACTAGTGGTTTTGAGCTCTACTTGCTATCACTAGTTCCTCTTTGTACCTCATTTCCAGTTTTGTATATCTTAGTTGACTCACAATTCTGTATCTATCTATTTATATTGATTATTGTCAATTTTGTATCCTTTTACCTTGTTCTTAAATTTTCACATCTAAATCATCATCCTATCATCAACAATAAAAGAAGGGAATAATCAACCATAGTGCCTAGTTCTCCTTGAAGGCTAAAAGTTGGGCCTAATTGGTTATTCCTCAATGGATGTTAGAAATGGTGAATGAATAAGTTTCTAGTTAGCATTCTAGGCTTAGACTCCATTATCATACATTTAATTTGGGTGAAGTTGACATGTCTCACACTTGCATTTTTTTTATTTTCAGATTTGGGTTGTATGCATTTAATAGATTCATAATTGCAATCATTTCTGAAATATATCACATGCACACTTAAATCACATCATAAAAATATTTCAAGCATGCTTTTCTTTTATGCGTTTCACATTCACCTTCCTAAAGGCTTTAAAATATGTCTTATATTTTACACCTTCCTAAATGGGGCACTCATTCTATACTCGAATGAAAGAGCATTACACATGCATTAAGCAAGATGGTGTTGACAAATCTTCCCTTATTGATCATTCTTTGTCCACAAAGAACCATATTTGCTTGGAAAACACTCAAATATTATCTAAAGAAGATAACTTCTTCAAAAGAAAACTTAAATAACCCATTGAAATTATCAATCACTCCACTAACCTTAATAGAGATGACAGTTGGAGTCTCAATCTCTCCTAGTTTCCCTTTCTTTCGAACCTTAAAAATCACCACACCTTTCCTTAAAATTATCATCCTTGAGTTCATTTCCCTTGGTTTTATTTGCCCCCTCTCACTTTCTCTTCTTCCTCAAGTTACTGCTACCCTCTCCTTTCCCCTTACCTTTGGTCTTCCTTGCTTCTACTTTGGTCCTGTTCTTTTTCATGGTTCTCCCCTTCTCTCTTTAGTTGATTTTCTTTATTGCTCCTATACTTCATACTTTAAACTATTTCCACTTCCCCTCTTATTCTATTTTTCCCTCCTATCTTTTTGAACCATGTGACATCATCTCTTCCTCTCCTCCCTATCCATAACCCCTTTTTTATACTATCTCTAGTTTTCAATTTATCATCTTATGATTCTCTTAGCTCTCTTCTATCCTAATGATGGATCACGAAATGTGATCCAAAACGCTGATATAAAAATGCTCACACAATTTAATCCAAAAATAATAATGTTTTGAAAGTTATGGATTGTGGAAATACAATATCATTAATTAGATGTATTATGTTTCACAATCGCTTTCATAAAAGATGTGAAAGAGGTCTTATATTTCACATTTACTTTCTTAAGTGCCTTGATGCATATTGTAAGAACATACTGTTATTAGGGTTCATATACCCTTATAAAATTTATATAATATTCTAATATAATATTATAAAACCTTATATATTATGTTCTTTATAAGCATATCCCATTTAAAATTATTATAATCTAATAACAATTATATTATTAATTATTTATAGGGGTTATTGAAAAGGTGCGACTAGTGAAGCCACCCTTCCTCCTATATTTAAGGAGGTTCTCTCTCATTTGAGAGGTGAGAGAATTTGGATATTTATAGTGAGTTACATCACTATTCATAAGAGGTATTATTGGCCATGTGGAAGTATTTGATTAGTATTCTTAGGCTCAAGTCTATCTTGTTATAGACTATTTTTTGTAAGTGTTTAATAAAATGATGCTTTATGGGGTTTTTTATCCTAAAGAGTTTTCCTCATGTATATCGTGTGTAATGTGTACATTTATGCATGTATGATTATCATCTTATTTATTTATATATTGCTTATAATGATCAGTATCCCAATATCCTAATTTCTAACAATATCTTATAAATCATAATCATGTTATTAAAAGCATTGGTAAATGTTTTGAAATTTATGATATGTGGCCTAGTGAGTGCTTTGAAAATTATGACATATGCTTTGGTAGATGTTTCACATTGTCTCTTTAAGGTTATTGGTAGTTCCTCTACCAAAGTTTTCTCACCAATAAGGACATTTTGGTGCAAAAAAAGATTAATAACACTTATTTCAATAATCTACGTCTTATCGATGAAGATACGAAGAATGATGTTGATCCTTCTCCTAAAATGTACCTCCCCCATGGAGATAATTTGGTACAAGAGGATGATATCAAGTTATTACTTTTCATAGTGATACCTTACCTTATATTCACTTAGAAGACCTCCCTTCTAGAGATGAAGCATTCATGAGTTATACTTGTCCCTCTCCCAAAAGTTTTCCTACTCGTGAGAATACATCGATGCAAGTGGATGATATCACTAGAAATATTTTCAATGCTCTCTCTCTCCCCCAAAGATAAAACTTTAGTGAATAAAGAGACTAACCTAAGCCAATTCAATATAATATATGTTTCCAATCATACAAATGAACATGGGAAGCCTAGGATTGTTGTTAAAGGTGGTAAGAGGCCAATCGGACCTCCTAATTATATCCTAAAATATGTAAAATAATTCACTCAAAGGGATAGAGTGAATCAAAAAATGTCACAACAACCTAGTTATCATGTAGTTTCTCACACATAACTATCAAAACTCTTGGGTGAAAATTTTGCAAATTGGTGAGGTTCACAAAATTGTGATTTCAACTACAGTATGCGAGATTAAATCTCTCCTAATTTATAAGGGAAGGCTCCCCCTTTTGTTTACTACTCTCTTAATTTAGAATACAATTCACTTTATGATTTCTAATCTAAACATGAGCAGTCTATCATTCTATTCTCTCTCTTTAGAATAGATGTTATTATCTCCTCTTTTTCAAGAAAGAATTTATAATACAGAGCATAAATGATTTTTACAATTTCAAAGTTACAAATAAAAAAATTAGAGCTTGTGAATGAATAATACAAAATAAAGAAGCAAAGTTTCCATAAAGGCTCAAATTCCTATGTTGCTTCTTTGGGATGAGAGAACAAAGCTTGAGCTCAAAGTCTCACAAATCACTATTATCCTATCAACCTTTATTCGAGTAACTTCTTTTGTAACCCACAATATTAACTAAGAAAATCAAAGAAAAGTACAAAGTTTGTGTCTTGGTTCCTTATTAAAGATTTTGATAATAATTTATAGGAACAACAACATGAAGCTCAAAGTCTTCAAGTTATTATCTCCTTCTAACAAGATGAAAAAATGAAGCATAACGCCTTTGAAATGCTATCTTATTATAATTCAACTATCTTTTCTTCAAAATAACAAGGTGAAGCTCAAAGTCTTCAAAATGTTATCTCTTTCGCTAATCACTAATCCTAATAAACAAGAGCTGAAATATGACACAAAGTTCACAAGCCAACACTTATTCTACTCTTTAACAATATCTTTCCACAACGCCTTTACTTAATCAAAACAAGATTTTAGTAAGAATGCTCTCACCATGAACATGATGAATCCAACACAAAGTTTGAATGCCAAATATTTCTTCTTATTTGGTCAAGTTTCTAAAATAACAATAGGAACACAAAGTTTCACTTTTTCTCTTCACTTTGGCAAAGTTTCGTTGCATATAGATTAAAGATAAAAATTACAATAAGAAACCTCATATATAAAAACTATGACTAAATCAAAGAAGATTCCTATCTAACTTAGAACTCATGCATATTCTAGATGTAAAAAATTAAATACAAAATGAAACTTGAGGTGTCAAAGTCTTATTACAAAAACGCACCTACAACATTAAAATATTAAAAACACTAAGTGTCACCAGACGCTGCATTTTGGTCTTTCTTCATGAAATCCTTGAATTTATGTAGAACTACCTTCATCTATTCTCCACCAAATCCCTTGGTATGGCTTGTAATGACTTTGACCCGAGTGATGGAATCTCAAAGGCTCATGTAAAATTTCTTTCTCTTTTTTAAAAGAGATGCTAAATCATCCAGATTAACATGGATATCTATTAACTTATCAATTGAAGATAATGAGAGCTCTTGTTTATCAACCTCTTCACCAACAAGAAGACTGAATTCTTTGATAATGACATCTTCAAGAAGAGGCTTTTGATTCTCATCTTGGAAGGTGCAAGTAAGCACTGATATATTCTCACTGATGTCCTTCCCCTTGTCATTACATTCCTTCTGAGCTTTTCTCATATCTTTGATAAGTGCCTCTAGAATATTCATTTGATGATCTAATACCTCCCTTTGTTAAATATACATATCTCTTGAAGGGAGTACCCCATTGTGAATGAAAATATCTAGTTAGAGATCTTCTAACTTTAACCAAGAGTCAAAGTCCTTCTCATATGTCTCCAATTCATTTAAGAATAAATCCAAAGTTTTATCTATCTCAGTCTTTACCTCCTCTAGATTATTCATTAAGGTAATTGTTGAACATAAGAGATGAGTCCCTTGACTCAATAGTCTATCCATCCACTCACCAATTGTTCTCCCACGAGAATTGACTTGTTTAGATAGCTTAATGATTTGTTCATCCATCGATGAGGTCACTGGTTCAATTAACTTTGATGATATTGTTATCTTGATCAAGACATTAGTTAGTTGATTCACTTGTTTCTTCAGTTTGTCCTTGACTATTTCTTCATTGAACATTGTCAAAACATATGCAAAATATTCTTGAGCATCTTCCATCCCTCCTTCACGTGTTTGCTTTCCTAGGTCAATCAGATTGATGAAATAATATGTGGCCTACACTTTATCCAACTCTGTGTCTGGAGGAGGAATTGTCATTTCCACATATTTGTTCTTTGACTGATCCACTTTCATCCTGGATAAAGTCTTGGCCTTTTTATAACTTTAGGCTTAAAAGGAACCAATTGATTGAAGTCAAAGTCATCTGGAGAGATGGCTTGTTTCTTTCTCTTGGGATTGTTAGACACTAGCCAAGGTGGCAAGGGTGTATCATCATCCACTCCAATAGTTAACAATTTTGATGCCAATTCTTGAGATTGGATGCTTGTGGTAACTATGGGTGGAGTGGAGGTAACAATGGCAGGTGGATTTTGAGAAACAAAAACTTTAGGAGGAAGATGATTTTCTGATATAAACTTATCAAAATCTTCCAACATGAAAGAAGTCACCTTAGATAGATTACGAAGAAATACACTCTCAATGTTATCATGGGGTGTGTCAAGGGTTGATTTACTAGTAGTTGTGATGAACTTATAAGGCACTGAGAGGGGGGGGGTGAATCAGTGATAGTAAAAACAATACAAATTAGAATATCAATTTCACCAACTTAAAACTCAATAGATATGTAATAAATAAAATCAAGTATGCAATCACCACACAAAGCATAAACCACATGATACAAGAGTTTATACGTGGAAAACCCAAATGGAAAAAACCACCGTGGGAGTTAGTACCTACAAGATCCACTATCTGCAGTATAGAGATCTGACTGGTTAAGGTCTACAACACCCGGTTAGGGGCACACCCTATTAGAAGTGTCTATGCCCAGTTAAGAGCTTTACAAAAAGGCCTATGAGAACCAACCCTGTTAGGAGCTACCCAAGTAACTAGGATTTGCAAACACAAGTTAATGTGTCACCTGGTTAGAGGATTTAATGATCAGAACTATTAGGATCTAACTGCACCCTATTAGGAGTGACCTTGTAAGAGGATTTTCTTGTTGCAAATGTTAGGAAGATAACAAGTGCAGATAATCTCAGTATAACACCTTATGTATCTGATAATATCCGCTTCAGAATATTATAACATCACAAAGACTTCATCTCTCAACTCCTTTGATCTTCGCACTATCAAAAATATAAAATTCTCTCTACACATATCACACTATCAATCTCATGTATATATCCTTTCATACCTCATCACACAACTAAAATTATCATAAGGTCAGCTAGAACCTTATTCCAATTCCCTAGGTTTAATGCAACTAGACAATCTTTCATTGTACACTTTAGTTATGTCGGCCACCGACATAACAAATCCAATTATGTGCCATTTTACCAATCTGAGTAATTTTCATCACTATCGGTTGAGTCTCCATCAACTAATATGTTCTGTCAAACAAATCTCATTCACCTAATCGGTTCAGTACATGCAGTAATGAACATATCTTCATTTGATAGTCTTCAATGCTGCTGCAAAACCACATCATCTCAATCTTCATGATTTTCATGTACTGGTTGTCGGAATGTAACACTGTCTCTCATTTACTGGTTGAAGTCCTAATTACCGCATTTGATAAAATTGTCTTTGCTTTACCAGTTAAGTTTAGCCAATTGAACTGTAGGACTTAGATGTGATGGTATGATGAATCAATAAGGATCTAGATAACTACTAAGAGGGGGGGGGGGTGAATCAGTAGATAGAAATCTAACTAAACTTTCACCAAACTCAAAAACAACCTCTCAAGTCAATCTCAGAACTAACCAGTTCAAACACTGAACTACAAATTGCAATATCACTGATAATATACCTGTTTGACTGGCATAACAGAATAATAGTAAAACAACTCTCAAACTCTCAAACCATTTAACCAAAACATCCAAATACTTTATTGACAAAAGTAAAAGCACATTTCAGATTACTGTCAGTCATCTTATCATATCTAAGTGGATTTAGCAATTAAGCAAATTAACCATATCAAACATAACCACAAAAACATTCTCCACTTGACACAATGATTTTGACATGGAAACCCAAATGGGAAAAACCATGGCGGGGATGAATACCCACAAGTATTCTGAACTCTTATCAAGTTCACCCTGTTAGGAGCCAAGCCTATTAAAGTTTTGCGATATGTCATGTTAGGGACCACCCAGTTAAGGATTGAATATAATGCCCTATTAGAAGCTATCATGCTTATGAAGTGTGATACTTGTAGCTGCAACACAAACACTCAATAGATCATTACAAGCATGGTTAACAAATAATAAGCAAATAAAGATGAACCATGACAAAGCGACCTATCGCCTCCTAAGAGATGCGAGTATGGATTTGCTCTCAATTCTGGATAAGCAATCCCAATGACTTGACTACACCTAGATGAAGGATTTGAAATGATAATGATATGCAAAGATGAGATTGATTATGTTAGATTGATCTAAAAGACTAATTAAGCTAACGATATGCATGATTAAGCTATGATGATGATGCAATTAAGCTAGAAAAGAGATTGATTAAGCTACATGATTCAACAATTATGCTAGAAAGTGATCAAATTAAGCTAATGCAATTGCCTAGAATAACAATGCTCAAAATGATATGCCTATAGTAACAATGCCTAAATTGATAATAAGATGGGATCTTTTGTACTTCAAAATGGGGGATATTTATAGGATTTCCAAGGCCAGGGGTGAGGTGGTAGGAATCAACGATCAAGATTGAGTCTGAAGATATCAAGGGTGAAATTGGAGGAGGCTGGAGAAGAGGTTGGAGGAAGGGACACTTGTCATCTGTGTGGTGACAAGTGTCAAGGAGCCTTGCTCATGAGAGGGCAAGTGTCCAAGAAAGGAGACATTGGCCAAAGTGCCATGTGTCTCAAGGGAAGAATATCCACACCATAAGAGGTTAGGATAAAGAGGTAAGAATGTGCAAGATAGGATAGGGTTAGTTCAACCCAAGGTTAGGTGGAATGGGTTAGGTTAGAGGGAAGGTTAGGTTAGGTGGTTATAAGTTAGGAGGCATGTGGGTAATTTGAATTTAAAAATTTAAATAATAGGAAAAGACTAATTAATTTTCGACAACTCATAAATTGATTTGTTTTAATTAATTAGGAGATTAGAAGAAATGAATTTAAATGGAGGGAGGATTAATTAAATTGAATTAATTAATCAAAGGGGACTATGGAAATGAACCTATTAAATAAATCCTTAGATTTATTAATAAGTAGATGAAAGAGAGAATTTAATCAAATTGCCTAATGAATTCAATTAAATTAGGAAGGGGATTAATTAAATAATTGCTTATTTAATTAATTATCTTCAGACCATTTTTAGGTGTATACATTTTGCCCCTCTTTGAAGTGAGGTGTGATGACGTGTTGATTCAAAGAATAATCTCATTTTGATGATGATATTGGTTCGATAAGATGCCTCAGACATTGATTGATAAATTGCGGTACGATGATGCCCCCTCGGGAGATCAATTGAGATAATTGATTTTTGGAGTATGTGTTACTACTTATCAAATTGCCATTAGTTTTATGTCAAAGTTATACTATATACTATAGTTGGTTATCTATTACTGAAATATTCAGTCGGTATGTACAGTCTAGTCGGTTACAGAAGAAAGCAGTCACAAAACATAGTATACACCGAGCTATCTACCGAGCAACAAAGATGACACACTGAGTTGATTTACACTGAGTGAAATGTGTTACCAGATTCATTGAACCTGGACATGCATATGAAAACATGTTACAAGATCGAGGCACATCTAACCATTATCACATTGGAAATTGCACTTAAAGATTGTGTATGATTTTGAGGTTATCTAACCAATGAAATAATTTGCATGGTTATTCATTCAATAAATCGTGTTTGTAAGATCGAAGCAATGAATTGGATCACCGTCATAAGAGATCTATTTATACAGCATGAGTTAAGAGTTAAAGGTGTGTGCATGAATGTAAGAAGACTGTTACAGAGACACAGAGGTCACCAAGAAGGTTTTCAGAGAACAGTCGAAGAACAGAGTAAACAGAAGGGTTTACTGAGTTAATATATGGGTTACCGAGGTATGCTATAAGCAAGGTAACTTATTCTGAGCACATAGAATCTGCTATAACATTCCAGATGTAAAGTTGTAGATATTTGTAATGATTTTATTGTAATATTTTGAAGTTGTAAGAGAAACCTTTAATAGGGTAAAAGACTCTAATCAAGTCTATAAATTGTAAAGCCTCTAACCAGGTGCAACATTTAGATGAAGTGTTGTAAAATCCTTTAGCAAGGTAGATCTAATAGATCTTGTTACTCCTAATAGGGTATGCTATCAAAAATAGCTAAACATGTAGCTCTAACCGAGCACTCTTTATTATTGCAGTAGTGAAGTTGTGGGTGCCATCCCCACTACAGTTTTTCTCTCTAACCAAGAGTTTCTGCATAACCAAAATATATATGTGTTATGGAGTGAATCATGTATGATTGTTATCTATCTATTTTAGTTTTATATTATGTTACTGCACTATTCGGTTTATGCATAACAGTAAAGATATTGTTGAAGAAATGTTTTGAAATACTGATTCACCCCTCCCCTCTCAGTATATTAGCTTTCCATATTGGGCCTAACAATTGGTATCAGAGCTTTAATCTTGGAAAAGGGTTTAACTACCTAAAGAGAAAGATCTTATCAATGGAAGGCTATAAACAATTTCAGAGGATTGTGTATCTGCAAGAAGAGCTAGATCATGCTAATCAAGTGATTGCAGACATGCAAAGGCAAATGCAAAAATCTCTAAAAGTGAGAAGAAGATTATTTGATGATTTGCAGGACTCTCAAGAGTTAGTGGAACAAATTGAGACATCATCTGAGAATAGTATATCTGAAGAGACTGAAGAAATGATTGGAGTATTGAAAGAAAAGAACAAAGCACTGGCTGATCAACTAAAAGCAGTGAAAAGAGAACATGAACATTTCAGCACACAGATGACTGAAAATCTATATGCATTGAGAACAGCTGAGGATAAAGTAAGAGATCTAGAAAGAGACAGACAACAACTTGAAGTCTTAGTATCTGATAAGAATGATGAAATCGCAAGGTTAAATGGAATT
Organism: Cryptomeria japonica; assembly: GCF_030272615.1. NCBI lineage: Eukaryota > Viridiplantae > Streptophyta > Pinopsida > Cupressales > Cupressaceae > Cryptomeria > Cryptomeria japonica. Next base: position 518,620,784 of record NC_081405.1, on the reverse strand, counting down.
CAACAAAACCTATCAGATCAACTAGGTTATGCACATCGTGAAGCAATTCTGAAAAATGATGAGAATCAAGCATTGAAACTTGAAGTATCAAGGTTGACTGATGAACTTGAAACAGAGAAAAAATCCAAAGAAACACTGAAGAAGAGTTATGAAGCATCAAAGATGTTGGATGAGCAACTGAATACAAGAAGACCCAACAAATATGCAGGACTTGGCTACAAAGGAAAAGTCTCTACTAAGAAAGGAATTCATACTACCGAGAGAGGAGAATCATCAAAGCAAGCTGGAAACAAGAATAACATCAAAAGAAAGAAGCCTATTTGCAACTACTGTGGAAATCAAGGTCACACTACTAACATGTGTCAAATTAGAAAAGGTAAAGCAACCAAACACCACTAAGTCCAATGGTTATTGTTATAATTGCAATAAATATGGTCACACATCTAACCAATGTAGGACAAAGTCTGTTAACAATTATTAGAAGGCAAAATTCAAAGGGTATTGTAAAAACTACAATAGATATGGACATAGTACCGAGAAGTGTTGGCTTAAGCAAAAGAACTATATGTGGTCTGCACACCAAGCAAATGCTAGAAGTTACCAAACTCACACAGATCCTTACCGACATTTTTTTGCAGTACCATGGGATTACAATACAAGGATATGGCATGAATGTTGTGGAAGATATGGACATATAAGTGCCAACCATTTTATAAGGTTTGGAATGTAAACCAAAGATCATGGAGAAATCCTGGTATGGCATGTTTTCATTGTCACAAAGCTGGACACTTAGCTGGAGATTGCAGAGATCAACCTAGAAAATACACAGAAGAAATAAAAGAAATATTAAAGATGATTTGGAAAAAGAAGGAAATTGTGTCAAATGAAGAAAGCACCTTGCCTACCGAGTTAGGTGCACCTATTCCAAATTAATCGGTAAAGGTATGAAGGGACTGCATTCTTTGAAGGTTAAAATCTTAACAATTCCTATTCTATTATGTACTTAATTCAAATCTGCATAATTAAGATGTATTAGTAAGCTTGAAATTATATCAAAGTCTTTGAAGCACTTTACAAGAAACCTGTCAAGTCGGTGAATACAGGAAGCCTGTCAAGTCGGTAAATGAAGGAAGTTTGGTTACTCGGTTAAAACAAAAAAAGGAGAGTAAATCGGTTAAAGAAGAACTGAGTGCATTTAATGTTTTGACCTAATCCTCAGGGAGCCCGATAAGGTATTTTGTGTACTTAAAAGCATTTTCGCGGTCATTTACACTTACCAAGTTTTCAAGAAAGCAAAGCAAGCGAATCAAAGGCGATCAAAACCTCCTACAAAGCAAATTCAAGGTATTTACATCAAATCTCGACACATTGTTAAGCTGGTTTATCGATCTTATCTAGTTGTCATTATTTGCTAAGTATAAAGCATCTGTCATTTGAAATTCTGAAACCCTAAGGACTCTTTGTTAGTTTTTTTATCTGAAATCTTCAAATGGCGCTCAAGATCCAAGATCCCATAGTTGTCAAGAATGTAGAAAAGCCCTCATAGAAATACTCTTTGACCGCCAAAGTCGCTTCTGAACCGGATGACAAAACCGCTTTTTCACTCATCCTGGACAAAGTGTTACTAGTCGAAGATGTGAGATTCTTCACCAAATGTCGTGTTGAAGAACTCGGTCATGTTGAAATCAGAGACACCTATGATGAGCTATGTACCGATGGTATATTAAACAACAAGTATGAGCACATCAAAGTCAAGGGATTAACTGAAGCCCTAACCTATCCTCGTGTGTTCAAACCCCAGTGGGTCAAGTTTGTTCTGAGCAGAGTTCACGATGATTTCATGTGGATAGAAGAACAACCATTTAAGATTACCAAGGAAATCATTCATCTGATTACCGGTTACCCTATCTATGATCATGCCCGAGCCCAGAAGATGATATCATAGAAGGAATTGATCAGTTTAACCGTAGTAGAATCCGATTGCAGAGGATTGAAATTGAATAATGTCATTGATGAAGAACTAAAGTTTTCCATTAGAGTAATGGGCTACTGTTTCTTCCAATCGGCAAGGGAAAACAGTGTTCCCTGTGCAGCAGTAGACTTGGCTTACAAAATTGTGAAAAAGGGAATGAAAATTGACCTATGTGAGGTGTTGCTGAAGAACCTATTTGAAAATCTAAACACCATCAGGAAGCCGAAGAAGAACAACTCGGCTAATACTCTAAAGTTTGGATCACTACTGGTATGCATGTTTTTCTACTTTGAAAAATTCTTTCCATCAGTCGGTAAAGTTGTTTGGGAGCTACATCGACCAATCACCCATTAGATAAATGACTTCATTAAGAAGTTAGGTGATAATTTCAATGATATCATGGATGATTACTCCAGTAAATTTCAAGAGAAAATGCATAACAGATATAGGATTCCACCCCAGCTAGTAGAGAAATACAAAAATGATATATGTTTTGAAGTTGACACCGATTACTGTTATGTGAATGCTGTGGAACCGAGGACTCAATCTTTGTCACCAATGGGTTACGAGATTGATTTTGACATCACAAAATAGCAAATTGATGCATTTCTTACATTGCCTAGACATGCTACTGAGCTGAGGTATGGTGCCTATGAGGAAGTATAGGAATAGGTAAAGATGAGTATTGTAGTACCCAAAGCTACAAGAAAGGCAACAAAAATGATAAAGGCATTATCTGAGAAATTCGGAGAAGACTCTTACTCTACACTTGTCAAAGGCACCATTGCCATTACTGAAGAGGAATCTGAAGCCCAAGAAGAAGCTATAACACTGAGCACTGAATTGCCTAATGGTAAAGTGTTAAAGAGAAAGAAACAGGACACATCAAAAGTCTCACCAACTCCACCTCCAGTAAAATGACCTAACACTAGAGCATCTGTAGCTTCACTGAGTAAGAAGACAAAGAGTGTTACTATTCCCAAGGTAACAAAGACATACAAGAAATCTACTCGGAGACTCATTTTGGCAAAAGAGTCTAGTGATACCGAATTAGAAGATGCAAGCAAATTTCAGATTGTCAAGAGCAAGAAGGTAAATATACATAGTGTTGAAAACTTCTGTGCTAATCTGAAAGAATATGGTGGATTTGGAGGATTTAGATATGTCAAGTATGAAACCAGGAACAATGATGAAAGGAGACAAATTCAAGAAGCTGTCATTTGCACACTTCTAAAGTTCCGATTAGCTCCATTGGAACTAGCTAAGTCACTTCCAAATGAACTGTATCTGCATATTGATAATAGGTGGAAGTATGCAATGGACTCAGAGAAACAAATCAAAGAGAGAAGTTTGGTTCACTTATTCCCTGATATGTCAGTAGCAGAAATAAAGGAAGATCTGACAACCTACAATTCTAAGTTTCTTGTCAAACAGAGAGCCTTAAAACTGATGAATGGGATATATATTGAAGTGGAAAATGAGACAAAATCAAAGTGGCAAGAAATCTTCAAAATCAAGGATGCCAGTGAGCAAGCTACAGTTGAAATCGTTGATGTCACCGAGCACGATCCTAATATCACCGAGCAAGGTCCTGATGTTACCGAACAAGACCCTGCTAACACCATTCAAATAGATGAAGATGTCATGGATTCAGAGGCATCGGAACAAGAAATGATAGAAGGCACTGCATATGCAAAACTTGTATCTAGTGAATCCATTTTGGAACAAGTTCAGCCTTATCCACCAGTCAAGCAACCTGTCTCAACCGAAACTCCTCAGGATAAAGATCAAGGCACTGAAGGTCACAAGTTTGCAGCAGGAGAAGGTACTACTCAAGAATAGAAATCTCAAGGACCTTCTAACACTGAGAATGTTACAACTGAGACACCAAGTACCGAGACACCGAAGGACTCTATAGAGGCTAAAGGAACCGATCAAAGTGTTGCCTCTACCGAGCAACCTACCTGTTATCACTGTTTAAGAAATGGGTTTTCTTTTCCCATAATTGGCTAGGTTTTTGAAATTTTGAGTCAGGTATGCTATTAACTGCTTCAAATTTGTGTTAGGTCTTTAAGGGTTCAGGGTTTTAGTTTTAAAATCACTCAAGTGTCTGATCAAAACCCTCTAGTTTCTATTTCTGTGTTACTTTAATTCACTTAAGTAATGGGTCTTGGGGTCGTATGAAGTGTTCCCCCTTGTCATTTACCTAAGCGGTCGTTAAATAATCATAAAAAATCATGCCTTATGTCTTTTTCCTTCTAATATTGTCAGGCCCAGTAAGTGTCACGCAACTTCCAGATGAATCTACGACTTTCGCTATTTCGTTAGGCGAAGTTGCGGGTGTTTTAAGCTATGCGAAATAGCAAAAGGAAAAAGCATGTTCAACTGTGTGCATTTGGTCTGGTTTAACGAGGCTCCATCTTGCTCAAGATCTAACAGCTGGCATTGATTCGCAGTCGAAACTAGCGAGTGAATTACTTTTCGCAAAATGGCAAAAAGGCTTGCCGGGACCTGACGGTGAAGACTTTTCAAACGGCTAAAAGGTGATCAAGTTCAAGAGAAATCAACGATTCACGTTGTTTCATGGCTGATAGATGCTCACATGTTATGCCCTACGAAGCAGCGAAAGGTTTTTTGGCCTGGGCAAAGGAGGTTCATAAGAGGCATAATAGATGTGCAGGTTCCCGAAGATCTAACGGCTAGCGCAGTTTCGTAGGAGAGAGATGTTCAAAAGATAGCTTTCGTGAAACAGCGAAATGACATGGCGTTCCAGGCAAGCAGTCCAGTTGGTTCAGATGGCAAGTAAGATAATGACACGTGGCCGAAAATCAAAGTGGTCAGCGAATCGGATTTAAGGATTAAAAGGTGGGTCCAAGAAGATGAGTCATGTTGCAGGATAAGAAGTGACTTGGAAGATGCAGGTGGCAAGGATGAGGTGGATCTTGATGTTTTCTCAGCGAGTAGAAAGTTGACATGTTAGTTCGAAAATGACTAGACACTAGGTGGATAATGCTGAGTCAGATAACCCACGTCTGCCAGATTCAAGTAGTTTGTTAAGCATCAAACAAGTTTGATATAATCTAACGGTCCGTGTGTGTTCGCGAAGGTAAGATGCTTGTGTTTTAAAGCCTGTGAAATGGTGAAAGGAAAAGGTGGGCCCATAGAGCAGATAAAGCATAAAGGTAAAAAAGGATCAACTCTATTTTGATCCAAGGGTTCTCATTGTTTCTTGGTTGCAAATTAACCGAGGATTAAGGCCTGCGAAATGGCAAAAGAGAAAGAGAGTTTCTTCCCAGCATGACGTGGAATGACAGTTGTTACTTCTTGTGAGGATTGATGGTGATGTGTCGATTGAGACGTAGTTTCAAAAGGTGATTTAGGGCCCACCAAGGTGTAATCGGCAATTATATGGGAGATAAGACATGTGGTTGACTCAAAACTAAACTTGAAGAGTTCTCTAGGGCTAATGGTCGAGTGCCATGTGGCATTTGTTAACTGGTAAATAAGTAGGGTAAGTAATGAAGGTCTCGCTTAAAAGATATTCATCTCAAGATTGATCCAACACTCCTCGTTGTTTCATGGCCCGAAGATGTAAGCGGATTTACCTCTGCGAAATGGTGAAAAACCGTTAGCTGTCAAGAAGAGGCGTGGTTAGTGAAAAAGTTGACGGTCCCGGTAGGAGTTAAAAGTCGAGCGGTTAGAGTTCCATCTAACGCTTGGCGTAGCTTTGTGAAAGGAAAGTGCTCGGGGGATAAAGCTTGCAAAATGGCAAAAAGAGGTGGGGCTTGATGCAAAGGTAGAGAGGTTAAGACAGTGCAAAGACTGATCAAGTCTCATCTGATCAGACGGCTAGTGCGATTTCATTAAGCGAAATTGCTAGGACGTTGTGCTCTACAAAATGGCGAAAGAGCGAAAAGGAAAATACACAGGCATGTTGTGACCCGTTGGAGCAAAAATTTTGAATTCTTCTATGAATTCAATTCTGAAGGGACGGTCGAAGCATGCGGTATCAATGTCGCAGTTAAGAGCCCGATTACCGTATATGATTTCGCATCAATTGAATGAAGGCATCATTTTGAAGAGTAGTTGCAGAGAAGCGATTGCAAAGCAAATTTCTTTAGTTGCAGAGCTAATTTCTTCAGTCGCAGAGCAAATTTCTTCAAGCAAAAAATAGGTTCTCTTATACTCTTGTTTGGCAATTACTTAACAGTGTGTTTTAATTGAGGTCTTGATTTGTCACAGAATAGTTGGGGGTAATAGTTAAATTGCTTGCATAGTTTTTAAGATGGCACCTAAATGAGAATTCTCAAGAAAGGTTAATTACCAGGAGAGGGCTATCTGTGATGACTTCCTTGAACAGTTGACATTGTCAACTAATGTGGCCGCAAAGGTAAAAGAACTCGTGCCAAGAGCTCCTCACCTAAAAATAGGAGAGGGATTATATGATAAGGGTAACTGGCTAAGAGACCCTCAGATTGGGTTGTCTGGATTGGGATTATTTGAGTTTGGATTTGGCATGAGAAACTCCCTAGCCCCACAGAATAGTATCTGGGAGTTGGATGTAGGCAAATTAGTGGTCCCTGGAGTATTCATGGATGTGGATCTCCTAACTCAGATTGCATACAATTATGACCCAATTACAAGAAGTGTCAAGGATATAAGTGGGAAAACCCTCATTGAAATAAATAATGAGGAGTTCAGAAATGCTTTTGGGCTTGGTGAATTTACCAATTTTCTAGAGCCTATTAATTTTAAATCACTAGCTCAGGTTTACAGTGTGTAGAGGAATCACCTTAGGAATGGGCCTCTCAAAGAATTCTTTGTGAAGATAGGTGGATTAACAGTTGTAGGACCTAACACTGAGGAGCCTTTCTCTTTAAATTTGTTTACCCTTAGGGCCAAAGGAATATATTGGGCACTCTACTAAATTTTAGGAGAAGATGCTGAGACAAATATGCCAACTCATTGCATGTTAATGATGGCTCAAATTTTGAACCCCTCTTTGGCAGTAACCTTTGATTATGCTTCCTTTATCATTGATGCTATCCATGAAGGATTGATAGGAATAAAGAATGGGAAAGTGGATAGGCCTTTTGGGTGGTACTCCCTACTCATGCATTTGTTTTTATTCAAGGGTGGTGACTATTTTGCAAGTGGGATGGATATTGTGAAAGAGAAAGATGGAGAGAAGATGCCAGTGCAGTTATGGAGTACAATGCTGTCATGGGATAGAGAAGATGCAAGCTTATTGAAGTTTGATAAATGTTTTGCATCTAAGATTAGGACTCTTATCTATTCAGAGAATCCAAGGGTCCCTAAGGTTCTTTTGGAATTCATTAGGCCAAAAGAGTTTGCTGAGAATGTTAAGATTGTCCACAATTGGGGTGATATTTACTTATACCCTATCTCCACAGTTTTCAGAGTATATGGCTTCAAAGGCACTCCATTTTTTTTACCCTATCAGGTCCCTCTTAAAGTGGGAATTGCAGAGATCCTCAGGCAGATTGGTGGTGTGCAAGAGGCAGAGTTAATAGGCAGAGGTAAAGGGACCATTTTCCCTACAGTTACCATAGCACACCAATTTGTGATAATTAAAGGAGGTTGGAAGTGTTTTAAAGATTTCCTTCAACCGTATCATTTGTCAATTGTAGTATCCCGATGTGCTGACCCTGAAGACTTCTTCAACGGCTTGTTCAGAAAGAGGGCAATATGCAGAGGTAGACCCCACCAATTCCAGTTTCCTGAGGACCTCATTAGGAATGAGTTTGATTTAGATGAGCAAGAGCTGAGGAAGGAAAAGTGGGTGGCCTACAAAAAGGCTTTAGAATTTGTACACCAATTGGACATTAGCTATGACCCTTTGTCTAGCTTTCACCCTTTTGAAGAGAAGATAAAGTTCTTAATTCTTTGCTTCAAAGATGTGATGCAAACATTGAAAGAAAAGAGGGAGGTTGTAATTAAGAACAACCCTGAGAAAGAAAGACTGGTTCTAAATAGGTCTGCATCTGCCAGAGCAATCCCTCCTGGTGATTACATGTTGCACAAGAAATCCAACTACAGTGTGTTGATGCCAACAACAGGGGAGCCCTCTACCTCAAAAGGGAAGAGGAAGATATAGGATGTCATTGACATTCAAGATAGCCCAAAGAAACAAAGAGTGGGAAAAGTACAATCTAATGAACCTTTGTACTCCCCATCCCAATCCCCTATTCATATAGGAGATGAACAGGCAGCAACTGAGCAACTTTTATAGTTAGGCGGTCTTGGAGAGATAGCCTACACATATGATGAAGTGGAGGAGGGAATGCCAGAAGAGCCCCTTACTGATGAAATGAATATCACTGCTAATGAGTTCAAAGGCCAGGAGTGGGACCCTGAGATCAAGCAAGCCAGTGAAGATTTCTTGGCTGATAATAACTTTGTCACATCAGGAGCTTTCATGCAGTTTGTGTGGAAGCAGAACATTGATAAATTTAATGCTAGGTGTGAAAAGAGGAAAGGGGAGCAGTCCCATAGAGATCCAACTGTGATAGAGGAAGAGATAAAGCAAGAAATGGCTGATGAGTTCAAAACCATCACTCCTGAGCAGGGAAGAGACATGGTAGCATAGGCTGGGGTACTCATTCTCCCCGAATGGGACATAACAAATGCCTTAGTTTTAGAGGCAGAAAGAAAAGAGACCAAACCTATGGAGGGAGTCACTTTCAGCAAAGATAATGCTACACTGGTCATGTGGTCTCTTAAGAGAGATGAAAATAAGAATAATAAGGACACCCCAGGGTCAAGTTACCTTGGAGGAATGATAGTGAAAAGAGTGCAGAGCACTGGGGTAGTGGAAGCTTCTAGCACTGTGCTAGAAACTGCAAAGTTTAGTGTTGCAATAGCAGAAAGGGAGGCTAAGGAAAAGGAAGATCTCCAAGTTAAGTTGGAGATAGTTCTAAAAGGTTACAACAATGCTAAAGAAAAGGTAAGAGGTAAAGATAGCATCATCGCCAAGCTGCAAAGCTAGTTGGCAGGACAATACCATTAAGGTGAGTCCTCAACATTGATGATCTCCTCTTCTCCTACAAGACCTCCACCTACCAGCCTCATTATTGAGTTCCCACCATCTCCAGCACCTTCTAGTTCTCAGTTGATCGAGATCATTCCCCATGAGTTGGAGAATTTAAAACAGGCTCAAACCTTATATGCAAAGAAATATGAAGAGAGAGTAAAAGTTGCAATTTTAAGTTTTGCTAATACTATAGGGTCCTCACTAATGTACAATAACATGAGTAAGATCTTGGAAATGTGGAATGAGTTAAATGGGGACAAGGCTGTATTAATGCCTATTTTAGAGAGCAGGATATAGAACTGATTTGTGTATCCTATGATGAGGCATGGGCTGACCCCATTATTAAATCCACTAATGATATAACCAAGGATTTAGTAAAGTTGGCAGAAGGAGTGGATAATGCAGATAGAAAGATCAACTTGTACAAGAAAGAGTACACTGATCAAGTTTTCGAGCTACTCCTAGGAGGTTTTGTTAGCCCAACCCAACTAAAGGACAAACAAATTTGGCTTAAGGAATTGGAAGCCAAATTGTCATCAAGAATAAAAGGAATTGTTAAATCAGAGGATGACTCCATATTTGTTAAAACAATTGAAGAGATTGAGAAAATCAAATCTCATTATGGTTTCCTGAATTCAGAGGTCAATAAAATGAGGAATTCTTGGAAAAGATTAGCCAAGACAAAAGCAAAAGTAATTAACTTCTCATGGCCCACTAATGAGGTGTATCAGGAATGGACAAGCAAATATGTAGTACTTGATGTGGAGTAGTTAGAAAATGTTGCAACAGAACAAGAAGAGGAAGAAGCCGCGGATGTTGAAAGAGACTTGTAACCGCATTTGTAAAAGGTTTTGTAACTTCTTCTTGAGAAGTAATGATTGTAACAAACTTTCCTAGGAAAGTACGAAGCTTTGTACGCATCCATATTGTTATAAATGGATACCAGGACTAGTAGAAAAAGGATCGCAAAGAATTGTAAGAAAACACTACAGAAATTTATCTGGGCTTTTCCAAGTTTTAATGGAGAATATTCGAAGGTTTTTGTAATACTTTTTTGAAGAAAATATCAATATATAGACCATTGGTTTTGAGTTTAAACTTTGTGTTGTCTTCAAATATGTTTGCAAGTGTTTACTATTTGATTCTGAATAATCTAGGGTTATTTCGTTTGAATAGGGGTTGTAAGGCAACTTTCAGTAAATATGTTTCTTAGCTTTTCTCTTCAGGAGGGGAATTAAATATGTAGGAATCATTTCTACCAGTAAATTCTTTGTGGGATACTTTGAATCTTGATGAGCGCAATTTAATTTGGTATGAATAAATTCTTATGTGTGTCAAGCATATATAGGGATCTGCAGAAGCCAAACTAATGGGATATGTGGAGATATTTGATTGTGGGGGTATTGTTTGAACTTAGATGACTCTGTGACCTTGGATAAGGCATTGGTATAGATCAAGGTTGTCTATTACATATTTTGTAGGTCAATACTAAACATGAGTACAATTTTCATTCCTTTGTTTCAATTAGTTTTAAGGTGATTAGATCCACTGGTTTTTGGACTGGTTTACTGTGGATTTATCTTTTAAAAGTGTGAATTTAGTTCACAAAGGTATACCCGCCTGGACTTTGAATAAGTCCGAAGTGTAGAAGGTTAATCAAACCTTGTCATATGTTGTCCTGGAAGTTTCCTTCTCTTTAATATCTCTTTTGCATACAGAGTTATCATGTCACTATAAGGATGTTAAAGTGAATTAGATTTTGAGAATAACACTACCGAGGGTCATCAAGCCTCACAAGCCATTATCTTATTTCCATCGGTGAAAGGTAAAGAAAAGAAAGTGAAGAAGCATAGTTTTAAAGTTGATTTGTCAAAACCCATAGTGTTGCCCAATGTAGACATAGAAAAATTAAAGGGGCAAGCACTCATTGATTTCGGTGAACTGTGCAAAGCAAAGGCTGAACAAGAGAAGCAAATGGCCATTCAAAAGAAAAAGAAATTACTTCAAAAGGTAAAAGCACTCCTACTCGATATGCTACCTGAAGCTACAGTATCAACTTATGCAGCCATCCACATTCAACTGGATAAACTCCTAACAAAGATAGAGACATCTGGAGTAGATGCATTGGAGTATTTGAGAAAGCTGAAGGACAAAGAGCTCACTGCCAAGATGATAGAAGAGGTACAAAAAGCTATAGCTATTGGCAAAGTTAAACTTGTCAAATTTATTGCTGAGTTGACTCCTCAACTCAAGCACATTCATTATTTATTTTAGAAACTCTACACATTTTCTTTATTCATTAAAGACATTAAGAATAAAACAGAGGCAATTAAGAAAGAGATCACCGATCTCTCAAATAAGTTGACCACTGAGCCAAATTCAGTTCAAAATTTTTATACAAAGTTTCAACAGCTCATGGCTCAACAATTGAACTTAAGAAATGAAGAACACAAGATCCGGATGGACATAATGACCCTTCAGACATTATTCCTTCCACATCTTTCATCAGTCGAAGAACAGATCAACCAAGCCACCTACTTATCTACTACTCGAGGGAAGCACTCTAGATGGCTTAATATCACTATTGGCTGATATTCAAGCACATAATTCTTTAATGGACAATGTAAAGGATTCACTCTCTGTCGCTCTCACTGAAGCCCGGACCAAGTACAAATCCATTTTTGATCAGTTACTGACCTCGAATGGAAATTAAGTTTTTGATGTTTGTCAAAAAGGGGGAGTGATACTATATTTGTGGAGTAATATGTTACAATATATTTAGGGAGTGATACAGTATTGAGAGAATGGTATAGTATTCAGAGTATAGTATACAGGGGGAGTATACCGAGCAAAGTAAGCAAAATATCCAAGAGCAGTGAACCGAGCAATATACAAAACAGTAAGCAAAGCACAAGAACAGATCACCAAGCATGTAAAATCAGAGTTATGTACAGTATATTGACAAGGGGAGTATATCTGATATATTATTTTCAGTATAGTCAAATTTTGCAAGTATATAGATTATTGAGTTATAACTTTGAAAGTAGTTTTTGTCAAACATCTCAACTAATGTCAAAAGGGGAGATTGTTACTACTTATCAGATTGCCATTAGTTTTATGTCAAAGTTATACTATATACTCTAGTCGGTTATCTATTACCAAAATATTCAATTGATATGTACAGTCTAGTCGGTTACAGAAGAAATCAGTCACAGAACGCAGTATACACTGAGCTGTCTACCAAGTATCTTTACATGTCTACCGAGCAGCAAAGATGACACACCAAGTTGATTTACACAGAGTGAAATGTGTTACCAGATTCATTGAACCTGGACATGCATATGAAAATGTGTTACAAGATCGAGGCACATCTTACCGTTATCACATTGGAAATTGCACTTAAAGATTGTGTATGATTTTGAGGTTATCTAACTAATGAAATAATTTGCATGGTTATTCATTCAATAAATCATGTTTGTAAGATCGAAGCAATGAATTGGATCACCGTCATAAGATATCTATTTATACAACATGAGTTAAGAGTTAAAGGTGTGTGCATGAGTGTAAGAAGACTGTTACAGAGACACAAAGGTCACTGAGAAGGTTTTCAGAGAACAGTCAAAGAACAGAGTAAATAGAAGGGTTTACCGAGTTAATATATGGATTACCGAGGTATGCTATAAGCAAGGTAACTTATTCTGAGTACATAGAATCTGCTATAACATTCCAGATGCAAAGTTGCAGATATTTGTAATGATTTTATTGTAATATTTTGAAGTTGTAAGAGAAACCTTTAACAGGGTAAAAGACTCTAATCAAGTCTATAAATTGTAAAGCCTCTAACCAGGTGCAACATTTAGATGAAGTGTAGTAAAATCCTTTAGCAAGGTAGATCTAACAGATCTTGTTACTCCTAATAAGGTATGCTATCAGAAATAGCTAAACATGTAGCTCTAACCGAGCACTCTTTATTATTGCAGTAGTGAAGTTGTGGGTGCCATCCCCACCACAGTTTTTCTTTTTAACCAAGAGTTTCTGTGTAACCAAAATATATGTGTTATGGAGTGAATCATGTATGATTGTTATCTATCTATTTTAGTTTTATATTATGTTACTGTACTATTCGGTTTATGCATAACAGTAAAGATATTATTGAAGAAATGTTTTGAAATACTGATTCACCCCTCCCCTCTCAGTATATTAGCTTTCCATATTGGGCCTAACAGTATGTGAATTTTTGTGAAATTGATATCCCAATTAGAAATGATTTCATTTATGCAACTGTGGTTGATGAAAATGTGAGTTCTACAATCATGGTGATGTGGTTATTGATTATTGATAAAGCTTGATTGATTAGATTTATAAGATCAAGATTCAGTCTGGTTTCAGCAATGACACCTCATGTATAAGACAAAGATGATCAAAGCGCCTAGTTTCAGGAATGATATATCCTGTATAAGACATGATCAGAACGTCTGGTTTCAGGAAAGATACATCCTGTATAAGACATGATAGAATCGATTAGATGCGATTGGTTGATATAATTGATAAGGTTGATTGGATAAAGAATTGATAGTTTGTTGATATCAAGTTGCAGGAAGATTCAGATATGCTGATGTTGGTTCTGTTGAGGGGGGAACATAAGATTTTCGTTGGGTCAACAATATTTGGAGAGAGATGAGTCATCAGTCTGATTGCATATACACTTATGATGATACCTTGACGATTCCTGTGATAGATTTAACCTTGAACAAAATGAGCATGTGTGATTCCATGCAAGAATGAAATGCAAGCTAAAATGCAAAGCTACGACCGGACCAGTCACTGGGTTATTGCGTTTTGTCATCATTGAGATTTTTAAAATGTGGAAAGTGAGTGAAAACATCGATGGTATAATTAAACCATGATAAACTGAGCACTACTTTCCTGGATTTTGATATTGCAAGTTACCACAAGCATCGAGGTATAATTGAACCAAGATGACCTGCGTGTTGCTTGCGTAAAACAGGCAGTATTAACCATTTTAATATGAAAATTGGAAATGTCTTCGATGATACTCCGATGATCATGTCCTTAGACAAATTTGTACATATTAATGATTAATTTAGAAACAACAGACAAGAAAAATATCATGTTCCTTCCTTGTTCCTCTAGTCAGAGACATCTTGGAGTCACCCAAAAATCATGATAGCGAAAATCAAGATAGAAAAGTTGAACAATCATGCTAAAATCATTATCCAAAAGAGATCATCCAGTGAAAAGTGTGTGATGTACTTAGATTGACATGTGATAGTTTGATAGTTAATAATTTGATCTCGTGTTCAATGTTGGATGTGTCTCAGTTTTCACTTGATAAGAGTTTCCTAACTATTGTTCTACCTATTTGATTAAGCTCAAAACAATTGATAATTTTGCCCCTAGCTAGGTGCTGGAATTTTCCCCAAGCCTAGAAACAAATTATTATGATATACCCAATGATCCAAACCATGGCGAGAAGCCACCTGGGATGCCTATGTATGTACAAAGGTTTTATTATGGATATGAACAGTGCTAACGGAAAAGAATGCAAGCGGAAGGATGTATGAACCAATAAATGGAAGAGCTAGTGGATAGATAACGCCTGTTGGCCAGGTTTTCACCATCTATTTTTATTGCACTTTTTCTCATATTTGAGTTTCTGCTTTTTCATTGTTTTTGGATTTTTCAGCTTTTTCACTATTTTTGGATTTTTTTGCTTTTTTACTGTTTTTGGATTTTTCCTGCTTTTTCAAATATTTTTGAATTTTTCATGCTTTTTCGGATATAAAACTTCTTCAGATGCATGCTATTGATGGGTTCCTTGAGCTGATCCCTTTCCGGTGTTGATAGCTGATATGCTCCTGACCCAAATACTCTTGTGACTACAAATGGACCTAACCATTTTGGTTCAAACTTTCTTTTCTTTTCTCGTTTGCCTGGATTTTCTTTGAGTACTAGTTCCCCAACTTGAAATGTTCTTGGTTTGACCTTATGATTATAACTTCAACACATTCTTTGTTGATATATCTTTAAATGATCAAAGGCATTTTGTCTTCGTTCATGGATCAATTTTAACTCTTGCAATCTAGATACTCGTTGTTCCTCATTTGGGATAAGACCTTTTAATGATACTCGTAGAGAAGGTATCTCTACCTCTATTGGCAGTATTGCTTCTGATCCATAAATAAGAGAGAAAGTTGTGGCACCTATTGGTGTGCAAATACTGGTATGGTAGGCCCATAGAGAAAGGTTTAATTGAATATGCCAATCTCTGCCAGCATCATTCATTGTCTTTTTGAGGATTTTCAGAATGGTTTTATTTGATGCTTCTGCTTGCCCATTCCCTTGTGGATAGTAGGGTGTGGAAAATCTTTGTTGGATCTTGAATTTCTCACATAGTTCTTGGACATCCTGATTCTTGAATGGTTGCCCATTATCAGTGATAATGGTCATGGGTATTTCATAGCAACAGATGATTTAGTTCAAGATAAATGCAACAATTTGTTTTTCTGTGATATTGATGAGAAGTACTGCCTCAATAAATTTTGTGAAATATTTTGTAGCTACAAGGATGAATTTGTGACCATTAGATGAAGAAGGATTTATCTTTCCTACTAGGTCAAGACCCCATTGGCAGAAAGGCCAAGAAGTTGCCAAAGAATGAAGTTCTTGTGCTAGAGCATGAATCAAATTCCCATGGATCTGACCTTGTTTACATGTTTTAGCTATCTGAAAAGAATCTCGTTCCATAGTTGGCCAATAATAGCCCAAGTGAATGAGTTTTTTCAAAAGGGTAAGACCACTTGAATGAGTGCCACAATTGTCATTATGGACTTCATTTAAGGCCTTCTCAGATTCTTCTTGTTCGAGACATCTTAAAAGAGTATGGTCCAGACCTCATTTAAAAAGGGTACCCGTAACAAGAGTATAATGAGAGGATTGGCAAATAAAGTTTCTCTTTTGGTTCTTTGATAAATCAGGAGGCAGGGTGTTATCTTTCAGGTATGTGTAAGTTTGGCAATAACAGGAGGAATCATGCCCAACAAGGTGATAGATAGTTTGGGAATTAGGACAATTATGAGCAGGGTAAAACAACTCTTCCACCAGGAATTCATAATGTTCTTGAATTTCCTGTGTCTGAAGGAGAGAAGCAAGTGTAGCCATGGCGTCTGTTGCTTTGTTGTCATTCCTTGGAATCTGCTGAAAAGTTATTTCTACAAAGTATTTCCTGATATCATCAACCATCTTTTTATAAGGCATTAACTTTTCATCCTTTGTTTGATAATCATCATTGATTTGATTGATGACAAGTTGAGAGTCTCCAAAGACTTGAAGTTGTGTAATGTTCCATTCTATAGCCATTTTGATACCTATAACCAAAGTTTCATACTCTATTGTATTGTTGGTACATGGAAAGCTTAATTTGTAGGCTTTTGGAATTGTGTGACCTTATGGTGTGATGAATAGAATACATGCTCTTGATCCATGCTGTGTATATGAACCATCAAAGTATAATTGCCATGTTTTTGTGGTGACTATTAGGATATCAACATCGGGAAACTCACTCTATAAAGAACGATCATCTTGAAGTGGTGCCTCTGCTAGTTGGTCTACAATGACTTGCCCCTTTATAGCTTTTTTGTCTACATACTCAATATCAAACTCACTTAGAATCATGATCCTTTTTTCTAGTCATCCTATTAATGTTGCCTTGTTGAGAAAATACTTCAATGGGTTGATTTTAGCTATCAACTTGATGGAGTGAGATAGTAAATAGTGTCTTAATTTTTCAGAAGCAAAAAATACCACTAAGCATGCTTTTTCTATTGGTGAATAGTTGATCTCGTATCCCACTAATGTTTAGCTAATGTAGTAGATGGCTCGTTCTTTTTCTTCATTATCCTATTGTACAAGCAGAACTCCTAATGATACTTTGGTGTTTGATACATAGAGTAATAACAGCTTTCCTGGAATTGGTGACATTAGGATAGGTGGTTGCATGAGATAGGCCTTTATTTTGTTGAATGCATCCTCACATTGATGGTCCCACTTGAAATGAACATTTTTGTGTAACATATGAGTAAATGGTTGACATTTATCTGCTAGTTGAGCAACAAATCTTCTGATTTACTGGAGTCTTCCTTGGAGTGATCTTAGTTGACTTATATTCTTGGGAGATGCCATTTCCATGATTGTTTTGACCTTAGTTGGATCTACTTCGATACCTCTAGCTGAAACAATGTATCCTAATAGCTTGCCTGAAGTGACACCAAAGACACATTTCTTAGGATTTAGCCGTAGCTTATACTGTTCTAACCTATCAAAGATCTTTTCTAGTATTCCTATATGGTCTTCTCTGTTGTATGATTTAGCCAAGATGTCATCCACATAATCTTCCATGAATGTATGCATCATGTCATGTAATATCATTTTCATAGCTCTCTGATATGTAGCACCTACGTTCTTTAGTCCAAAAGGCATGACGTTCCAGCAGAAAGTACCCCACAGACATGTGAAATTTGTCTTTTCTTGATCTTTAGGTGCTATTTTAATCTGATTGTATCTGAAGAAACCATCCATTAGAGAAAACATGGAGTGTCCAATAGTTAATCTACAATGATGTCAATGTTAGGCAAAGGAAAGTCATCCTTTGGACATGCACTATTAAGATCTCTGAAGTCTGTGCATATTCTGATACTTTTATCTGGTTTGGAAACAAGAACAATGTTTGATACCCATTGAGGATATGCTACATGTCTGATGAATCCTACATCCAGTAATTTCTTTAGTTTTGCTTTGACAAGGAGAGTGATAAGTGGATGCATATTCCTTAATTTTTGTTTAACTGGTTTGGCTCATGGACTAACATTTAAGTGGTGCATAATAAGATCTGGATCCAATCCTGGCATGTCTGCATATGACCAAGCAAATTGATTTGCCATCGTTTGAAGAATTCCATGTATTGTTGCATTTCTTCTTCTGACAAAGAAGTTGTTGGATGTAGGATCTTTGGTTGCTATGTTGTCCCAATGTTAACTGCCTCTGTTAGTTTGATCAAAATGGATGACCTTTCTTGATAGTGTGCATGTAAAGTGTCAAATCTCCCATCTTTTGGCACCTCGAGGAGGTTTTAACCATTAGATGCATCCTTTCTTTTTACTTTTTCCTGATCTAAGGTTTCCAAGAAATGGTTTTCAACATTAGACTTGATATTGTTTTCTTTATTTTCCTTTTTGCGACTAAGAGATTTGGCACCCACTTGACTAGAAGATGCGTTATTAAAATTCCTGGTGAAATTTGTTGTGGGTTCAATTGCATTAAGATATACGGATATGGCATGGTCATTCAGAAAGGTATCAATGGCAGTATGTCCTTCATTTTCCCAATCAATAAGTTCAGGGTGGATTAGAGGTAAGGGGTCCCTCAGGTTTAGATGTTTCGAGAGTATCAAGGGTCATGATGGATGTATCAAATTTTTTGATATGTATGTCTATGTCTAGAATGGTACTCTCGTTAGAATGACCTCACACGAGGAGCTCATGATCATCCTTGATTAAGTTCAAGTCAACCAAATGTGATTCTAATTCAAGTGAACTAGTTCCTAACGTTTGCCCTGCATACATGTGAACAACATCAACTCCTACATCTTCTTCAAAGTAATTTTCTTCAGCCGATTCTTCAAAGTTGATAGGAATCCCATTCCCATTCGTTAGAATCTGTCTCACTTACAGCTTGCAATCTATAGATTTGTTCATATAGTATTTGATTTGTTTCTTCTATTTTTCTTGCTATATCTTTTCTTCTTTCATATTCAACTTCTTCTGGATTGAGACTGAGTTCTGTCAACCTTGCTATGAGTTTTGCTTGAGTAATACTAGGTTTGTGCTTGTTTTGATTGATATTTAAGGTTGCTTGGGAGGTGTTTTTAGTTTATTTTTCCTATTGATTTGAAGGTTGCTTCTTTTCCCATTTCATGTTTTCTTGTGCTTGTTGCTTAGTTGATGTTTCTTCTCTTTCAATTGCCAGTTGTTCTTGTCTATTTTAATATTCCTCTTGTTGTTGGCTAAAAGATGTGTCTTTTGGTACAGTAACTTGTCCATACCCTAAGCCTGCCTTGTCTATAGCCTGCTGAGTATGAGGTTGGATAGGTTCTGATATACCTTCTTTTCTTTTCCCTATAGGAATTGTTCCAGTGTATCCCATTTTTTTGAGAATGTTAAATCATTTTCCACACTTTTCTGTAGGTATGTAGATATTGTTGATCTTTTGTTGGACTTCTTCATCCTTGTATAGCCTTTGTAGTACATCTTTATCTTATGTTTCCTCTGATAAGGTCCCAACACTAACAAATGCTCCATCAAATATCGGAAGATGTTTCACAATTGGTTGTTGTTTAGAGTTTGATGGTTTTCTAAAGGATTTAAGAGAAAGTGGTAATTATGATATTGAATATTCTTCATTCCCTCGATCTCTTGGCTGCATTTGTTTTTCCATACTTGACAAAATTGAGGCAAATGATTTTTCTTTAGATTGTGTGTTCAAAGATGATGCCTCCTTATCATGAGGAACAATGACCTCTTGAGCTGGTTTGAGATTACTACAATACTAAAATGGATTTGAATCTGCTGAGATCATGATTTCCTACCCATTGTAGGGAAACTTTAGGCACTGATGATATGTGGATGGAACAACTTGTATGTTATGTATCTAGGGTCTTCCCAAGAGTATTTTGTATGATAAGTCTAGGTCTATAACTTGGCATGCTATGTCTTTCTGTAAAGGTCCCACTCTGATGGGTAATATCACAATTCCTTTAGAGGAATGCTCTTCTTCATCATATGCTTTGATGGTGATCTTTTTCTGGGGATCAACTGCATCTTTTGAATAACCTAGAGCACGAACAAGACTCAAAGAACAAATGTTTAAGCCAGCTCCTCCATCTATTAGGACACATTTAACTCGCGTCTCATGAATGATGACTTCAATATGCAAGGGAGCATTATGGGGATTTTGCAAGGACATGCCGTCTTCTTTAGTTAATGATAAGCAGTGAGGGGTTGTGATGTGTCCCACCATGGTTTGGAATTGATCTATATCAAGATATTTAGACACTGTTGTATCTACTAATACTCATTCAATAAATTCTTTGTGTGTAGGTGAAAGCTTTAAAATTTCTAAGATGGGTATTTGCACGGGCGTTTTCTGCAATTGCTCCACTAGATTATATTGTTTTGCAGTGGATGACATGTTAGTGGTAGGACCGAGAAAAACAACTTTGGCTTTGCTTCTTGTGATAGCATGAGAAAGTTCTTGATTTTGCTTTTCTTTAACCACAATCACATTTACCAATACAATCGATACACCAAGCTCCATTGGTTAAGGTTTGGCACATCAACAGGTAGGGTTACCGATTGATCTCACTGATTCTCAAGCAATATCAGTTTCCTTCACTAGCTCACCTATCGGTTGCAAAACAAAATCATTACAACATCATTTCCAATTATAATTGACATCAATGACAACATAATAGTTCATCAATGCAATCTTCATGCAAATTCCAACAAGATGACTCAAAGAAACATAGTTGCCATCAATGACAACATACAAAATAGTCATCATACATAAATCTAATCTATATGCATAACATACATATACCAGTTGCATCAAGCAAACATACATTACATTACATTATCGGTTGATCAAATGATCAAATGCCAACAATCTCCCCCTTTGGCATTGATGGCAACACTTAGAAAAAAATTTGTCAACTAAGTGTGCAACACAAAAAGTGACTATTTACAGAATACATAGACTCATACCAACACATACTCCCCCTTAGTAATTTCTACCATTACAAAAATAAAATCATTACTCCCCCTTAATAGTACATACAGAATTTTGACTCACTTAAACTAATTCTACTCCTCCTTTGATAAAAATGCCAAATAAAGAAGTAAATACATACATTACATCAAAATTTGTCATGAAAATCTGCATGTATATATAGAGAGAAAATTTTTAAGGTCTTTACAATGCAATTCTTAAGAAAACACCATTGAAATGAAACTTCAATTGTTTTAGATCATTGTCCCAAGTTTCTAACAGTGTCTCAGTAATCTCAACATGTGTCAAGATCTGAGCTGCAAACTCCACCATAGCATCAACTGTACTCATTTCTAGGATAGCCAAAATTGCTTCAGACTCCCTGTATGCTCTCTGTAAAATTTCAACTTTTAGAATTAAATGATTCTTCATCTCCTTCAAGGATCTTATCTGCTTCACCTGTTCAAAATCATAAATTTCTAATATGTGTTGTAAGGCATCAACTAATTTACCAAAAGCCAAAGCGGAGTCCTATATCAATATGTATGCTTCACTTATCCTTTCTAGTTCCTTCTTTGTATCTTCTCTCTTTTTCTTTAAGTCAAAATAGAATAATGATACTTTAGATATAGTGGCCAAAATTTTACCTCTAGTTTCTATTCCAGTTTTCAAAAGATCTTTGTTCACTGTCAAAGCAACCTTACCTTTGTCAATTTCTGAAATCAATTGTTCTCCCCTTCTCTTCTTCTAATCATTTTTTGCTAAAGCATAAGCTGCCTCTTCAAGTGATTTTAGTTGTTCACTAGAATCAACAACTAACTATCCAAGCTTTTCAATAGGGGTGGATAGATTATCTATATCAGTCTCTGATAGGAGACTTGAAAAAAATTTAACAGTAGTTTGAATGGTCTTTGCTTCTCATTTATGCTCTTTCAACCTCTTCTTATGTGCACGGGATTAGCAGTAGCAATCTCCATTAACTCATAAGAACTCAGATTGTCCATATCTATAGGACCTTTAATACTCACAGAGTCCTCATCATCATCATCATTGATCAAGGTTTTATTCTTCTCCTTTGTTTTCTTCTCTTCACCCTTTTTCTCTTCGGACTTCTTCTCTGGTTTCTGTTTCCCTGTCTTTGTTTGTTCCTTTTGTGTTGTTGTATTTACCAATGGCAGTTGAATTTCAACATGATGTTCCTTTACCGGCTGTGGTTGCATTTCCACACTT
Source organism: Cryptomeria japonica (assembly GCF_030272615.1). Taxonomy (NCBI): domain Eukaryota; kingdom Viridiplantae; phylum Streptophyta; class Pinopsida; order Cupressales; family Cupressaceae; genus Cryptomeria; species Cryptomeria japonica. The sequence goes on along the minus strand of NC_081405.1, from coordinate 518,598,687 downwards.
TTTTTAGTAGTTGGTGCCTCCTCTGCCTTCTTTTCCTCAACCATATCCTTCTGGATGTCATTGATAACATCATTTACATTTGTATCTAGGGTTGCATTTACCGGTGGATTTTGTGTTCTTGCAGATTGAGCATTCACTAGTTTCTCACTTGAGCTCTTATCAATTTCCTTCTCACCTTCATTATTTACATCTTGTTGTTTCTCTTGGGAATCATTCATTTGTACATCAATATCTACTACATTTACATTATCTCTGGTATTGTCAACATTATTTGTGTCATTATTAACTGCATTACCAGTGTCATCATCATCCAATATATTTATAGGCTTAGTATCAACAGGGTCATCGTACAAGAACTTATTATCCAGCTCAAAATCTATAGGCTTAACACCCTCAGGAAAATTTTCTCCCTTTAACTTAACAGGTGTATCATCCTCATATTCTTCATCTTTTTCCTCTTCTTGAGGGATGAGACCTAAAGATTTCTTTATCAAAATTTTGGTCTCCTTTTGGACTGAATCAATATCACCTATTAACATTCTAGTCAATCTTTTCTTGGATGTAAGAAAAGAGTTTGCATTTACTCGCACATCTTCTATTTCTTCCTCATTAGCTTCTGGTTGTAGGTGGTTAAGTGTATAATCAACAAATTCTTTGTTAAGGTTGATTGCCCCTTGCCACCTAGCATCAATCAAATTATATAAGGAATCTAGAATTTTCCCTTATAATTCAATGAGGGCTCTACTAAACTTGTTGAAGATTACTGCATCCTCAATCTCCCTTCGTTGACTTTCAGACAAATGAGTAAACAGTATGTCTAAACCTTTGTAAATACCATACTCCTTAATAATTCTAATCATTATAGTGAAAGAATCTTCAAGTGTCAATATCTTTGTAGCTGCTTTAAGTTTTCGAGTAGTCTTCTTCCTTTTACCACTTGCCTTTAGTTCTCCCTTATCTTCTTCTGATTCTCTTTCCTTTATATCTCTCACCGGTTTGTGAGCTTTCTCCTTCTTTCTTTTTCCGGTTTGGGTAGGCACAATAGGAGGTTCATCAGTTTTACCTTTCCTTCGGAATTATATTTTAGAGGGTTTCCCTCTAAGAGATATTGCCATTTCAAGATCAGATTGGAATGCTTCTTTTTCTTCTTTCTCCTCATGCCAATGTTCATACAAAGTTGCATTCTCCTACTTGATCTTAAAAGATTTCATTCTCTTTATCTCGGATCTGATCCTCAACCTTTCTTCTGGTTTCAAGTTCCTCACTCATCCGGATTGTAAGTGCTTCTAGCTCTCTTCTCAGGTTAGTCTTCTCACCACTAAAATTCTCCACTTCTTCAACCAGTGCATCAATGTTCACCTCATCTAAAGAGCTACTCTCAGAGATCTCCAACAATTGTTCAGTCAGTTCCTTCCTTTTAGCTAGTGATATCTTATACTTGTCTCTTAGGGTTTCTAGCTCATCATTGGTTTCAGAAAGTTCTCTAGCCATCTCTCTATAGCTCATTCCTTCACCCATATTTGCCTTAGGATTAGAGATCCCTTCCAAGTGGTTAAGCCTTAAGGAAGTTAGGCTCTGATACCAATTGATGAACTTATAAGGCACTGAGAGGAGGGGGGATGAATTAGTGATAGTAAAAAATAATACAAATCTGAATATCAATTTCACCAACTTAAAACTCAATAGACATGTAAGAAATAACATCAAGTATGTAATCACCACACAAAGCATAAACCACATGACACAAGAGTTTATACGTGGAAAACCCAATGGGAAAAACCATCGTGGGAGTTAGTACCCACAAGATCCACTATCTGCAGTATAGAGATCCGACCGGTTAAGGTCTACAACACCCGGTTAGGAGCACACCTTGTTAGAAGTGTCTATGCCTAGTTAAGATCTTTACAAAAAGGCTTGTGAGGACCAGCCCTATTTGGAGCTACCCAAGTAACTGGGATTTGCAAACACAAGTTAATGTGTCACCTGGTTAGAGGATTTAATGATCTGAACTGTTAGGATCTGACTGCACCCTGTTAGGAGTGACCTTGTAAGAGGATTTTCTTGTTGCAACTGTTAGGAAGACAACAAATACATATGATCTCAGTATAACACCTTCTGTGTCTAATAAGATCCTCTTAATAACATTACAACATCACAAAGACTTCATCTCTCAACTCCTTTGATCTTCGCACAATCAAAAATACAAAATTCGCTCTACACATATCACACTATCAAGCTCATGTACATATATCCTTTCATACCTCATCACACAATTAAAATTATCATAAGGTCAGCTAGAATCTTATTACAATTCCCTAGGTTCAATGCATCTAGACAATCTTGCATTGTATGCTTTAGTTATGTCGGTCACCGACATAATAAATCCAATTCTGTGTTGTTTTACCGATCTGGGTGATTTTCATCACCACCGGTTGAGTCTCCATCAACTAATCTATTCTGTCAAACAAATATCACTCATCTAATCAGTTCAGTAATGCTGTTGCAAAGCCACATCATATCAATCTTCATGATTTTCATGTACCGTTTGTCAGAATGTAACATTGTCTATCATTTACCGATTGAAGTCCTAATTACCAGTTATGATAAAATTGTCTTTGCTTTACTAGTTAAGCTTATCCGGTTGAACTGTAGGACTTAGATGACTCAAAGAAACATGGTTTCCATCAATGACAACATACAAAATAGTCATCATACATAAATCTAATCTCTATGCACAACAGACAAATATCGGTTGCATCAAGAAGGCACATATTACATTACATTACCGGTTGACCAAATGATCAAATGTCAATAAGTTGTAGAAGGAATTACATGGATTACATGAGCCTGAGATGAATATGAAATAGTGGAACCAAAAGGAACAACATTAGAAACTAAAACTAAAGTTGTACCTGTAACATATTATGACATAGGAGGAACACCTTCTTGTGTCTCTTGAGATTGGGAAGTACTTAGGATTTCTGGAAATCCCTCCTTGTCAAAATCTTCTTCTTCTTGTCCCTTTTCTGGATCTTATTCATCTTCTTTCTCACCCTCATCATCTTCTTCATCAACTATATCATCAGCTTGAGTCTCTTGGATAGATGATTCCCCTTGACTCTTACCTTTCCCTACTATAAATTTGAACCTTGGTGCCTTCAGAGCCGTTGTGTCTTGTCTATTATTCATTCTCAATTCTAAAGACTCTCCCATAGGTCTTGCAGTTTCATCGTTGGATCTAATATGGAAAGGTTCCAACTAAATACCTTGCTGGGTCAAAAAACCATTGGTATCAACAACAATATTTTGGAACTTTACCCTTACATAAGTATTTTACTTTTAAGACCATTGAATCAAGGGCAAAGGGGAATCAACAACTTTGTTATTTTCATACAAAGGATCTTGGATGTCTCCATCATTCTCAAGATCCTCAGGGATATTGACAAGATCTAAATTTTTAATTTGTTGTGTTGTCAGGCGACAGTAGTCAAGACTCTTGATATCCTCTTAAGTCCTACAATCAATCCACATATATTCAATACGATGAACATGGGTGTAACTTTTCTTGATTTTACTCTTCATGCTCCTATAATCAAAATGCTTTTTGGCTTTGAATAATTTCATTGGTACTCTCCTCATTTCCTCCTCCATGGCTCAGGCCTTGTAGATAGAATTGATAGAATATCTCCCAATGGTGATGGAGAACTTAAGATCAGTCTTGTGAGCTCCATATTAGATATCATGTATTGATATCATTTGATGAGTCATCTCCATGAGAATGATTTTGTCTGACAGATACCTTAGAAGCATGAAAGGTTCTCCATCAAAGCATCCAATCTTGAGATATGTGAATGTAGGAAATTGCAAAAAGATACAACCATATATTGGTTAACAACATTCTAGGCCCTCTTCTTCTGAAGATCCTTATCAAACATACACATGTATTGGGCGAAGAAAGAATCATTGACTCTCCTGAAATGGTCAAAACTCTCCTTGAGAGTTTACTGTGTGAAATATTAATAAACAAGAATGACTCCTATCTCCTATGGTAGATAAACTAGGAAAATGTCTCATTGAGGTAGCTGCATATACAAGATATGAAGTCATGTAGAACTTCAAGGTGGTGGGTACTTTGGTCAATTTCTCACATAATGCTTCAACAATCTACTTACCCTAGTAGATTTGCTTCTTGTTTTACTGGATGATGTGAATGTATTGATACATCCACTTGTGATAAGTGTTAGAAAGTGGGAGCCCTTTTACATTGCTAAGAAGAGAAATCAAATCATTGACTTCCTTAATGAAATCATATCAGGGAATAGTCTCAAGCCACCTTGCAATTCTAGGCCTCAGAGTCTTCAACCAATTCTCATTGATATTTCTCCTACATTTGTCTGAATTGTTATCATAGTAGGTCACTATTGATTGCATGTAAATATTAGCATACTTATCTATATGTTGGCACTTGAAAATAGTGTCCAAGAAATCATCATCAAGCCTTATGAGAATCTTCTTTCCCTCTACATCCTTTACTGACCTGCTTATTGGGTCACACCGGTTAGCTAAGGCTAACACAAACTCAGGGTTTTGTGCAAACATAGGAAAGGTTACAACCAAATGAATTCCACTATTGATAGTAGGCTCCATTTTGTAGGATACAGGTGGCTCTCTAACTCTTTTCATGAATTCATCAAGATCAACATGTCTTATTTTTGTTGGCAATTGACACTCATCTGATTTAGTTGTATTGTTGTCAATTATGGCAACACACATCAGTTTTGGGTTTGACACATAACGGTACTCATTGATATTCATGGATCGGACACCGACATTAAAGATATTCTACATTTAGTGAACCGGCAAGTCAGGGACTCCAACAACCCACAAGAAAGGGAAACCGACAAACTATGAACCAATATATGAGGCCGACATGAGAGTTTGATCCAATAGGCTTACACAACAACAGTCAGTAGCATCGATCATGATGTTTAATGAGTTTATTTTTGTTTAGGTCGATATGTAAATATATTGTAATATCATTGTAAGCCAACATAAGGCATTTATGTTTATGTTTGTAAAGGGTATATTAGTTAGTCTAGTTAGGTCATTTTATATATATAAAAAAATGAGATGTATAATATCATGCGAGCGATCTTGATCAACAAAATGTGAATGTTATAATCTGCAGTCGGTCTTGGTTGATGGTTAAAAGGTTTAAGAAGGGATCTAAGTTACTGGTAGAGAAGACATAGTGATAATCGGTACAGACAGAGACTTAACTGGAACTTATCCAGCATAGTAGATGCATTTCCTCAGTTCAGAATTTTGTTTGTAACCTCATATTTGGTGTATATAGTTAGTGAGGATCCTTTTGTGATGAGCAGTACGCTCTAGGTTGTTGGCCTTACTGCATGTGCAGGCCCCTATTGTAATATTTATTCATTTGGCCAGTCGATAGATATTGTGGATCACCAATCCCACTGTGGTTTTTCCTCTTTCAGGTTTTCCATATATAAATCTCTATGTTATGGTGTATGTTCTTGCAATTGCATTATTATTTCTTCTTGTTACTTTCTTTCATGCTTACCGGTTAAGAAGTGGATTTGTCAAAAAGGCTAAAAGTTACTTTTTCAGCAGAGCATTGATTCACCCCCCATCTCAGTGTTCTTGGACTGTAACAATTGGTATTAGAGAAAAAAGTATAGGTCACTCGTCCGGTACGCCCAACGATAATTTTGAAGGAGAGGAAGCCTACAGAGAAGAGGAAACCGGTTAAGGAGACTACATCTACTCTCAACAAGAAGAAATCAGATGTAGATATAGCTCTCAAATCCGGTAAGAATATAGAAGTCATTCCTCCTCTCTCAATTGCAGAATTAATAGATCAAATAACTAAGGATGGAATTTTAAGTAATATCTGACATTACTATGTACATATGGATGATAAGGAGCGAATGGAAATTGAGGAATCAATTTTTTTATATTTAGATATATATAAGAAGGCATTAATAGAGATAGAAAAGCAGATACCGACAATCCTACACAATAAACTAAATGCTAGGAGATTATCCGTGGCAGAAGAAGATAGACATATAAAAATACAGGAGTTATAAACGTTTGTGGTGCTATTACTGGTGAGGAAATGCAACAGTGTTTACATATGGCAAATGAAATAATTTTTCGGAGTAAACAAAGACAATTGAGTCTTATGGTTGGTAGGGTTAATGAAATTGTTAAGGAGACCCATGAAGCATGGGTAAAATTCTTTGTTGATAAACCTAAATTTTTTACATCACCGGAATTAGAAGCCCCTCCAAAGTCTGACACTCCAGTATCCCGGTTGATGGAAAAGGGAAAGGTATATTGGGGATGGATACACTGGTTTTGGAACAGATACCAACAAAGGATATTCCTCCGATTGAACCAACTGTACAAAATATAGAGAAACTTGTAGATAATATTAAAACTGTTCAGGATAAGTAGGATACACTGGAACAAAACATTCTAGATATAGAGGTTATTGATGTAGATACAAAAAATAAATAGGTTGAGGAAATTGAACCTTCAACAATGAATGTACATACATAAGAGGTTAAGGCTGAGCAGGTTACTGTACCAAGTGGCGAAGCCACTGGTGCCATTCAACAGGTTGGAGATACCAACATAGTTTTGGAAAGTCATTCATTGTTGCACTTGACTCATCCAGTCAAGTTGATTTTGCACAAAAGAATATTGAGCAATTGAGCAGTTTTGAACTCATGTTTTTTCGTAGCTCGGAAGTTAAGGAAAGAAGGGTCTGAAGATAAAAAAGTCATTGAGCAAGCTATCCATGTTTTGCAACAACTAGTATCGAGTTATACCGGTTTAACACTTGCTAGTCCCTCCGGTAAGCTCAAGGGTTTGACTGAACATATTGCTAAAGAGTTCCAAACTCTTCAATAGATATCAAAATGGTAATTGGTTGAGCAGTATAATGCAACCCGGAAGGTCACTTGTGACAATACGATTTCATCAGAAAAGTCTAAGTAAATTGAGAATCTATCTAAGATTGATTTGGCTCTAAATGAGTGTAGCAATATATATAGGTCCTGTACTAACACAGGTAAACTAACAGTGAACATAGAGGTGAAATTGAAGGCGGTAAAGGCCTGGTTAGAACATTTGGATAAGAATTTTGATGGTACTATGTCACTGACCAATACCATTGATGGTCAAATTTTGATAATATAATTTGAGATTTATGCACTAGAGAAAGACATGGAAAGATTAATCCGACATGCATGAGAATTAAGAGGTTTGTTAAGTCCTAGGTTGAACACTTTGCTACTTCATAAGAGGGAAAGTATAGAGTTAATGAATAAACCCATTTCGATAGACCTAATTGAAGAAGAACTTCATGCATATATCCTTAATGGTTTTGTATCTATTTTGGGCAAGTTAAAGACAGGTTGGGATACATACTTAGGATTTTTGAAGAGTGCTTACCCGGATATTTTCAAGTTCATTTGATCGGGTAATCACATATTGAGTTCATTCTTTCATTCTTTATTCTTTGTCCCGACCTTTGTTATTGACGTCAAAGGGGGAGAGGTTGATGTAAAAAATGTCAAGGGACATAAGAAGTAATGTATAACTCAGGGGGAGCAGTCTTCCAATAGTTTTTGAGATCAGTTTTGGGAGTTGATTGGAAGGGAACCAGAACAACACTTAACTAATCCATTTTCACATGAGTGTTGCCATCAATGCCAAAGGGGAAGATTGTTGGCAATTGACACTCAACTGGTTTAGTTGTGTTGTTGTCATTGATGGCAACACACATCCATTTTGGGTTTGACACATAAGCGGTACTCACCGGTATTCATGGATCAGATACCAACATTAAAGATATTCTGCATTCAATGAACCGACAAGTCAGGGACTCTGGCAACTGATAGGAAAGGGAAACCGACAAACTAGGAACCGATATATGAGACCAACCTGAGAGCTTAATCCGACAGGCTTACACGATAACAGTCAACGACATCGATCATGATGTTTAATGAGTTTATTTTTGTTTAGGCCGACATGCTTATATATTTTAATATCATTGTAAGCCGACATAAGAAATTTATGTTTATGTTTGTAAAGGGTATATTAGTTAGTCTGGGTAGGTCATTTTATATATATAGAAAAATGAGATGTGTAATATCATGCGAGCAATTTTGATCGACAAAATGCAAATGTAATAATATGGAGTTGGTCTTGGTTGATGGTTAAAAGGTTTGGGAAGTGATCTAAGTTATCGGTAGAGAAGACACAATGATAATTGGTAGAGACAGAGATTTAACCGAAACTCATCCAACATAGCAGATGCATTTCCTAAGTTTAAAATTTTGTTTGTAACTTCATATTTGGTGTATGTAGTTAGTGAGGCTCCTTTTGTGATGAGCAGTACGCTCAAGGCTGTTGGCCTTCCTGCATGTGCAGGGCCCTATTGTAATATTTATTCATTTGGCCAGTGGATAGATATTGTGGGTCACCAATCCCACCATGGTTTTTCCTCTTTGAGGTCTTCCACGTATAACTATTTGTCTTATGGTGTATGTTCCTGTAGTTGCATTACTATTTCTTGTTGTTACTTTCTTTCATTCTTACTAGTTAATAATTGGATTTGTCAAAAAGGCTAAAAGTTACTTTTCTGGCAGAACACTGATTCACCCCTCCCCCCTCTCAATGTTCTTGGATTCTAACAATTTCTATATCTCTTATTCGGTCAATGTTCAATGATACAGAAGAAGGAGGGAAAAATGGATGAAGCTCTTGCTTTTTGAACTTCATGGCTCTTTTACATGGTGATGGCTTAGTCATTTGAAAATAATTGTTCTGCAACATTGAAAAATATCATCACCATATTGGAGTCAGTTAGCCTCCTTACATGGATTTAAAAAATCTCATTTGGTAGAATAGAAACCTCTGATTGAGCACAAATTGAGTTCATATTCTCATTTTGCAAGTGTGTGTATTAAGTACAAATTGGACTTATAAGTCAGATTAGCACCTAATATTAGTGAAAAATACTAATAAGTGCACATCAGACTTATAAGTCCGATTTGCACATAAGGAATAATTAAAAATCAAAAGGGATGCGCATCGGGTTTATAACCCTAATATGCATTTGTTTGAGTAAAACCAATATAACATAGGTGTATATCGAGGTTATAAACCCAATATGCATCTATGATTTACTTCACAAACTATAAAATAGTGTTAGTCGAGGTTGTATCCCGACATGTACTTTGAAGGTAAAAATTGTGCAAGTCAGAGATACAACTCTGACTAACACCTATGGGAAATAGTTTAGCAAAAATATAGAGGAAAGGCAAGGTGCAAGTCGGGACAATGGTCCCAACACACACCATGGAGCAATGCTCTAGTGCATGGAGGGGTCATAATACGGCCTTGAATCATGGGAAAGGATCTAAAAAGGATTTTGATGTGGGTCAAATGAAATCCTGACACACATAAAAGCTAGGGCTTTGGTGTGTGTCGTGTTTTAAAACTGGACTAACACCAAAGTAAGGCATTGCCAAAACATATAATGCAAAACATGAATAGGGAAAAATGATAAAGTGGGCAGAATATCACAACATACATTGGAGTTATAACTTTGGTGTATATTGTGTATATTCAATCCCGCAATAGTGGTAAGCCAAAGATTTGATATAAACTTATAAAATATATAGGAAGGGCCAAAAATACATACCACGAAAAAGATGAAATCAACCTAAGAAAAAAGAGCTTAGCGCCTTCTGAATAACATAATGCAAAAACATAAAGAAAGAAATGAGCCAAATCAAAAATAAAGAGGGAAGAAACCCGAATAGAATCAAACTCTCATAAACATTAATTGCAAATACATGCTCAATAACGGTGTAATTCGGACTTGTAAGTCCGATTTGCACCACAGACCAAAAAGACGTGTAAGTCGGACTTACAAGTATGAATTACACCTAACTCGGGTAGTTCAGTGTAATATCAGGTTTAAACCTCAAATTTACACTGTCAAGCTAACTTAGTGTAAAATCGGACTTATAATCCAATTTTGCACAATGACATCAAAAATTATTTTTAAGTTGAAATTTTGAATTTTAACTAACAAAACAATATTGTAAAATGAATATTGAGTATATGAAGATGAAATGCCTCCAAAAACAACTCTTAGAAAAATGAAAATAAATTTATCAAAAAATCGTAAACGGATTACCTTGTTTTCACTTGAACTTAAAACAAGGATAACAATTGGCTCCGACTGGGGAACATCTTTTGATTATTCGTAAGAATAATTGGAAGGTGTAGAACCTCGAATCTCCAAGTTCCTTCCTCCATTCTATTGGTCCATAGATTCAAGCAACTAAAAACACAAAATAAAGAAAAGAAAAGAAAGGAAAGGACAACTGTACAAGGATCTACAAAAGCTTTGAAACTTCACTGAGTGAACAATTTGATATGTTGCCTATGATGAGGTAGTACAAATGGTGTGTCATCCTAGTATGTCACAGGATAACTAGATTCTCCATAAACTTGATGAACTATAAAAGGATGAGTCCACAAGGAATTAAACTTTCCATGCATTCCTTTCGGCTCACATCTCTTGTCCTAGAGAACTATGAGATCACCAACTTTGAAATCTCTTTGTCTTGTTTTATTATCAAAGGGAGTTTTAACCCACTTTTAATGTTCCACAAGATGATCCTATTGGCAGCAACAATGCAGGAAAACTGAGAGGGTGGGGTGAATCAGTTTTCACCAAACGCAAACAAATTAACCTTAACTTTAGATCTGATCAGGAACAACAATAGCAAAGATAACATCACATCAACAACACATGGATTTTTTACATGGAAAACCTGGTCAAGGGAAAAACCACGGTGAGAATCTACCCACAACATGATGATACTCTATAGTAGTATGTGTAAATATTACAATGAAGAATGCACATACATTTAAGCACACTAACTAGAGCTCACTACTAAAAAAAACAAAGGACTACAACCTTGTGAAGGCTCACTGCCTTACAAAGATTGGACAACAATCTAGATTATATGAATTGAAATAATAGCATCTCCAAATGCCTGAATACAGTTCCAGTTAAGTACACTGTCTGCACAAACAACACTTCTCTTCTCTTCTCTACTACCTAGAGATAAATTCACTTGTTCACACATACATTACTCTCACGGATCATAGATACAACCACATACACACATCTTACATTATTACAACACTTTTTTATATAAATCATCAACATTAACTTTAAGATCGGCTCAACACATAAGACTTAATTACAAAATTACATCACATGATACATAAATCCTTATGTAGACCAATACAATGTCGACAAGGACATAGCATGGACCCAAATCAAATCCTCAAACACACAACACCACCAAATAATCCACCAAGATCATCTGCAACATGCTAAACCACCAAATATGTTGCATAACACGAAGAATACCATCGAACCAATAAAATTTTCAATAACGTGCATCATGATCAACGCAGACCACCAAAATGCATAGAACACAATTAGAGAAAATCAACAAGAAATGTCAATTCCACCACAATAACCACAACAACTCAGATAATAAGAATCATCATTATTTCATCACTGGAGATCAAGAAAAGAAACAACAAACTAAAAGATACATTTTTGAAGTTCCAAATCATGAACCATCCGAACTAAGAACACACATGAACTTCCCAAACACTCTCCAAAATATGCACAACATAAAGAATCAATTTCAGAGCAATACAATCCAAAAATCACAACTCTACAATACAAAACCAATAGTAAAACCAATCATCACACAGAATCACATAAATCGATCAAATCGCCTTCTGGAATAGTAAAACTCATATTGAAACAATTAGAGATAAGTATCTCAAAACCTATTACTCCACATCAACACATCTGTAACAGATCACCCAAACCAACTTTACTTCCTGCAACAAACCAATTCATTGCAACACATAAATATGTTTACATCAATGACAACAACACATTCCAACAACTCTAATATCCAACATATCCACCTCCCATGCTCGTTGTTCTTCCAACTGAGTAAGAAACATGATTCTTTTATCCTTAACATTTAGTAAGTCTCATCTTCAACAGTCTTGGCCAAATTAAGAGTAGGTAACTCTAATATAATAGGAATTTCAAAATCAAGCCCATATAGTAACTGAAAAGTAGACATACCAATAGCCCTCTTTGGATTAATATGATCAGCCCACAAAGCATCAAATAAACTCTTGTGCCATAACCTTTAATTATCATCAACAAGCTTTCTAATGATATTCACCAAGTTCTTGTTACTGGATTCTGCCTTACCATTACCTTGAGGGTAATAATCAGATGAATTTGCAAGGGTGATTCCATGCTCCAAACAAAATTATGTTACTTCATTTGAAGAAAATGCAGCTGCATTGTCTACCACAACCTTGTGAGGAACACCAAACCTACAGATAATATTCTCCTTTAAAAATTGACATACCACTTCCGAAGAAGCATGCCTTACTGGAATAGCTTCAACCCATTTAGTGAAATAATCTGTCACCATGAGAACATAATTATGTCTTGCACTAGAAGATGGGTTAATAACGCTAATGAAATAAATTCCTCATTGCTTGAAAGGTTCATCAATTACAACTAGATTGAGAGGAAGAGTTGTTATCTTTTATTTCCCAACAAACTGTTGACAAAGATCATATTTGTGTACCCATTTGTACACATCCTAGAAAAGTGTAGGCCAATAGTATCTGGCCCTCAAAATTTTATGGATTGTCATGGGTGCAGAAAAATGTCCACTAAAAGCCAAGTTATGGAAAGATTCCAACAACTTCACTTGGTGTGGTTTATCAACACACCTTAAAAAGGTGCCATCAATATTTTTCTTACACAAACAATTGTCACAAATGAAAATTTTTGCATCTTTAAGCTTAATGTTTCTCTTTTCTTTGTAACTCAGATAAGAAGGGAATTCACCATAGGTAAGAAAATGGGCAATAATAGAATACCACTCCTATGTGGTGTTGACGAACAACATAGTAGGAAAACTTTTTAGAATTTTATCAGTTTCCTTACCTGTATGAGATGAATCATTTTCAACCAGTAGATGACACAAATGTTTTACTTGAACAAGTTTGGTGGGTTTTATCTCAAGATCATATCCCTGAATCTTGGAAATCTAATTGCCTCTATTGGTGCCAAACTCTTGTTGAGTAAGAATTGATTTAACTGTTGTATCAAGAACCAACACAAGTGTATGAGAATTCAGAATGTAGAACCTAAAGTACTTAATTGGTTTAACCACAACATAAGCATTCTTTTCCATTTTGGAGTACTTCAACTCATGAGACTTTAAAGGAAAACTCACGAATGCAATAAGAGATTATATTCCCTCTTGATTTTCCTGAACTAGGATAGTAGACATTGTATGTTCGGAAGCACAACTGTACACAATAAAATCTTTGGTGTAATCTAGACAGAGCATAATGATAGCATGAGCAATGGCTCTCTCACAGTTTCCTTAATCTCATTGAAAGCAACTTTCTCTTCAACATTCTATCAGAAGATAGCTTTGCCTTTCATCATATCAATAATATGAGGAGTCTTATAAGCAAAGTCTGGATGAACCTTCAAAGAAAATTTACCTTCCCAAAGAAAGATTGGATGTCTTAATGGTGGGTAGAGAAATAATTTGAATAGACTTAACTCTTTTAGGATCGATCTTGATCCCTTCCTTGGATGCAATGTGCCCCAAGAGCTTCCCTTCTATCACCCCAAAAATTGACTTCTTGGGATTGAGGAAAATACCATGCTTATGACATATCTTGAGCACTTCTTGTAGATGGTAAAGGTGATTCTCATGATCTTTGGAGAAGACTTTGAGGTCATCAAGATAAACAACAATAAACCTACCAATAATGTTGCGGAAAGCTAAATCCGCAGCTCTCTGAAAAGTGGTATCATTTATCAATCTAAAAGGCATTATGCGATAGGAAAAAGTGGCCCATAGAGTAGTAAAGGCAGTCTTATGTTGATCAATTTAACTTACTTCAATTTGGTTGTAACCAAAAAAACCATCAAGCATAGACATCATTTAAGAACAGTTGAGTATCCACAAAACTTGATCCATAACTGACAAAGGGTATTTATCTTTTAAGGCCAATTGATTCAGGTTCCTAAAATCCATGAAAATGTGAATCTCTCCATTCTTCTTGCATACTGGAATTATATTAGCTACGTATGTTGAATGATGAATAGGGAAATTAATTCGAGCATTCAATATCTTCTGTATCTTCGAAAGAATGATACTTGAAATCTTCATTTTGTACTGTTGTTTCTTTTGACCAAAAGGAGTGAGAGTGGCTTTGAGTGGGATATCATGTTTTAAATCCTTGGGTTTGAAAGACTTGAGGTCACCATATAAATAGGCCAACACATCATTGTATTGTCATAACAATTGAATGAACTAATCTCTCTCTTCTAGAGTACAACTATTACCAATATTCACAAATTTTAGATCATTTTCTGATCCAATGTATTTTTCTGATTCCATTGAGGAATCTGGAGTCACCTGTTATTCTTTGATATAATGGTCATGTTTACCAAATAAATTTTCAAGTGAAACAAGTCCTTGGGGAATTTTATTGCCTTTTAACTATAAGATTTCATCTTGTTTAGGTTCCTTATCAGAAGTTGAATCTGAAGAAGAATAGTTGCTACCCTTAAAGTAAAGATTGTTGAAATCATATTTAACTTCAAGAAAATTAATGATATGCTTGTTGTCATTAAAAATCTGCCAATGATCCCAATTATCTGGAACACTTGGCCTTGAAACCAATTCAATAGTGTACCTTTCTTGACTAAAATCTTTATGTGGGATCAAAAGTGTATCAAAGGCAGCAAGGGAATTTGTTTTGTCATTAAAATCTCTTGGGACCACATAAATATTGAAAGCATCAAATCCTTCAATCTTATCCCAAACAAGATTATGATAATGCTTAAGCCTATCATTATATTTCTCACTTGGCACACTACTAGCTCAGCATCACCTTGTGCATGAATTGTTTTTATCCCTCTCTTATGTCTAACTTCAATACCCAACAACAATGACTCATATTCAGCCATGTTATTGGTATTAGCAAATTGTAGCTTGAGGGAATAGGGAAAGAATTCTCCTTGTGGAGAAATGAGAACAACACCTACACTGGAATTGACAGAGGCACAACTACCATCAAATTCCAAGGTCTATATCTGTCATTGGAAATATCATCTATTAGACTCATAGGCATGTCTTCATCACATGGAGAAGAAATTTCAATATCAATGGAAGAGAGATCACCCTTATCAATCATGACAAAGGACTTAGTAGAACCTACAATTGAATCTTGATCTTCACATGCATCAAAAAACTTATTAGTATCTAATATGTGTGAAGAATTAGATCCTTCATTGTCATTACTACTGCAAGATTCATATGTCTCTGAATAAGAAACTTCTACCCAGTCTTTGGCAAACTCAGAACTTCATCAATGTGTAGATAATAGTTTTCCATACCTGCTGACTCGAACACAATTTGTGCATGAGGATCATCTGATCTAACCACTATGTATTTGGTTTCTCTTTCAAGAAGGAGATTTTGCATGACTTCCTTAACTGGAATTTTAGCTTCAATCATGTCCATATGTATCCCACCACCTACATATTAATTTTTTTTATGTCCTATCAACATACCATATGAAGCAAGAACGTCAACAACAAGAACATGCATCTGGATTTTGTTTTCAGGGAAGGACACAAATGTAAATTGTGCATCCTTGATTTTCCCCACAAGAGGCACTTTTTTATTCTCCACAAAATAACAATGACCAAATTTTTTGGTCAATGTCAAACCGAGTGCATTACCTACCTTGAGAGGCATGACATTATCTGAGGCTCCAGAATCAATAGAACAATTACTTAACTTGAAACCATTGATCAACAAAGAGATATAGAAAGGATCTATTTTCCCTATAATAGATGAAGGAATGGTTACAAGGTTATTGGGAAGGTTCCTAGGCTCAAATAACACAATATTACTTTGGGAAGAACTGAAAGCAAGTTGGAGATCTCTATCTTTTATAAATTTGACCAACCTATCGAATTGATCAGGATTAGACTGTAGGTATTCAACCTCAAACATTTGGATCTTAGTCATTTTTGCATGATCGATTATATCAAAATACTGATATACACTAGACAAATAAGGTAAAGGTGCATCTTGAGATTTGGGATTATTTGCATTGGTCTGTTATACATTTGAAACCACGGGAAGTTGAGTAGAAGTACTTACTTGGTTATCACTTGGAGTGCTTTTAGGAAATGTGGGGAGAGGAGTTCCTCTCTTTGCAATAGTAATAGGCAACTAAGGAGTATTAATCTTCTTAACTTCATCATTTTTGGGGTGATTAGGTTGATTTAGAGAATGAGTGAGAACTGCATTTATACTAGCGTCCACCACCTGAGAAGATTATTTAAAATGCATATAACCAATTATAGAGTTGCTAGCAACTTCTTCTTTATGCTCTTGGAAAAGTGGTGCAACATTTGTTGGATATTGTTGGTCATTATTGCTGCTAGGATATGTTATTGTTATTGATGTCAACATATTCCTTTGATTTGCTTCGGTGTTTATAGATTGGGAAGATCTTATGATCTGGTTTTGTAGTTTTATTGTGTTGATCACTATTTTCATAGTTCAGTATTTCCTCTGGTATATTCTGATGTGATCAAATATTGTTCTATTATTTTGGGATGTTGTTTGGGATTGTCCTGTGTTTCTTCATTTTAGATGGTTTGTGATTTGGTGCTCTGCAAGTTATCTTCTTCATGACAGTTGCTGTTGTTTGAGTATTCCTAAGTTTTGGATGTTGATCAATGAATATTTGATAAGTAGCGTTGGTGTAGCTATTGCGATTCTAATATGCTTGTTGGTGTTTCATGATTGCATCCTTTTTGTTTTGTCAATCCACATTGAATGTTGTGTGATTTTTAGGTGTTTTTCTGAACCGGTGATGATTTTTGTGTTATGTAGTTTTCCTGGTGATGTAGCGTGTTGCGATTGATCTTGGCGTGATTTTTGATGGAGTTGAGAATTGGGTAATTTGATTTAAGTCTATGTTATGTCATGTAAATCATTATATTGGTTTGGTCGTTGATCTTTGTATCATGTGTTATAATTTTGTAATCGAGGGTTTAGGGTTTAGCCGACCTTGTTGACAAGGTTGATGAATTGTATGTATAGGTGATGTTGTCATGTAATTTAGGTGTCAATATTGTGTCTGCATTATCAGAGAGTGGTGTATGTGTGAACAAGTGATTTATCCTTTGGTGTTTTGATTGAGGAGAGATTGGTGTTGCTGAGCAGACAACTCTGCCTAATTGAAATTGTAATCAGACATTTGAAGATGCTATTCTTTCAATTCACTTCTTCCAGATTTTAGTCCGAATTTTGTTGTAAGTTAGTGAGACTTCCCTGAGGGTTGTAGCCTTCCTGGTCATTATCTTTTGAGTAGTAAGCTCTAGGAAATGTACCTAAATGCGTGTGCATTCCCCATTATAATATTTCAGATACTACTATAGAGTATCATCTTACTATGGGTAGGTTCCCACTGTGGTTTTTCCCTTAACCAAGTTTCCCATGTCAAAATATTGGTGTCGTATGTTGTGCTTCTAATTTGCTTATCTGTGTTATTGTTTCAATTTATCATATCTATATTTTATGATTAAATTTTTCAATCTGGTGAAAACTGATTCACCCCCCTCTTAGTTTTCCCTCCTTGTTGCTACTAACAATTGGTATCAAAGCTAGATCCTCCGAAAGAAGCTTGGCCACTTGAGGAGATCCGAGATGGAAACTCTAGTTGTTATCTTTAAGGATAGTATGAGGTTTTTTGGAAGTAACTATGCCATATGGAAGAACTAGATGGAAGTGCACTTGAAATGTCTTCGAGAAGATTACTGGAAGATTACAAAGAATGCCTATTTTTCTCCTTTGAATGGACTGGTTATTGCTAATGAGATCAAGGAAGCTAAACATAATATTAGAGTGAAGGAAGCATTGCCTAGTGCCTTGATTTATTTTGAGATGACAAATGTAATGGGACATCAAACTGCACATGAGATCTGGGAAAAGCTTGAAATACTATATGAAGGATATAAACAAGTGAAATTTGCTAAGTTACAGAGTTTGAAAGGAAAGTATGAGATGTTGAAGATGGGAGATGATGAGAACATACACTCCTTCATGGCTAAGGTGAATGACCTTGCCCTAGGTATCTGATGTACTAGTGGAACCCTTGAGGAAGATAAAATTGTTGCTAAGGTGTTGAGATCTTTTCCTCCTGCTTATAAACATAAGGTTGCTGCTATTTATGAGATCCTGAGTGTGACTATAGTGACAAGAGATACGCTAAGTAAATTTGGAGAATCGCATGGAAAGTCTGAGATATTATTTAGAGCATCAACATCTGTCTCTAAAAAAATAAAAGTATGATCATGATGAATGCATAATATCTAGATATGAAAGAGAGAGAAGAGAGATGGAAGAGAAAGAAAAAGAGATGGATGAGCTTGAAGCATTGATTGCCCAGAGATTGCCTAAAGGAGTTGATAAGTATGATGGAAAACTGCCTTTGAAATGTTTCTCTTGCAATAAGATAGGAAATTTTGCTTCTAGATGCCCGAAGAGAATGGCTAAATATGACAGGCATGATAAGTTTGATAAGCATGATAGGAATGATAGATATGAAAAGTATGATAAGTCTTACAACCCTAACCAGAAGTGTAAGAATTAGAAGAACTATTATTATGTTGTTGATGAAGGTGTTACAGGTGAAGAATCGGAAGGAGATGAAGTTGTGTTTATTGTCATTAAGGAAGATGGACCTGTACTTGTTAATTCCACTAGCTGTACTATTGAGGAGAAAGCTTTAGCTACTAAAGTAGAAGAGAAAGATGAATGGGTGATTGATAGTGGTTGTTCATATCATATGACCAGTGATAAAAGTAGATTTGTGAGTATGGAAAGGTATGATGGTGGAATAGAAATATTTGAAGATGACAAAGCCTATGCGATCCGTGGGAGAGGTTCTATTTCTTTTGATGGTAATCATAACACTAACGATGTCTTGAATGTCAAAGGTTTGAAGTATAATCTTTTGAGTGTTGGATGGATGGTTGATAAAGGTTATGATCTACAATTAAAGAATGGAAAATGCAAGACCCTAAATGTCTCTAGTATAGAGATTGCATCTGGAACTAAGACTGAAGGTAACATTTTTCATTTGAATGTCGGTGAGAGAAGTCATTTGATTTCTCAGATTGATCAGAGTTGGATGTGGCATAGGATAATGTGTCATGTAAATTTTGATTCAATGATAAAGATCTATTCTACATAAGTCGTTAGAGATCTACCTAAGATTGTTAAGACTGCTAATCCGATATGTAAGGAATGTCAGTTGGGTAAGCAAACATGAATTTATTTGAAGACTAATAATATTCATTTGATGGATTGCTAGATCTTGTGCATACTGACCTATGCAGACCTATAAATCTTAGAAGTGTGCAGGGTGATAGATATTTTATGTTACTAATTGATGATTATTCCAAGATGATGTGGGTTGTATTTTTAAAGGAGAAATCATAAGCATTGGACAAGTTCAAGATATTCAAAGAAAAGGTGGAGACTGAGTCTGGTTTGAAAGTAAAGTGTGTGAGATTTGATAGAGGTGGAGAATTGTATTCCGGTGAGTTCAATTCATTATGTGAGAAGCATAAAATTAGAAGACAATTATATGCTCCTAGAACCCCTCAACATAATGGAGTTGTTGAAAGGAAGAAAAAAATTGTCTTGGATGTTGTAAGGACTATGTTGATTGAAGGAAATGTTCCGAAGATCTACTCGAGAGAATATATTAGCATTGTTGTTTACACATTCAATAGAGTTAATATCAAAGTTGATAATGGTAAGACTCCTTATGAGTTATGGTTTGGTCATGTTCCTACTGTGAGATACTTCAGAGTATTTGCTAGAAAATGTTATATCAAGAGAGATGAGGATATAGGAAAGTTTGATGCTAGAAGTGATGAAGGAATTTTCTTGGGATATTCTACAAAGAGCAAAGCCTACTAGTGATACAATAAGAGACTGAGAAAGATAGTGGGAAGTGCAAATGTGAAGGTGGATGAGAACCCCTTGGGAAAGATATCAGAGCATGTGGATATGACGATGAACAACATGTTGTTTTAGCCCCTGTTTAGATTGAAGAACCTAAGGAGAATGATCTGGTAGAGACTGTTAACCCAGATGTTGTTGTTGCCAGTGAAGAGGTGCAAGAACCTGAGAATAAAAACAATCAGAAGACTCTGAGGTATGTAAGATTGAATCATTCTGAAAATCAGATTATTGGTGATAAGAATAAAGGTGTCATGACTAGAAGAAGGTTAGTTGCTGAAGAAGTATGTTTGATTTCTAAAGTTGAACCTAAAGATGTTGCTAAAGCTTGCAAAGATGAAAATTGGATGAGAGCTATGGAAGAAGAATTAGATCAGATTGAAAAGAATAACACATGGGAACTTATTCCTAGACCTAAGGATAAGAATGTTATTGGTACTAAATGGGTATTCATAAACAAATTGAATGAAGTCAACCAAGCTGTCAGAAATAAAGCTAGACTGGTTTGTAAAGGATATTCACAGAAAGGATGAATTGATTATGAAGATACTTTTGCTCCAATGGACATACTTGAAGCTGTTAGAATGTTGCTTTCTTGTGCTGCTTATAAATATTTCAAGGTATATCAACTAGATGTCAAATCTACCTTTTTGAATGGTGATCTTGAGGAAGAAATATACATAGAGAAACCCAATGGATTTTCATTACCAGATGATGGAGACATGAAATAATTTGAGATGTCTATGATTAGTGAGATGAAATTTTTCTTAGGTTTGCAGATTTCACAAACTATAAAAGGTATATTTATATCTCAAACTAAATATGTGAAGGAACTACTAAAGAAGTTTGGGTTGGATGACTCCAAACCAGTTGGAACTCCTATGGTGACTGATTGTAAATTGTCTAAGAATGATGAATCTCTAAAAGCTAATCGGAGCTTGTATAGATCTATGGTTGGTGGATTGCTATATCTTACTCAGACTAGACCAGACATTATGCATGTTGTGTGCATGGCTGCTAGATCTCAAGCTAATCCGAAAGAGAGTCATGTCACTGATGTTAAGAGGATATTTAGATACTTGAAGGGAACTATAGATTATGGTTTGTGTTATCCAAGGAATGATGATTTCATGTTATGTGATTACAATGATGTTGATTGGGTTGGGGGATGTTGATGAGAGAAAGAGCACTACTAATGAAGCATTATTTTTGGGTAAGAAATTGGTTTCATGTGCTAGTAAGAAAAATGATTCAGTGTTATTATCTATTGTTGAAGTTGAGTACATTGTTGTTGCTAGTAATTACACTCAAGTAGTTTGGATGAATCAAATGTTGAAAGATGTCAGAATTATCCATGATGAGTTTACTATCATTTATTGTGATAATTCCAGTGCTATTAACATGTCAAAGAATTTAGTGCAACATTCAAAGACTAAGCATGTGTCAATCAAATATCATTACTTGAGAGAGCAAGTCAGTGAAGAGAAGGTGAAGCTGGAGTATGTATCTACAAAGGAAAAATAGCTGATATTTTCACTAAACCTTTGCCTGCAGAGATATTTTTCTATTTGAGAGACAAGTTAGGGGTATCTACCCCTCCTGATGATAACTAGATGCATCAAGTTTCATCAATTAGGTGGACTTCAGAGTCTTATCTTTCTATCTGGATTGTTGAGTTGGTGTTGCTCCTCTGGTGGAGTAATCTATGTTTTAGGGGGAGGGATTCCTGAGATTCATGTTTCTATTTTGGGGAGAGAGAATCATGGTTTTGGTTTTCTATTTTGAGATATTTGGTATTTCTTTCAAAGGGGGAGAGATATCGTGTGAAAAATTTCTTTATATGTCTTGATCTTAAGGGGAGTTTGTTGGAGATATCTTCTTTCTTTGCATTGACTATTTTTCACATTCATATGTTGCCATCAATGCCAAAGGGGGAGATTTTTAGAAATTGTTGGTCATTGTTTCTATTAGAGTATGTTATTATCATTGATGTCAACATATTGCTATGATTTTCTCTGGTGTTTGCATATTGGGAAAGTCTTATGATCCGGTTTTGCAGTTTTGTTTTGTTGATCACTATTTTTTAGAGTTAAGTATTTCCTCCAGTATATTCCGGTGTGATCAAATCTTGTTGTATGATTTTGGGATTTTATTTGGGATGGTCCTATGTATCTTCATTTCAAATGGTTCATGATTTGGTGCTCCACAAGTTATCTTTCTTCATGACAGTTGTTGTTGTTTGAGTATTTCTAAGTTTCAGATGTTGATCGATGAAGATTTGATAAGTGGTTTCGGTGAAGCTATTGCTAATGATTCTAATGTGCTTGTTGGTGTTTCCTAATCGTGTCTTATTTGTTTTGTCAATTTACATTGATCATTGTGTGAGTTTTAGTTGTTTTGTTGAATTGGTGATGATTTTCGTGTTATGCAGTTTTCCTAGTGATGTAGCATATTGCAGTTGATCTTGGCATGATTTTCGATGGAGTTGAGAATTTAGGAATTTGGTTTATGCCCATGTTATGTCATGTAAATCATTATATTGGTTCGGTGGTCGATCTTTTTATTGTGTGTTGTAATTTTGTAATTGAGGGTTGAGGGTTTAGTTGTTGATATTGTGTCTACATTATCAGAGAGTGGTGTATGTCCGAATAAGTGATTTATCCTTAAGTGTTGTGATTGATAAGAGATTGGTGTTGCTGAGCAGACAATTGTGCTTAACCAAAACTGTAATCAGGCATTTGAAGATGATATTCTTTTAGTTCACTTCTTCCAAATTGTAGTCCGAATTTTGTTGTAAGTCAGTGAGACTTCCCTGAGGGTCGTAACCTTTCGAGTCATTATCTTTTGAGTAGTGAGCTCTAGGCAGTGTGCTTGAATGCATGTGCATTCCCCATTGTAATATTTCACATACTACTGCAGAGTATCATCTTACTGTGGGTAGGTTCCCACCGTGGTTTTTTTCTTAACTGGGTTTTCATGTCAAAATCTTGGTGTTGTTTTTTGTGGTTTCAATTTTCTTATCTCTCTTATTATTGCAGTTTATCATATCTATGTTTTGTGATTAAATTTGTTGATCCAATGAACACTGATTCACCCCCCTCTCTTAGTTTTCTCTCCTTGTTGCTGCTAACAACATCTTCCTCGAAATAATGAAATCATCTTGCTCTACTTCAAGATATCCCACTATTGAATTAGAAGGTGGTACCTTGAAATCCAACCTCTCAAGAGGAGGATGAAGCTTAGCCTAGTTCTTTGTAGCATAATTACTAGCATTATTTGGATAGGTCCTTTATGGAACATATTTATATGGAGCAGGGTAAGACATTTGAGAAATTTTCTTTCTCAAAGAAAGGACTTAATTGGCAAGCCTTTGCAACATAGGGTCAATGCTATTTGAAGAGGGAGCACTAGAAGATTCTGGAATAGAAAAACTTACCTTAGCCTTGTTCGAATCCTTCTTAATTTTACCAGCAAGAATCAAGTGATCTTAAATTTCCATAGCTTGAGTTTGTGCCACTGTCATGTCCACCAAAGGTGTTCTTCCTAACAAGAAGTTGACCTCTGGTAGCTAAGCATTCATAAAGAAGCATTTGAGATTTTCTGTAGTTGGCTGAGAAGCAGTAGGAGTTCTATTATTAAACTTATTGAACTTTGCCACAAAATCTCTCATAGGTTCATATGGTTCCTTCTTCATAAAAGTTAACTGAGCCAAGAGAGTATGTGCATCTTTTGTTAGCTTAAACCATGTCTCAAACTGAGATTTGAGAATATCCCAAGAAGTAATAGTTTGAGGTACCAAATGGTAGAACCAATCAGCTGCCACACCTTGCAATGTCTCAACAAAGAGGTGAATTGATACATCTTAAAACTCAACACCAAGAATTCCATAAGCAATGTGAAATGCAGCAATATGTTCATTTGGGTGTTGTTTACCATCACCAAAGAAATGGGAACATTCTTCTGTGAACCTTGTGGAAGAGGATGAAGGGGTGGAGTTAAATTAAGAGGACCAAAATTTTGCCCCCATGGTCCTTGTTCAGCCATTACTACTAGTTGCAGAGGTTGATATGGAGGAATTACAAATATTTATATTTATGGAATTATCAAGGCCTCGAAGCACTAGATGCTTCACTAGGAATGGGTGATATTTCACTTGTAGGAGGATAAATTATTTTTTGTTGCAAAGGAGATACCGATCTGGAAGGAAAGTAATCAAAGTTGTTCTTCTGCAATAACTCGAAAACAAGAACAACAATACCTTGACTTCATCTTCCACAAGTGTAACTTGGACCAACTAGATTAGCAACATTGGAAACTTAACACAAGAAGAAATGAAATGCTAAAATATATAGATACCAAAAACAAGAGCACTAGACTTCTACAATCAAAATCAAAATACTTGATTGTGTGTGCTCCACAATAGAGTCACCAAAAACTATTGGGTGAAAATTTTGCAAGTTGGTGAGGTTTACAAAATTTTGATTTCAACCACAGTATGCAAGATTAAATCTCTCCTAATTTATAAGGGAATGCTCCCCCTTTTGTTTACTACTCTCTTAATTTAGAATACAATTCACACTATGATTTTAAGCTAAACATGGGCGATATATCATCTTATTCTCTCTTTAGAATAGATGTTATTCTCTCTAATTTTTTTAGGAAATAATTTATAAATAGAGCAGTAATGATTTTTGCAGTTTCAAAGTTACAAATAAACAACTTAGAGCATGTGAATGTATAATACAAAATAAAGAAGAAAAGAATCCATAAAGGCTCAAAGTCCTTTGTTGCTTCTCTAGAATGAGAGAACAGTTCTTGAGCTCAAAGTCTCACAAATCACTATTATCCTATCAACCTTTCTTCGAGTAACTTCTTCTGTAACCCATGGTATTAATTAAGAAAATCAAAGAAAAGCACAAATTCTTTATCTTGATTCCTTATTACAACTTTTGATAATAATTTCTAGAAATAACAACATTAAGCTCAAAGTCTTCAAGTTATTATCTCCTTCTTCAAAGATGACAAAACAAAGCACAAAGTCTTTGAAATGCTATCTTATTATAATTCAGTTGTCTTTTCTTCAAAATAACAAGGTGAAGCTCAAAGTCTTCAAAATGTTATCTCTTTCACTAATTACTAATCCTAATAAACAAGAGCTGAAATATGACACAAAATTCACAAGCCAACACTTATTCTACTCTTTAACATTATCTTTCCACAACACCTTTACTTAATCAAAACAAGATTTTAGTAAGAATTCTCTCACCATGAACAAGATGAATCCAACACAAAGTTTGAATGCCAAAGATTTCTTCTTATTTGGTCAATTTTATAAAATAACAATAGGAACACAAAGTTTCAGTTTTGATCTTCCCTCCAACAGAGTTTTGTTGCATATAGATTAAAGATAAAAATTACAATAAGAAACCTCATATATATAGGTGAAGTACAATGAGATAAAATAGAAAGAACTATGACGGAATTAAAGAAGAGTCATATTTAACTTAGAACTCATGTATATTCTAGATGTAAAACCATAGATACAAAATAACAATAGGAACACAAAGTTTCACTTTTTCTCTTCACTTAGGCAGAGTTTCGTTGCATATAGATTAAACATAAAAATTACAATAAGAAACCTCATATATAAAAACTATGACTAAATCAAAGAAGATTCCAATTTAACTTAGAACTCGTGCATATTCTAGATTTAAAAAATTAGATACAAAATGAAACTTGAGGTGTCAAAGTCTTATTACAAAAATGCACCCACAACATTAAAATATTAAAAATGCTAAGTGTCACCAGACACTGCATTTTGGTCTTGATTCATGAAATCCTCTAATTTCTGTAGAACTGCCTTCATCTATTCTCTGTCAGGTTCCTTCATATGGCTTGTAATGACTTTGAACCGATGTGATGGAATCTCCAAGGCTCATGTAACATTTCTTGTGCTTTTTTAAAAGAGAGGGTGAATCATCTAGATTAACATGGATATCTATTAACTTATCAATTAAAGATAATGAAAACTCCTGTTTATCAACCTCTTCACCAACAAGCAGACTGAATTCTTTGATAATGACACCTTCATGAAGAGGATTTTGATGCTCATTGTGGAATGTGCCAAGAAGCATTGATATCTTCTCAATAATGTCCTTCCCCTTGTCATTACATTCCTTCTAATCTTTTCTCAAATCTTTGATAAGTTCCTCCAAAACGTTCATTTAATATTCTAGAACCTCACTTTGTTCAACATATATATCTCTTGAAGGGAATACCCCATTGTCAACCAGAACATCTAATTGGAAATATTCTAACTTCAACCAAGAGTCAAAGTCCTTCTCATATGTCTCCAATTTATTTGAGAATAAATACAAAGTTTTATCTATCTCAGTCTTTGCCTCCTCTAGATTATTCATTAGGGTAACCGCTGAACATAAGAAATGAGTCCCTTGACTCAATAATCTATCCATCCACTCACCAACCATTCTCTCATGATAATTAACCTATTCAACTTTCTTAATGATCTATTCATCCACTGATGTGGTCATTGGTTCAATTACCTATGATTATATTGTTATCTTGATCAAGACAATACTAAGTTGATCCACTTGTTTCTTTAGTTTGTACTTCTTGACCTTTTCTTCATCAAACATTGTCACAAGATATGCAAAAGATACTTGAGCATCCTCCATTGCTCCTTCAAGTGTTTTCTTGCCTAGGTTGCACTTTATCCAAATTTGTGTCTGGAGGAGGAATTGCCATTTCAACATATTTATTCTTTGACCGATCTACTTTCACCCTAGATAAAGTCTTGACCTTTTTTGTACCTTTAGGCTTAACAAGAACCAATTGACTGAAGTCAAATTCATCTAGAGAGATATCTTGTTTCTTTTGCTTGGGAGTGTTAGACATTAGCCAAGGTGGCAAGGGTGTATTAGCTTCCACTCCAAGAGTTAACACTTGAGATATCATTTCTTGAGACAAAATGCTTGTGGTAACTATGGGTGGAGTGGAGGTAACAATGGCAGGTGGATTTTGAGAAACAAAAACTTTAGGAGAAAGGTTAGTTTCTGATATAAACTTAGCAAAATCTTCCAACATGGAAGAAGTCACTTA
Source organism: Cryptomeria japonica (assembly GCF_030272615.1). NCBI lineage: Eukaryota > Viridiplantae > Streptophyta > Pinopsida > Cupressales > Cupressaceae > Cryptomeria > Cryptomeria japonica. The sequence goes on along the minus strand of NC_081405.1, from coordinate 518,571,310 downwards.
GATAGATTAGGAAGAAATACACTCTCAATATTATCATGGGATGTGTCAAGGGCTGACTCACTAGTAGTTGTAGAAAGAATGACATGGATCACAAGAGCCTAAGATGAATATGAAATAGTGGAACCAAAAGGAATAGTGTCAAAAACTGAAACTAAATTTGTACCTATAGCATCATATGACGTAGGAGGGACACCTTCTTGTGTCTCTTGAAACTGGGAAGTACTTGGGATTTTTGGCAATCCCTCCTCATCAAAATATTCTTCTTCTTGTCCCTTTTTTGGCTCTTCTTCCTCACCCTCTTTATCTTCTTCATCAACTCCATCATCATCTTGAGTCTCCTGGGTAGATGATTCCCCTTGACTCTTACCTTTCCCTAATATAAATTTGAACCTTGGTGCCTTGGGAGTCGTCATGTCCTATCTATTCTTCTTTCTCAATTTTGAAGTCTTTCCTACAAGTCCTATAGGTCCATTGTTGGAAAGGTTTCAACTAAATGCCTTGCTAGGTCAACCAAACATTGGTATTAGTAAGAATGTTTTAGAACCCGATCCTTGTTGAAGTATTTTCCTTCATAGACCATTGAATCAAGGGCAACGGAGAATCAACAACTTTGTTCTTTTCATACAAAGGATCTAGGATGTCTTAATTATCCTCAAGCTCCTCAAGGATACCGACAAAATCTAAATTTTCAATTTGTTCCTTTGTCAGGTGAGAGTATTCAAACCTTTTGATATCCTCTTCATTCCTACAATCAGTCCACACATCTTCAATCTAATGAACATGAGTGTAACTTTTATTGATTTGATTCTTTATGCCCTTGTAACCAAAATGCTTTCTAGCCATGAAGAATTTCATTGTTACTCCCCTTATTTCCTCCTCCATGGCTCAGGCCTTCTAGATAGAATTGATAGAATATCTCCCAATGGTGATGGAGAACATAAGACCAGTCTTGTGAGCTCCATATTGGAACTCATGTATTGATATCATTTGATAAGCCATCTCCATGATAATGATTTTGTCTGATAGATACCATGGGAGCATGAAAGGTTCTCCATCAAAGCATCCAATCAAGAGATATGTGAATGTAAGAAATTGTAAAAAGATACAACCATATTGGTTAACAATATTCCAGGCCTCATATGACACTCTCTTCCTCTTAAGATCCTCATCAAACACACACATGTATTGGACAAAGAAAGCATCATTGACTCTCTTGAAATGTTGAAAACTCTCCTTGAGAGTTAACTATGTGAAATATTGATAAGTAAGAATTTGACTCCTGTCTCCTTTGGTAGATAAACCAGGAAAATGCCTCATTGAGGAAGCTACATATACAAGATATGAAGTCATGTATAACTTCAAGGTGGTGGTTGCTTTGGTCAACTTCTCACATAATGCATCAACAATCTTCTTACCCTAGTAGATTTGGTTCTTGTTTTTTCGGATGATGTGAATGTGTCGATACATCCTCTTTTCATGTGTTAGAAAATGGGAGCCCTTTTACTCTATGAATAAGAGTAATTAGATTTTTTAACCTCCTCAATGAAATCACATCAGGGAATAATCTCAGGCCACCTTGCAATTGCAAGCCTCAAAGTCTTCAACCAATTCTCATTGATATTTCTCCTGCATTTTTCTGAATTGTTAGCATAGTAGGTCACTAGAGAGTACATGTAAATGTTATCATACTGATCTATATGTTAACACTTGAAAATAGTATCCAAGCAATCATCATCAAGCCTGATGAGAGTCTTCTTTCCCTTTGCATCCTTTACTGACCTGCTTATTGGGTCATACTAGTTAGCTAAGGCTAACACAAACTCAGGGTTTTATACCGACATAAGAAAGGTTGCAACCAAATGAATTTCATTGTTGATAGTAGGCTCCATTTTGTAGGATATTGGCGACTCTCTAACTCTTTTCATGAATTCATCAAGATCAACATGTCCTATTTTTGGATCTCTTATGTGGTCAATGTTGGCTGATACAAAAGGAGGAAAAACTGGATGAAGCTCTTTCTTTTTGAACTTCATGGCTCTTTTACTTGGTGATGGATCTGTCATTTGAAAATAATTGCACTGCAACAATGAAAAATATCATCACCATATTACATGGATTTTAAAAACCCCATTTGGTAAAACAAAAACCTCTGATTGAGTGCAAACTAAGTTTATATTCTCAATTTGCAAGTGTGTGTATTAAGTGCAAATAAGACTTATAAGTCCGATTAGCACTTGATATTAGTGAAAAATACTAGGAAGTGCACAACGGACTTAAAATTTTGATTTGCACTTAAGGGATAATCAAAAACCAATAATGCATTTGTCTAAGTAAAATCAATAAAATATAGGTGTATATCGATGTTATAAACCTGATATGCATGTATGCTACACTTCACAAACTACAGAATAGTTCTAGTCGGGGTTGTATTCTTGACTTGCACTTTGAAGGTAAAAATGGTGCAAATGAGAGATACAACTCCGACTAGCACCTATGGAAAATACTTTAGGCAAAACGTAGAGGAAAGGCATGGTGCAAGTTGGGATGATGGTCCCAACACGCACCATGGAGAAATGGTCCATTGCATGGTGGGGTCATAATATCGCCTTGCACCATGGGAAGGTCACTAAAAAGGATTGTGATGTGGGTCGGTGTGTACCAAGTTTTCAAACCCGACTCACACCAAAGTAAGCCACTGCCAAAATATATAATGCGAAACATGAATAGGGAAAAATGATAATGAGGTCAGAATATCATAATATACACCAGAGAGTTAAAAATTTGGTGTATATTGTGTATATTCAATCCCTCAATAGTGGTAAGCCAAAGATTCGATAGAAACTTAGAAAATACAAAGTGCCAAAAAATATACATACCACGAAAAATATGAAATTGACCTAAGAAAAAAGAGCTTAGCACCTTTTGAATTACTCCACAAAATAACAAAAAGAGAGAAATGAGCCAAATCAAAAATTAAAGGGAAGAAACTTGAATAAAAATAAACTCTCATAAACATTAATTGAAAATACATGCTCAATAATGGTGCAATCCGGACTTGTAAGTCCGATTTGCACCACAAACCAAAAAGAGGTGTAAGTCAGACTTACAAATCCAAATTACACCTAACCTAGGCAGTTAATTGTAATGTTGGGTTTAAACCCCGACTTTACACTGTCAATCTAACTTAGTGTAAAATCGGATTTATAATCCGATTTTGCACAATAACATCAAAATTTATTTTTAAGTTAAAAATTTGAATTTTAACTAACCAAACAATATTTGAAAATGAATACTGAGTATTTTAAGACCAGCGAGGCAATGGAAAATGACTCTGAAACCAACTCTTGGAGAAATGAAGACAACTTTATCAAAAATTTGTAAAAGGGTTACCTTGTTTTCACTTGAATTGAAATCAAGGATAACAAAAACAATGTTCTTCCTACTTCTTCCCCCCAACCCATCTTGTACAAAATGTTGGAAGGGAGCATAATCTTATTGAGAAATGTCATGCTACCCTATATAATATCTTCATTTGGGATTTGATTCAAACTTCACCCATATACCATGGGTTGATTCAAGAACCCTTACATAAGGTGCTTGCCTCTCCTTCTGCGAGACCAAATGATGTAGAAACCTTAGATATTGTGTTCTTACAAGATGGGTTTCTTTCTTTGGAATTTCTAAATGAATATGATCCCTCATGTTTATATCTCACATCAATAAACATATGATAAACTATAACTTAATTGATAATGGATCATATCTTGATATTTGGGGCATAAACCTATTACACAAGATCAATATGGATACTTTCCTCCTTAAACTTGATTCTCTCACTATTTTGTGGCTTTGATAATGTTGGTAGGTAGTCTTAGGTATAATCATATTATATATTATGATAGGACCCATGAATTTACCCACACCTATCCATGTCACACCAAATACTCTCACATACAATCTTCTTCTAGGTAGATTGTGGATGCATACTATGCATGCAATCCCTTCTACCTGTCATCACGCAATCAAATTCATTGACGATGAACTTTACACAATCAAGGTTGATCCTAATCCTTAGAATGGTGTTCAAGAAGAAACAAGATGCATATCTTTCTTTAACACTATGATTCCATCTACAACACAGTATGAATCCTTTAAGAAGTGTTGTGTTACACTTATCCAATCTTCTTCTGAAACCATTCCAACTTCTTCTTATAACACATGCCTGATGCTGATTGGAGCTATTTAGACTTAAACCCAATTGAAACTAAAACTGAACCCTCTCCTCCTAACATTGCAACACCCACATATAATTCTAAACATGGATGCAATGGATATAATTTAGGACGTGTACAATAGGGTATTGAGGCTCATGAGAAATTTAAATCATACTTTTCTATAGAGATTTAGGATTCTAGCCTCCTCCTTTATTGGTATCCCCTCCCCCATTGTCTAGTACATCTATGTCTTCTTCTCCTAATTATTTATCTAAACAAGAGAGTATTTTGTTTGACCTTCATCAAGACAAATTTATTAATGAAGGAGAAAACATAAAAAAATCATGAAAATTATCTATTTTGTGTGTATCATCAAACGTATGGCCATTCCACAAAAGAATGTTAAGCTTTGGAGAGTAAAATTGAACAATTCATTTATTTTGGTATTATTCATATGACATAAGACAATGCGTGACACCTTTGTCATGTCCCTTCTAAATAAAATTTATTTTTTATTATGGTGTTCCTCATTATGTGACGTTACTAGCCTACATTTTGGGGGCTCATTGTCATTCATGACGGAAAATTTCATGCGCAATCATACTTGTCTAGAAACATAATAGTGTAGTTATTCTTGTCCCTATGCTAGGGAGGAAGAATAATTTTTCAAATAATTATTGATTTCTAAGGATCTTTTCCCTTTGTTGAGTTGAATCTTTCATAAGGATATCCTTTCTTCCATATAATTGGTTTTCTTTCATAAGGATTTTATCCTTGCTTGGAGGTGTGTATCCTTGATTAGGACCTCTTCCTTGCTTGAAAGTGTATGTATTTTATAAATGATCTCACCTTGGCGTTGAAAGTGTGCAATCCTTTGAATCAAGAATAGCTCTTCTAGCAATAGGGAAGGAAAGTATTCTTGATCTCCTTCCCCTTTTTAGTTGAAGATGTCATCTTTATTAAAGATCTCTCTTTTTCAGAGGTAGATATCTTTAGGAAAAAATATCTTCCTTCCCATCCCCACTTTTTTTGATAATCATCTTTCCTTGATGTGGATCCATTTACACTTGTTGCTAGATATCTCTTTTAAAACTATCTCTTCCTTTCTTAAACATGGTATTATTCTTAGCTTGGAATGCATGTGTTTTTGTTAAGGATATGTCCTTGATGGTGAAGGTGTTTATCCTTGATGTAAATATCTATCTTTTTTGAGATATCAACATGGAAGTATGTTGACATCTTGGGGGGACATATATGGCCTCCTTGTTGTTTCTACTTGGTGTTACTACAACACCCATTTTTGTAGCTCATATCAAAATTTATGCTTGGTGCACACTACAACACCCATTTTGCAATCACGTTTTCAAATCATCTAGTAAACAAAGATTTTACTTTGTAAACTTCCTTAACTCGAATCACCCAACACACATGCCTTGTTGGTCAGTGAATTTCATGTCTTCTTGTCTCATTGATTGGTGTGCATCCTTGTTCTTTCTGGAAATCCATTTGTTCTCTTGAAATAACATATAGAGAATGATATTAGCAAGTGGGATATTTTTGACATCAATATCTCTTCAACTAGTTGACTTGGAACCTTTTGTTTACTTTATTACTAATGTTGTTTTCTTTGTGTATATTTGAAGGTTTTTTTTATGGATTTCTAGAATCCTATGCTCAGGGGCTTGTGCATCCCTCAAAATTAGTGCCATCTTATTCCTATTCTTTCTCTCAAATACTTTATCTCTTCATCTCTACTTTACTATTAGCATAAGCGTAAGTTCATACTCCCACTAAAGTGGGGACTAAATGTAGTGTCATATGTTGTAACCCCTTGCAATTTCATGCTCCTTTTGGGTCCTTGCTTTAAATTTGAAGGCATGTTATTTCAAACTTATTTGGGTTCTATCCTATTTTAAATTTCAAGGCATCTTATTTCATATTTAATCATCATCAATCCAAAAATTAGGACCAAATCCAATATTAGGGCCTTAATATCTTACTACCAACAAAAGTGGGGCCTATTTTGTTGTGACACAATCAATATGCTTTAGTGTCTAACATTTTTTCACTAAAATTTTGAGGGGTAGATGTGTTGAACTTGACATTTTAGTCTAATTTGGTCTTAATTTTTGTATATGACCATTGAAAGTTGCCCTAAATGAAAAAAATACCTTAAGAACCCTATATAAGACATCACCTTTATTTTGATCATCTTGACACATCTTTACCTTTCATAATCTAACAATTATATCATTCCAATTAAAGAGTAAATTTGAGTACAAGTAGCCTCAAGTTATAGCATTTTGTCTTCAAGTATGTTTTCATGATGGATTTTGTTATGATTTATCATGGTATTACTTCAACACTTGGAGGACTTATCTAAATAGCATTGCATCATCAATAAAAGGTATAATCATCTATTCATCATTTCCTTCACATTTAGTATTTTCCCTACAAGGGGTAACTTCTTCTAATCAATCATTTTTGTGTTGGAGGTTAATATCTACCTGGAGCTTGACTTAGGCAAGCCTATACAACACAACACGATTTTCCTTCTCCTTTATGCATTTTGCAGGCTCAAGTGTGCATTCTAGATCAAATTTACAAGTACAAGAGTTCTATGCAGACTAAGATGGAGGTTATCAAAGAAAAAGCAATAGAAAATTCCTGGACTATGTCAATTAGTACCACAATCCTCACAATTTGTAGGTTTTTTAGCCCGGATCTGACACTTATTTCCACTTGGACACCTGTTAGGACTATGGCACTTAGCTCTAGTGACCAACCATTTTGAGCTCTAATTGTTGTCACAGGTTCCTCTTTGCACCTTGTATTTGTCTATTTATGCAGATTATTATCAATTTTGCATCCTTTTACCTTGTCATTGCATTTTCACATATAAATCATTATCCAATCATTAACAATAAAAAAGGGAATAATCAACCACAGTGCCCAACTCTCCTAAAAGGTTTAAGTTAGGCCCAATTGGTTATTCCTTAGTGAATGTTGAAATGGTGAATAACTAAGCCTTTAGTTTACATTCTAGGCTTACACTCCATTTTTAGACATTTCAAAAATTATATATTTTTAGAGCTTAAATAATACAGTTTAGGGTATTATTACATTGCATCTCCTCGCAATTCATTAACCCTAAATGTGGTAAACATCAACTATATTCTAAAAAATAGATTTAGAATGATATACCCAATATAGGGAACTATCTATGAGTGCTTTATATGATCTAATGTCCATTTGGAACTCGAACTAACAAAATATTACAATTTTTCAAATGATCATGAGATGTAGAGTTAATAAAAAATTACATGAATTAATGACAATGCAAGAACTTCTAAAATCACTCCAAAGTGTGCACATGTTGGTGGGTGAAAGATATAAAATTGGTCAAAGGCCAACCCATTTTATTTTAGTTCACATTCAATCCACATTCAACATAAGACCAATAATTGATTTAGAGATTTAATAGATTATTAATAGAATTTATCAATTTTTGCATCCATGGTAATCAAACTTGTGCCTCCAATTGATGACACTATCATGAGAAAAACTTCTACCACTGCATGCTAGTAACAAAAAAACCAAAAAATAAAATTTTACAATTATTAATTTGTTATATATAATTTCTACAGTTTATGATATGTGAATGATTTTTTTGTGAATTTAACTAATGTTCCCGCATGGTTGTTTAAAAATAAATACCACCATTCAAGTGGGAAAATCACGCAGAAAGGTATAACATTTCCTGGATAAATTGTAGCCTACAAAGCCCCCCAAAAAAAAATACTACAAATATTACTTTTATTGAACACATGATTGTATATTTTTCGCACACTCACCACAATATAAGGACAAAAATGATCCTAAGGAATCCAAACTAGAAGATCAACATCAAATATTATAATCTACAAATATCATTGGTTTGATAATAGATCAAACTTAAGCAAAGACTATTTTCATTTAAAAATTAATAGATTAAAAATTTTGCCATTACAATGGAGAAACTTGGAGCGATTAACTACTCATTTAAAAACTTATCTTTTAAATGACAAATGTGATAAAAACTTGCATTTTATTTACATTCAATGCATATAAATTATCAAATTACAATATCTTAAATACTAAGTAATATTTTAAATCAACCCCCAAATTTAAGGCCTAATTAATGCTTTTTAGAATGAGCTACTTCCTTCTACTTCCTACACTAGAATTTGTGCAACCCTTCTTCTAGATTTTTCTCAAAGAGATTTTGCATCTCTAAACATTGAGAAATGTAAATGAGGTTAATAAATCCATCTTGCTAACTTTCTTATTGAAATTTTCTAATTTGAAAAAAAAAATGTCATGTAATAAAGAATCAATGCAATATTAGTATGATCAAATCTTTTTTAAGATTTTACAAAGACTATACTCACTCAAATCAGAACCTCACAAGACTATCAGATTATTGAATCCTTCAACCAAAAATTACTATTCTCACTTGAACTTCTTAACCTTAGCCCCCAAATGATAGTTAAATTAACTTCTAAAAAGAACCAAAAACTAATCAAGGCCTCACAAGACTCAAATTATTGAATCCTTCAACCAAAAATTAAGATTCTCACTGGAACTTCTTAACCTTAGCCATAAAACGATAGTTAAATTAACTTCCAAAAAAATAAGATTCTTGAAATCATGTTAGTAAGTGCTAGAGGTAGAGAAAGGCTAGCTCAAGGGACAAGTTTTTCAATATTTCATTATCCACAAGAGTGTTTAAGATGATGATAATAATCACTTCAAACCCCCATTCCTCGATGGATCAAAAGCCAAACTGAATGAGGCATTAAGAACCATGATTCATGCAAAATGCTTTCAATGAAATATATAAGTGCAGATTAAATGTTTCTACCCTCATAACTTTAAATGATAAAAAAGTTGAAGTAGTATTCTCTAATTAATGTAAATAAAACAATAAAACCACTTAAATTAAATTAAATTAAATAATTTAAATAAATAAAATTAAAGTAAATTAAATAGTTTTCTTTCTTTAGAAAAAGAGTAAATTAAAGTTAAGTTTCTTTACACACATCACTTAAGTACTAAATTAAATTAAATAATTTAAATTAATTTAAATTAATTGAAATTAAGTAACTTAAATTAAATTAAAGAATTTAAACATAGCAAAATTTAAACTATAATTAAAATTTAAAAACTGTATTTAAAAAAATCAAATAAAATAACTTAATTAAATTAGATTAGATTAGATTTATTTATTTATTTATTTATTTTTTATCAGTAAAAGGTTGGAGCCAAAATATTATATTAAATTATAAACAAAATTACATTCTCTGCTCAATGTGGGCGCTGATAGGAAAGAGTGGAGAGGAGAAAACCTCTGACCTTGCCCGAGACATTAAGTCTAGTTAGATAATCACTAAAACTCAACAACAGTTATAATTACATCATAACCTTTTGAAACTTTCTTTCTGGACTAAGCATACTCTTGCAAGCCCAAATGATTTTCTCTCCCTTATCTCATTTTGTAGCGATGGTCATCCATCGTGGGATTGCTCCTATCAGCATTCTGCCTTCACTCCCACTAATATTTTGTTAGACATAATGCACCACCGAGAGGGGGAGGGGGTGAATTAGTGGTTCTCTAACTTTTCCCTTCAGCTATCCTATGTGAGCATACCAGTTAATAGAACTAACTCTATGTAGACTTACTAGTTAGTGGAGAGACCAACACAAATGTAATCACATAAGGGACATCACATAACACCAATATATACAAGGAAAACCCAAGATGAAAAAAACCTCGATGAGCAATGCTGCTGAAGACTACTGCTCCAATCCAGCCTCACAATGAAAATTGTTACAATGTTTTGGGCAGCAACCCAAGGAGCACCAACCCCTTCACTAAGAAACAACTCAGTGATCACAATGATAACTTCAATTACAAAAGTAGTTGTCTTGTTACAAGTGAATCTTGCAACCATTTCATATACCTTACTCTGCTACACCGACTCACTCTTTTGCTGCTCTTTTATGTTGCTTAACTGCTGGTAAACTCTACCGGTACACCTCTCCTCTTCTTCTTCTCTGTTGGATCTCCACCTCACTCTCTTCTCTTCACTGGTATAACACTTTGTCGGTTCTTTGTCTACCTTCTCTACAGCCTCCTTCATTTCTACTCTGCCGGTATGGTCACTACCAGTTCTACTTTGCTATTGGTTGAACACTTCAACCTAATTCTCACTGACTCTCACTCTCTTCTGAGATACTCATTGAGAACTTGGCTGATTTTTTCTTACATGCAGAAGTAGCATACTTCGCAGTAGTACAATATTCTTTTATTCAGCAGCACTTAACAATGTCTTTGGCCTGCATATTTATAGCTAGGTTTTCCCGCCAAAAGCCAATTCAAAATCATGGCCGGTTAGGATTTTCTCATCATCCTCAAGATAAACCAAATATAATAAGATCTTCCCTGATCTGATCTTCATGATAGCCAACAATACACCTCTACCATTATCGCACCTTCTTGATCACGCCTTCTATCTCTGACAATCTATTTTTTCCTTATCTACTACTCTCTTGGTCAAACACCAATATTTGTCTTGTTGTTTCCTTCAGCCTCCTTGATCTTCTCAATCACTCTTAGCTAGCTCATAGTTGTCCTCTAGATCTCGAGCTGCAAACCTCTGCAAGGACACTGCAACACGTCCCATGAATTGTGGGATCTTCCATCAATGTCGACCAACTTTGCAACTACCCCGTCAGTGTACATTCAATCTTCATCCAAATGCAAGTTCACCACCTTGACTCCATGTGGCATCCATGTCGACCATTTTCCATCTTGACTCTTCATGTCAGTCCAGATAGGATCACCGGCCAATCACTTCTATCGGTTCCTCTTCTTTGTCAGTTTTCTAACCCCGTCGATATCTCACATTCTATCAGTTAACACCTCATGTATGCACTTGTTGAGACGTCAGTGGAACACCTAAACTGGTCTTCATACATGTCTATCCCAAGCATGCACATTCCTACAAAGTGGGAAGACATCTACATCTGCACCTTGCTCATATTATTGGTGGACTTACATACCAGTAAACCCTCTTGATCTATACCAGCATCTCAACATGCCTTCTCAGTCGATTCACTGTATATCCTTGATTTCATGCAATTGATACACACCTCTTCTTCCTTATCTCACAAAACTATGATGCACACAATGCATGATAGGAGATAAGTTTCACTTACTGGTGGAGTGACACCTTGTCTTTTGCATCCTGCTATGTACTCATGTGACTTCCCTATTTGTGCAACATATCTTCAAATAGGTACATGTGATCCGGTGTGGGCACATTCATTGTCAGTCATCTCTTCCCATGGTGACTGCATTTTCATCTAGTGGGAGTCCTGTTATTTTGCAACCTCATAGCATACCGGTGACCTGTTCATTCTTCTCTTCCGGTGTTGATGTGATTTAGGTAACATTCTGCCTCTTCATCACAAAACACCATCCAAGCATCTTGCTTATCCTGCTTGTACATTGGTCATGACCTTTGCAGGTAGACAACCACTCACTTGGTTGATATGACTTCCCAATACCAGTGATGCATTGTATTGGTACCGATCACCTTACCATTCCATCCACACAAGTCAGGCACCAACTTGTGTACTGGGGTTATCTTTCTTACCTTACCGATGTTCTGCAACCCAAGGTGATATCAAAGATATCTCAATCTGTACTCCTCCTTGATAGTGTTGCACATACATCTCTCTTACTAGTAGACACCCCATACCAATTGACATCAATGACAACCCAATGGCAACATATCTTTCCTCATTTATCTTGACACCCAGACTTTCTGCTAGCTCTGTTACCTACAAAATAATCTCAACACTGCCCTACAACAAACCACTTCATGAATTGTTAGCTCGTATATGTAAAAACAAACAATTTTTAGATAACATGGCTTGCATAACACTTTCCACAACTACTATTACAACCATTGTATCTTTTATATTGAGACAACAAAGAAATCCTTTTAATGTTGACTAGAAGATGAAAGATTACCCAGGTTACAATAGAACTGTGGAAAGTGACCCTACCAAGATTGTCAAATAGATCATTAACACCTCCTCATATATCATTAGTTCCAGGCTAACATCTTTTATATAATTAAGTCAAACATAATATTAACATAGCACCGACCTTAGAAGAGAGGAAAATGTATCCTCCCTAAAGAGTTGAAAATTCATATCACTCTACCACAACAAGTTTCAATCCTATTTTATTTTCATTAACAGGAGATTTCATTTTCCTTCCCACCAGCCTGTGTGAGTCATCAGCAAAGATTTAAAATAACTACTCACCCTTATACCAGAACCAAGCATAACCGAAAGAAGGAAAGATAATCATATAAATTGATATTCAAAATTAGCCAGAAATTCGCTATGAGATATGTCTAATAGTTCTTAAAATGAATCTCAGTCCTAGGCCTCTCAAACCAATCTCAAAGAATTAGTAAAAGTAGAGGCCATCCCCACCTACCTCTGCCTATACATATAAATACATATTTGTATATATCTATGTGCATATCTATGTACGTATGTATAAAAGGAAGGAGCTATGATGCAGCGCAAAAGCCACATTTT